>NC_140579.1:191055128-191382628 GCF_964204655.1 Triturus cristatus
TTTTTGTTTCTGATCATTACCCTTCTGGTCTGCCTTTTTCTGATCACCGCCCTGGTTCTGGTTTTTCCGCTTAACTCTAGTCCTGACCCATCTATCTGCCTTCTTTCCCAATTCTTGGGGAGAAGTCAGATCAGAATCAATCAGGTGTTGATGCAATAGCTGGTTTTGACAGTTGTTAAGTATTTGTTCTCTCATGATCAAATTATACAATCCTGTATAGTCCTTAACCTTACTTCCCATTAGCCAGCCTTCCAGAGCCTTAGTGGCACAATCTACAAAGTCAGTCCAGTCCTGAGTCTGTGTCTTCTGGGTATCCCTGAACAACAACCTGTATTGTTCAGTGGTTAGGCCAAACCCATCAATCAGAGCACTCTTCAGGACAGTGAAATTATCTGCATCCTCATCACTAACTGTGAGGAGCTTGTCTCTTCCTTTCTCAGAGAAGGAGAGCCACAAGATAGCTGCCCACTGACTTTGGGGTACCTGCTGTACTTTGCAAGCTCTCTCCAAAGCAGTTATCCATTTGTGGATGTCATCCCCACACTTGTAGGGAGGGACAATCTTGCTCAGGTTTCTATTATCATAGTGCCTGTCTCTATCTCTAGGAATGTTGCTGCCACCAGTGGGTTCTAACCCACTTAACTTTTGTTCTCTAGCCAGAGCAAGCTTCTCTTTGGCAAGGGCAAGTTCTTCCCTCTGAATCCTCAGATTAGCCTCCCTCATTCTGGCTGCATGCTCCTTTCTCTCAGGTGAAGTCATTCCCCTGTGAGAGGAAGCATTAGAGATGCTAGAGACATGGGAGTGGATGGATTCCCTTGAAGGGGATCTGTCCCTCCTGCTTCTCTGTGTAAGCCTACTTGTGGGTCTGTATGGGGGGACCCCATGCAAACTCCCATGTAGACTTAGGTTAGCCTGGCTAAGTCTTCCTACTTGGCCCTGGCTGTCTACCTCTCCATCTGAAGCCCCATCTGACTCCTCTGTGGTGGGTAGACCCTCCTCTGTACCTAGGGTACCTGCCTGAGATGCCCTAAGAGTATCATACTCCTCTAGGAGTTGTCTTAACTGAAGGAGGGTAGGGTTTGCACCCTGTTTTATTCCTCTGGAGGTACACAAGTGTCTCATCTCCTGGAATGTTAAGGTATCATATCTAGAGGGGGTCTTTTGCAGACCTGATCCTCCTGAGAGAGCATCTACTTGATCTCCTCTCAGAGACATGATCTAGTGAGGGTGTGGTGTGTGCACCTACCTACACTAGTTGTATCTACTAAACCTCTCTAGTAGTTGTAGTCAGGGTGTGTTACTCCCTTCAACCTACAACTACCAAGTCCAGTAGGACTTAAGTATTATAATCTATGTTCTATGTACCTAGACAATATCTGTGTGATCTTTCAATTTAGTATCTCAAGATTACAATGGTATTACAACAGCAAGCTCAGATCCCAACCGCTGCTCACCAATGTGAGAAGTTGGCCTGATGTATGATGTCACTAGTTCTAGTGTACACCTTATATCAGTCCAAATACCCTTATGGTGATTGGTTGTAAAGTCAACCTTATAGACCAGCTATCCTAGTGGTAGCATGGACAAGAGCAGTCTTAGGCTAAACTCTGAATGGCATGTGAAGCCAGCTGTGATACCATATATAATCCCTTGAATACCAAATGAAAGGACACCACAACAGATATATATATAAAATAAAGTGTATTTATTCTAAGCAACCCTCAGTACTCTTTATGAGATTAGAGGTAAGTACAGCACAGTCTTATTTAAGCATACATTAAGTCACACAGGTAGGTAATACAGTTAGGCCCTAGGGGCCACGCAAACCATATACTAAATAAGTGGTATAAGAACCACTGTCACGGAAATAGAATAGGCCTAGGGAATCGCTGGGGCTACACTACACTAGCGTTAGTTAGGAAATGGGAGGCCCACGGGATTCGTGTGCAGAGTGGAAACACTCACGCGTAATGCGTAATGCGTAAAAGTCAATAGCAATAGTACAGTTTAGAAAACGGTAGATTTAGGACACTTCCGGAGTAGCTAGGAAGTTGAGACTTGAAAACTAGACACTAGGATAGTCACTATCCTGATGAGCACCGGAGTACCCAAGTTACCTAGCCCACAGGCTGCGGGTGCATAGGGGTGAAGATGCGTCGTTTTCGTCGTCGACTCCTATGGATGCCTGAAGAAAGATGCTGACAGGCAGTCAGTGAAGAGTGTCCGGTGGATCCCAAGGCTGGGATCTAGAAGAGAAGAAACCTGCAAGCAGAAGGGACAGAGTCAAGGTCACTAGCCAGTGACCACGTGGAACCAGGAAGGAACCAGGCGATGTCGTGAAGATTGCAGGTGAAGGTGAAGCTTGTCGCTGCAGCCAGGAGGACCAGGAAGCGTCGAGGACGACCAGGACCAGGAGGCGAGCTGTCCCACGAAGGCTCTTGCTGTCGGCGGCGTCGAAGTTGGACTAGGACTCACCAAGCCTTGGCAAGCGGAACCCACGAAGAACGAAGGACTTGCTTCTGGTGCAGACCAGGAAGGTCTGGGGTGCTTCTTCTTTGCAGAGAAGCGGGAGCCAGTCTGGAGGAGCCAAACCAGCGCAGAAGATTTCAGGGTGCGTCGTCACAAAGGCCACTAGCCAGCGGGCAAGCAACCGGACAGACGCGGCAAGCAGGAAAATGCAGAAGGGCCCCACGCAGGACTCGTGGAGTGTGGGGGGCTGATCTTCGGTGCAGATGGTGCTTGGGGTTGGGGCTTCTCAATCCCCGGTGCACAACTTCGAGGGTACCTCAGAAGCTGCGCTTTAAGTTACTAGCCACTTTTTCCAGGTAGCCGGTCCCACGTCGCTCGTCGCCTCCACGGATCTCAGCTCTGCTGCAGATGTGGATCAGGGTCGGAGAAGTCTGGGAGTCAAGGCTCTGGTCAGGCTCTGCAGTCGGTTCCTCGTAGAACGTGGGCAAAGCAAAGGGTAGTCTCTTGATGGTGCCTGTTTGCACAGGGTAGCCACTCCTTGGCTACAAGGGAGATTCTTCAGTCTTCTTCTTTCGTCGAATGTCGAAGGTCCAGAGTTTCTGTTCAGTTTTGCAGGTTCAGGATAATCTAAAGTCTTGAGGCCCAACTCCCACTCTTATACTAATCTGGGGGGCTGGGATACCTGCTAGGTCACGCCTTATGGGTGGGACCTGGGAGGGGGTGGTTACACCCGCTTCCCTTTGTCCAGTTTCGCGCCAGAGCTGGGGCTGGAGTGCCCCAGCGCTGGTTTGAACTGGACTATGCAAGGAACACCTTGTGTGCCCCAGGCATGTCTCATTCCTTTCAGCCCACCCTGCCCCAATACACTAAAGGCTGTCTGGGGAGGTGCTAGCACCTCCCCAAGCAGGAAACCTATTGTCCAGGCCTCCCTGGCTGGGATCACTCCCAGCTGCAGGAGGTCAGACTTGTGTCGTGGCAGCAGCATCCATTTTGTGATGCTGAGGCTTTGGTCAGAGGCTAACAGTTGAAGTATGATTTTAAAATGCCTTTCCCTCTAGAAGGGGGGAATAATATTCTCATGTCCAGAAATGGCATGGGGGTATTATTCCACAGTGTTGGACACCTTACACGACATGTTTCGATAAAGCCAAACCATAGTTACCATAACCGTCTAAGATTATAAGGCACTTTAAGAGTATATGGTAGGCTATATCATAGAACAGCTATAAGGACAAGGTTCCGAAAGCTGCAGACAGGCTCAGCTCATGCTAGAGCACCATCTCACATGTTACCAAGCACTCTGCCTCCAGGATTGTCAAGGCCTGCCATAGGAGTGACTGATAGGTACACATGTGTCTATGTATGTTAGGTATAGGAATACTACACCTAAGCAAGGGGTGATTACACGACCTTGCCCCAGCTGAGGGATCAGCCAGTTGTGTCAAAATGGAAGGCCAGGCCAGGGGTGGCATAATACATGCTGCAGCCCCTGGTAGGCCTAGGGTACACCTATGCCCTGGGTACCTAGGGTACACTGTACAGGGGCCAATAAGGTGATCCTATCCAAATGGGTTATGCACCTAAAGTACATAGTATTAATTTAGAGAGAGAACAGCAGGGCTGTGGGTCTGATTAGCAGGCCCACAGCCACATCTAAGTCGAAAACCAGTAAAGCAAAAGCAAAAAGTGGGGGTGAACATAGACAGCAGACCCTACTCTCCTACACCAAGTCCTTACTGGGTTGGATGACTTTTGTGCAGCATATCTTGATGACATTGCTGTCTTTAGCTCCACCTGGGAGGATCACCTGATCCACCTGAAGAAGGCTCTTGAGGCTCTGCAAAGGGCAGGCCTCACTATCAAGGCTACTAAGTGCCAGATAGGGCAGAGTAAGGTTGTGTATTTGGGCCACCTTGTAGGTGGAGGCCAAGTTCAACCACTGGAGAGTAAGATACAATCCATCAAGGACTGGTCTCCTCCAACCACCCAGACTCAAGTTCGAGCTTTCTTGGGCTTGACTGGGTACTACAGGAAGTTTGTTAAGAACTATGGGTCCATTGTGACTCCTCTTAATGATCTGACATCCAAGAAGATGCCCAAAAAGGTTCAGTGGACAGTAAGCTGTCAAAAGGCATTTGATGACCTGAAGGAGGCCATGTGCTCTGCACCTATCCTGAAAAGTCCTGACTACTCCAAAGAGTTTATTGTCCAAACAGATGCTTCTGAGTTGGGTGTGGGAGCTGTGCTGTCACAACTTAATGTAGATGGTCAAGACCAACCCATTGCTTTTATTAGCAGAAGGTTGACCCCCAGAGAGAAGAATTGGTCAGCTATTGAGAGGGAGGCCTTTGCTGTGGTGTGGGCCCTGAAGAAGCTGAGGCCATACTTATTTGGCACTCACTTCAAGATTCAGACCGACCATAAGCCCCTCTTGTGGCTAAATCAGATGAAGGGTGAAAACCCCAAACTGCTTAGGTGGTCCATTTCCCTACAGGGGATGGACTTTACAGTGGAGCACCGGCCAGGTACTGACCATGGGAATGCAGATGGTCTCTCCAGGTACTTCCACTTAGGACATGAAGACGAGACTGGTCAAGGCTAGTTTAATGTCCCTGCGTTTGGGGGGGGGGGGGTTGTGTAGGAGAGTAGGGTCTGCTATCCTATGGTCACCCCAAATTTCTGCTTTTTGCTTCACTGGTTTTTGACATATTGAGGCTGTGGGCCTGCCAATCAGACCCCCAGCCTGCTGTTCTCTCTACTAAATTTACACTATGCACCCTAGGTGCATAACCAATTGGAAGTGGATCACCCTGTGAGCCCCTGTACCAGTGTACACTAGGTACCCAGGGCAGTGGTGTATCTAAGGCCTACCAGGGGCTGAAGCATGTATTGTGCCACCCCTGGCCTGGCCTAACAAATTTGACACAACTGGCTGATCACTCAGCTGGGGTAAGTTGGTGTAACCACCTCTTACTTAGGTGTAGTATACCTATACCTAACCTTAAATGGGACACCTGGTAACCTATAAGTCACTCCTATGGCAGGCCTTAACAATCCTGAAGGCAGAGTGCTTGGTTCCATGTGAGATGGTGCTCTGGCATGAGCTGAGCCTGTCTGCAGTGGTCGGAACCACTTCCTTCTACTGTTTCCAGATATCGTCATACCATATACTCTTAAGTGCATTATGAACCTCGCGGTTAAATGCTATCTTTGGTTTGGCTTTATCAAAACATGTCGAGTAAGGTGTCATACGAATTGGAATACTAACCCCTCGCCAATTCTGGCGACGGGGTTAGCATTCCACCCTTCTAGAGGGACACGACATGTACAGTACCTGAAACCCGGGTAAAATCAGACATAGCCTCGGCTCCACAAAATGGATGCTGCCACCACAGACCCAAGTCTGCCCTCCTGCTGCTGGGAGTCCTTCCAGCTTGGGAGGTGTGGACAAAGGGTTTCCTGCCAGGGGAGGTGCGTGCACCACCCCAGACAGGATTTTGTGTATTGGTCAGGTAGGGCTTGAAAGAAACCAGACATGCCTGTGGCTCACAAGGAGCCTCGGTGCATATGCCAGTTCAATCCGGTCCTGGGGCACACCAGTCCCGGGCCTGGGGTGAGCTGGACAAAGGATTGGGGGTGTAACCACCCCCCTTCCTGGTCCCACCCTTAGGGAGGGACCTAGCAGGTAGTCCGGCCCCTAGAATCCGCTTAAAGGTAGGAGCTGTGTCCTAAGACTTCAGACATCCTGGAATCAACTTGAAACTAAGAAGAAGACGGGAACTTCGACATTCTGCTGCACAGAAGACTGAAGGAAATCTCCCCTGTGGTCAGGGAGTGACCACCTTGCTAACGCAAGCACCATCCAGCGAATCAACGTCTGCTTTGCCGCCGCCTCCCGCCGGAGCCCGAGCCCAGAGACTGACAAGACCTGGACCTCCAGACCTCTCACCGCCCGATCCACAGTCCCTGAAAAGAGGAGACCCGTGGAGGCAACGAGACACGTGGAGCCAGCCACCTTGAAACGACCACGACAAGCTGCAAGTGCAACAACCGAGGCTCCCTCCAAGTTGTGCTTTGGGATCTGAGAAGCCCAACCCTCGAGCAGCATCTGCACCAAAGGTGAGCCCTCCAGCATCTCCACGATCTGCGTGGGGCCCTTCTGCATTTTGCCACTCGACGCGCCTAACCGGTTGCTGGCCCGCTGGCTAGTGGCCATCTTGGCGACGAACTTCAAGAAATACACCGCTGGTCTGGTTGCTCCAGACTGGCCCTTGCTCCCCTCCAAAGGAGCAGTCCCTCTGACCTTGCTGGTCAGAACCATCAGCTTATTTCGTTTTCCACAACAATTGCTTTTGCCAAGGCTTGTTTGCTTCGACCAAGTCGCCGACACCGCCGACAGCGAGAGCCTGCGTGGGACAGCTCGTGAACCGACTCCTGGACATCGTCGACCTTCAGGGACCACGTGGCTGCAGAGACAAGCTACACCTTTCATCCTGTTTGCACCCGACATCGCCTGGTACCCACCTGGTGCCACGCTGGTCACTGGCTAGTGACTGTGAACACTGTCCCCTCTGCTTACAGGTCTTCTACAACTCCGATCCACTCTTGGATCCACCGCATCCCTTCCGGACCGACCGCCTGCAGCATCTTTGCCCACAGGCTCCATTGAACAGATAGAAGAAACCCGACGCACTTCGAGGCCTATGCACCCGCTTCCTGTGGGTGAGGTAAAGCTGGCACTCCGGTGCCCAAGTGTAGAGAATCATCTCTAGTGTCTGTGTTTCCAATCTTGAGTTCATAGTCCATCCGGAAGATCCTTTTTGCAGTAACTTTGTAACTTTTACGCACCCATTGAAAACCTATGGGAGCACGCGTGTGACTATTTGCTCTGCACACGCAACCCGTGGACCTCCTGGTCACTAACTGAAGTTAGCTCCTTGTAGGCCCAGCGATTCTAGAGGCCCTAGGCCTTTTCCCTTTTCTGTTCGTGGTACTTATACCACTATTTTAGTATATGGTTTGAGCGGCCACCAGGGCCTATCCATATAAAGTGCAACTTCTGTGTATTCTACTGTAATCTTGTTTGACGATATGTGCTCCTGTGCTCATAAAGAGACTAGGGGTTACTTTGAGAAATAAATACATATATATTTTGAATATATATCTGTGTGGTGTCCTTTCATTGGTATAAAAGGGGGTTGCATTTGGTAAAACAGCTTGCTTAACACGTTTCACGAGTTTAGCCTCAAAGACTGCTTAGCCTACGCTACCACTAGGGCAGCTAGTCCGAAAAGGTTGACTTACAACCACACCATAAGGGTTGCTTGGCATGGTACAAGGTGGTCACTTTAACTAGTGAACATCATATACCAGGCCAACTTCTCACAAACAAATGCTAATATTAATTGCAAGAAGAATTTTAGATAAACAAATATTGATTAACAGAATTTATGTGTTTGTGGTGTTTCATTAAAGAGAATAAAGGATTCTGAGTCTTAAAATGTGTTTTAGCTGGATCTAAATCACCATCAACCAATCCATCTAATTGGTCCGTCGACCAAGTGGGCGGAGTGCCTTGATGTTTGGGATTAGGAATCTATAGGTGACGAATGTTAATGTATATTCTGTAAAAAACCTTTTTCTTCCCTATTGGTTATAAGGTACCCCCCCACATGTCCAGCGGGATATCATCATCCCTCCTGTGTGCAGACTCCTGAGTCAGAGACGTGTGAGTGTTGGTGTTATGGGCCCCACCGATGCCTGCATGTGTGAATGAGCTAGTGTGAAGTTGGGTCTGCGATGCAGGGAGGATAGTTGTGTGTGTGTGTGTGTGTGTGTGTGTGTATATATATATATATATATATATATATATATTATATACTGGCGGTCGCCAGTAGATAGTTATAGTTAGGACCGTGTTTCCATAGGAAATCCGCAACATTCTATTTGAAATAACTTTGGCGCCGGTTGACGAATCCTCGCAAAATTTTCAAAATAGGTGGGGCGCTCCGCTCCGCTCCTACCCTGAAAGTCTCGGGGGGATTCGTCAAGCGGAGGCTCAGAAAAAAGGGGGGGTCCCAAAACGCGTTTTCCCCATGCAATTTTCCATAGGGACCTTTAGTCCAAGGTACAGCCCGAACGGCTGAACAGAATTACTTGAAATTTGGCAGAGAGGTAGTCCTCAGGTCAGGGATGTGCCTTTTGCAGGTCTGGTGTCAATCTGTTCAGTAGTTCCTGAGAAAATCAAAAGTAAAATCCTATATATATGTGGGCGGAGCCTAACCACACATCTCATCCTGAGATCTGATTGGCTGTCAGCACTTCATCCAAGAAGTGTTGGCAGCCATCTTGGGACCAATATACATGATAGCACCTCATTAAAAAGCATTGCAGTTAATAGAAGGTTTTAAGACTTTAGTTACATTATAAATCATTTATTGATGGTACCATACTCATTTTAGGAATTGTGGTATGTTCTAAGGTGATTTCACCATGTGAAAAAGCCTTCTGCTGGGATATTATGATTGAGAGAAAAATATTTTCTCATGCTTTTCCCACAGAGGTTTGGAAGGTGATCTATAAGCTAAACTGAGAGCTTATTTTCTGTAAATTCACATTATCTTTCTCCGTCATGTGAGAATGAAGTCTGACATTCTCAGTAAAACATGTACATCCAACAAGGGCAGAGACTGTCAGTTGATTCCTTTGTGTTCTACTGCAGCTTCCCAGAGCGTTTCAAAGAACAACTAGAGCGCTAACAGTCCTACTTATGATAAACGTATGGCACACCTGAAGCCATCTTGCTTGGATTAAAGTGGTAACTCTTAAAACATTTAATTTAAAAAGGAACAAAATGAGGGGGTTCATTTTTTCATAAAAAGTATGATTAGTGCTGCAGAAAGAAAAATTAGGGCACATTTTGAGTGACTTCTCAAATCCTCTTCTATTTCATTAAAAAATTCTGACATGCAGACTGAAACATGCACTTTCAATACCAGCAGCAGTTTTCCCTGGTGAGCAGTAGCTTTACTACAGTGATCTAATGAGCAAAAAGAGTGCTAACATTCTGAATTTATGGCAAATGTGTGACACATCTGAATGCCTTTGGAATCAAAGTAAAAAACTAAAAGTATTTCCTACTGAGGAGACTGCAGTAAATGAGGAAATTAGGAAACTTTATAACAAATAAGTCTGCCAAGATGGCCACCAGAGACAAAAGAGCCCAAATGTAGCCCAAATATCACCCAGATGTAGCCCAAGTATAGCCCAATGACAGAATGTCCCAGAGTGTTCTTAAAAACAACTAGAGCGCTTACTGTCTTCATTATGACAAAAGTATGGCACACCTGAAGCCATCTTGATTGGAATAAACTGGTAACACTTAAAACATTTAATTTAAAAAGGAACACAATGAGGGGGTTCATTTTGCCATATAAATTATGATTAATGCTGAAGAAAGAAAATGAGGGCACATTTTGAGTGACTTCTCAAATCCTCTTCTATTTCATTAAAAAATTCTGACATGCAGACTGAAACATGCACTTTTAATACCAGGAGCAGACTTCCATGGTGAACAGTAGTTTTACTACAGTGATCTAATGAGCAACTAGAGTGCTAACATTCAGAATTTATGGCAAATGTGTGACATATCTGAATACCTTCATGATGGAATCAAAGTAAAAAACTGAAAGCATTTACTACTGAGGAGACTGCAGTACATGAGGAAATTAGGAAACTTCATAACAAATAAATCTCCCAAGATGGCCACCGGAGACAAAAGAGCCCAAATGTAGCCCAAAATCACCCAGATGTAGCCCAAATATAGCCCAATGACAGAAGTGTGCAAAACACTTATTATTTTGTGTTTTTGCAGTGTTATATAGTGCAGACTTGTCAGGTATTGGAGTGCTTTACATGAGCATTGGTTACATCACACAAGAACAAATTCATTTTGGTTGTAGACATGGGGAGACTAAGTGATTTGACCAGAATCACAGAATGTCGAGCTAAAGCAGAAACTCCAACCTGGTTCCCCAGTTGCAAAGTCTGCAGTTCTGGAAGTAACACCACATCCTATCCCCTAAGTGCAACATTTAATCAAGTGGTCAACTGGATAAAAAAACATAAAGGTAACAAATAATTTAAAAGTGCTTTCTCGCTATTTGAAAACTCAGAAAATATGTCCTTATTTTAGTCTTTTAGAGCACTAACCATAATTTTGATGCCAATAAGACCCTCTCATATATGTAATTTCTAAAGGAAATGCTCTAGGTATTACAGTTTTGATTACATCAAGATGACGTCAGGCGTTCCACACTTTTGTAATAAATATAGAATGTTAGCAATCTAGTTGTTCATTAGGATACTGTTGAGAGGCAGAGGCCAAGGGCACGGACTCTGAAAATTGAAGGCAGGTAGGAGGGTGCAAAGGCAACAATTTAACCACACTGAGCAGGCAGGAAGGGCCGTGGCAGCACAACAGACTATGGAGGGCAGTGGAAAGGGGGGCAGGGGCAACAAACCAACAATACAGGACTTGCATGAGAGGCTGTGGCAATGTAATAGACCATTGTGGGCAGAAGGAAGAGGCAATGGTAGTACAACCATACATGCCAACAGACCCGATTCAGCCAGGAAACGTCCAATGTTTTTAAGCTCAAATGGGCTTTATTTTATCTGTCTCCTGTCTACAATCTCCTCTTTTTCAATGTAACTCAAAGGGGAAAATCAATACCCCAGTTTTTTTTCAAAATCTCCCTCTTACCAAGTTCAAAATGTTCGCAAGTATGGTACATTGGATCATGGAAGGAAATGGGGTAGGGACATGGACTTGGATAACAGAAGACAGGAGGGACATGGAGAGGTGCACCAAACTGACCCTGCAGGGCAGGCATCAGGGTTTGCAGCAGCACAATACACCACACAGGGCATGCGGGACGGGAGTGCAGCACAACAATCCATAGAAAGCAAGAGGGAGGGGACAGGACCATGCACATGGACAAAAGAGAACAGAGGGGCAAGAGACAGGACCATAATGGACAGACAGGAGAGAAAGCTGCAGCATAAAAGACCATAAAGGGCAGGAGGGATGGATCAGGGGCATTACAATGGAACAGACAAGCCAGGAGGGAGGGAGTCTGCACATGTAAACAGAGGGCTGGGGGCAAGAGGGCAGGGCAGGAGCAGCAAGATAGCCATGGAGGTCAGGCAGGATGGGCACTAGAAGCAAGACACACCATGAAGAGCAACAGTGAGGCTGTGATGGCATACACACAGACCATGGAGGGAAGGTGGGAGGGGTTCAGGGGCAGCTAACTGACCACACAGGGAAGATGGGAGGGGCCATGGCAGCACAGAAGACCATGCATGGCAAGTGGGAGGGTTAGTGGTAGCACAATGGCTATGATGGGCAAGAAGGAGGGTGCAGGGGCATGCACAAAGGACGATGGAGGATAGAAGGGAGGGTCAGGACCTGTGCACAGACAAGACATTTCAGGGGAAGGGGCCTCACAACAGACCGCACGGGGCAGGCAGGAGGAGCAGTTGCAGCACAACAGACCAGGGAGGGCAGAAGGGTGTGGCAGTACAATGGACCATGTAGGACAGGAGGAAGAGGATAGGAGCATGGCATGTGGACAGGCAGGGTGGAGGTGGCAGGGACAGGTTACAGTCATCTGACAATGCTAGGCAGGTGGGAGGGGAGTGGCAGCTCAACAGAACACTCAGAGTAGATAGGAGTGGCAGGTCCATGGAACATGGTAGGCAAAAAGGATGGAGCAGGGGCATGCACAAAGACATCGGAGGGCAGGGGGAAGGAGAATAGGGGCAGCAAGCTAAGCACAGAGTTTAAGCAGGAGGTCAATGATGGGGCATAGAATTGGGCAATGGAGGGCAGGAGGAGTGGACTGGTACATCATACTAAATTGAGGGCAGTGGCAGCACATCAGACCATGCATGGCAGGAGGGAGGAGGCTAGTCCATGGATTCACACAACAGAGGATAGGGAGGAGGGGGATGGGGCAGCAAGCTAACTGTTCAGAGAAGGCGGGTATTAGGAACTTTATTGTTTTTAAAACGTGTGTCTGTGCGAACTATTTAAAATATGAACAAGTATGCAGCATAATCTCACTTTTATTCAGGAAGAAGAGGACGTTTGTGACTGTGACTCCGGGCTCACTTGGCAGAAACACCCCCTGACCCTCCACCCCCTATCGCAAAATGTAATGCCCGTGAAAAGGGTAGGTGAACACAGTGTTATATAGAACATAGTCCTGAGAGCACGATTGAAAATGAAAACTAGATATAGTGTATGGTATAAACTATGCATCAAAAAGTGTGATATAAGATGAACCGGGCGTGAAATATAATATGCAATACATTGTGCGCAATGACAGATTCATTGGAGAGCGCGAGATAGCACAGGCACTAGCGCGTGCTATGCGATATGCGCCTTGGAGTGTAATATGCACAGGGCAGTGTTGTGTAACCTAACTAGTCTCTAAAGTTGTAATATAAAATATGTGCTGGGGAGTGTAACGTTGCATATGCACTGTGACAAAGGTTGTAATATGTATGGCATAGCACTGTGCGTTATAACATAGGCATCGAGGAAGGCACGTTAGATGGGGCAATATAACCCGTGCGAAGACAAGTGTGGCATGACATATTCACGGGGTGGTGTTACAGTGCACATGGGCTAGAGAGTGTCATAGCATATGCACTAGCTAGTGGAATACAACACAGGTGTGTGGCACTCAGCAGGCAATGGTTATGTTATGTTATGTTAGGAGCATTTATATTGCGCACAGCTGCCCCAGCTAAGGGGCGTCCTGGCGCATGACCGGTAAAAACACAACTAACACTGAAATTGAAGACACAGGAGGGGGACATCTAGTTAGGAGGGAAAAATTAAAACAGAAGGGTTTTTATGGCTTTACGAAAAAGGAGAAGATCTTCCATCGCGCGAATCTCAAACGGAAGCGAGTTCCAAAGCGCTGCTGCTTTTACCCGAAAAGACCGACCACCAACTCGGCTGAGCTTAAACCTCGGAACCACAGCGAGTGCTTGGCCCATTGATCTTAAAGAGCGAGTCGGAACATAGCTAGACAAGAGATTCGAAAGGATCTGGGGAGCTACTCCTTTCATGATCTTAAAAGCCAGACATAAGACTTTAAAATGAATTCTTGACTTAATCGGTAGCCAGTGTAAGGATCGAAGAGTACTTGAGACAGAGCAGGACCTAGGCAAGCCAACTATGGCTCTAGCTGCGGCATTTTGGACACGTTGAAGGCGGATGATTTCTGCCTGATTTGTCCCTATCAGGAGCGAGCTGGCATAGTCCAGACAGGATATTACTGTTGCCTGAACCACCAGCTGCCTGGTAGGAGGGTCAAAAAACTTCAGGACAGATCTTAAGCCCCGAAGGACCCCAAAGCAGCAAGCTGCGGTTTTCTTGGTGTGCCCAACAAAGCTCAGAGTGGAGTCCAACCACACTCCCAAATTTCTCAATGCAGTAACCGGAGTTGGAGACGGCCCCAGTTCTGGAGGCCACCATCTGTCCCCCCAAAGTTCCTTGCCCCTCCCGACAACCATGACCTCAGTCTTCTTAGCGTTGAGCTGGAGACAGTTGGCACTCATCCAGCTCGCCACTGCCCTCAGTCCATTCTGGAACCTAGGGGCATCCAAGTCAGCGTCCCCGCTGATGGTAACCGCCAACTGTGTGTTGTCCGCATATGAGACCATATTCATGCCCCACTGCTTGACGACATCAGCCAGCGGTCTCACGTAAAGATTGAATAACGTGGGACTCAGCGAGGATCCCTGTGGCACCCCCAGGCCCAGAGGATGGAATTTGGACTGATATGGTGGTATAGCAACGCAAAAGGACCGGTCGTCGAGAAAGGAACGGAACCACTGTAGGGCTAACCCCCCAATACCTATCTCCTCCAGGTGATGTAGAAGGATGCGATGTGAAACAGTATGGAAGGCGGCGCTCAGATCTAATAATACTAGCGCCGCCGTCTGTCCCCCATCCAGCACCGAACGCAGATGTTCAACCATGGCGAGAAGGGCTGTCTCCGTGCTGTGCCCAGTACGAAACCCGTTCTGGGTAGCATCCAGGATGTTAGCTCGGGTGAGATGGTCGGAGAGAACCTGGTTGACGTGAGCCTCCACCAATTTTGCCGGCCAAGGAAGCAAAGAAATGGGCCGATAACTCTCCGGCTTCAACGGATCCAAAGAAGGTTTCTTCAGGATAGGAGAAACCACTGCACGCTTCCATTTAGCTGGAACCATGCCCGTAGCCAGCGAGATGTTGATCAGGGAACAGACCGTGGAGCGTCCCAAAAAAGACTGATCCCTGAAGAGGGCAGGTCTTACCGGATCCAGAGGAGATCCCGATTTAATCTTCAGGGACAGTCTATCAAAAACCTCAGGTAGAAGCAGGGGAAAAGAGTCCAAAGTAGGAGGGGCAGAAAAAATGTCCACGACCTCCAAGAGTGGCCTTGTACAGGGAAAGGCCCGGTAGATGCCCTGCACTTTCTCCAGAAAGAAAGAAGCTAAAGCCTCACATTGAGAGGTAGAAGCCATAGCCGGGGAGGAAATTCGTTTAGACAGAAGATCTTTGAGGGCCTTGAATATGGTTTTAGACGGGTTCGAGCTGTTGCGGAATTCCAGAGAGTAGAACGCCGCACGGGCTCTACATATGGCACGGTGATAAGTCTTAATGGAAGCCAGATACGACGCTTTCTTAGCCGCATCATAAGACCTCTGCCATTCTCTCTCGGCCCGCCTACAGTTCCCTTTCAAAGCACGTAAAGCGCTGTCATACCAGGGGTTCGACTTTCTGGAGCTCAATTTACTTGTAATAATCGGGATCAAAGAGTCAAGCGCCCTGGTAATCCATTGACAGAACTGGTCATTACCCGTTTCAACGTCATCCAAAGATCCTAACGGATCAATAGTCAAAACATGATGCAGGTCCTCTAACCTAAGTTTACTCCAGTGTCTTCTAGGGACCGATCTAGCCGAAGGAGTAGAGGGGGTCATAGGCAGAGAGGCCCGAATATCCACTAGATAATGGTCAGTCCATCCTAGGGGTGAGATGGAAAAGACTATGGCTTCCGATAAATTAGTAAAAAAGGGATCCAATGTATGCCCCCCTGTATGGGTGGGTTGTGAAACTTTTTGAAACAACTGAAGGGCCTCGAGATCCGCTAGAAAATTCAAGACAGCCGGGGTGCTCTGATTGTCCAGATGGAGATTAAGGTCTCCCAGAATAGAAAAATTGGCACAACCAACTGCCAGGGAACTAACGGCGTCAGGGAAGGCATCTCTAAACGCAACATCGTTACCCGGAGGCCGATATACCACCATCCCTGAGATCGAAAACTGGGGGCTGATCGAGATCTTGAAGGAGGCGCTTTCGCACCCAGCGATATTTAAGACATTCCAGCTACAAGGGAAACTAGATTTAACAGCAAGGGCAATGCCCCCTCCTCTAGTTGGACGATTTAGAGTGAAGATGGAATAATCAGGGGGAAAGGCCAGATTGATAATAGCTGCATCATCCTCCTGCAACCAAGTTTCCTTAATAGCAAAAACATCTGGGGTCTCATCCTGCATAAGGTCCAAGATGACTTGATGGTGTTGCACCAAGGACCTAACATTCAGGCTAAATATTCGAAGAGCGCGCGCCGTACCCTTACTCCGAGAAACAAAAGCCAAAGGCTTCTGGCGGGTATGTACGGGAGAGGCAAGAGCCCATCTTTTGCAGGCACAACAATATGGGCCGCTTAAAGGGTGGATATTTACCTGATCGCACTTAGGGATGGTCAGTCCAATGGACCGTAACGTCTCATTGGAGTAGGCGATCATCACGGCACCAGAACGAAAAGTGCAAGAGAGATGACCCGCTGCGCCCAGTGCGTCCCTAGCGCGGACGGGCGCAGACGGGCAGGACTCTGGCACGACTCCGGCTAAGCGACGGCGTCCCGCTGCGCGGGAAAGAGCGACTTTAAATAGGCGTCCCGCGAGGCTGACTGAGCGCAGTAACGCTCAAATTGGCGCCCGCCGGAAGATGCACTGCCCAATCCAAGATGGCGCCCAACCCGGACTACCCCCGTGACCCGGACCCACCAAAACGGCGGTGTATGTCAACAATTAAATGTGGTATGAGGGATGGAAGTGCCTAGCGTATCCCGGATAAAACCAGGGGCAAACAAACAAAGTTGAAAGCAAATACAAAACGGGAGTATTTTAAAATAGTAAAGCGCTAGTAGCAACACAAGTGCAGCTCAGCTGTGCAGGTACCTTGTCTGGCAACCGGCGAAGAAAGGACCGCCTTAAGTAGGCGTCCCGCGAGGCTGACCGAGCGCAGTAACGCTCAAAATGGCGCCCGCCGGAAGATGCACTGCCCAATCCAAGATGGCGCCCAACCCGGACTACCCCCGTGACTCGGACCCACCAAAACGGCAGTGTATGTCAACAATTAAATGCGGTATGAGGGAGGGAAGTGCATAGCGTAATCCCAGATAAAACCAGGGGCAAACAAACAAAGTTGAAAGCAAATACAAAACAGGAGTATTTTAAAATAGTAAAGCGCTAGTAGCAACACGAGTGCAGCTCAGCTGTGCAGGTACCTTGTCTGTGCCTTGTGGGTGTAACACAGCATTGGGCTCTGCCAGGAGCGCGCTGTGACTCTCAAGTGATGTTCGTCCCCTTTCCAGAGAGTAAAATAAAAAGTATTACACATCCGGCAGTGGATGTGTGTTTTATTAACCGTGAGGGGGGTTTCTTGCATAGTTTTGGTCGAATTTTTGTCGAATCCCCTTTGAATGGCTTGGTGTGCATGTGTATTAAATGTGCCCGTCAATAGCTACCCATGTTTGTATAAATAAACGACAAGGGTGTCTACCGGAATTAGGCATGGTAGGGCATCAGACATGTCAGAGCTTCACTAGTTGTGTAAATACATTCCACGTGGATTCATTGTATGCATAGTCGCCTTTTAATGAATATCACGCAAATCGTCATGGTGATAGGTACGTACGGTTTGTCCAGCATGTCCTAGGTGTGTCTATAAATATATATATTTTTAAAAATAATAAAAAACAGGGGCCGGCCCTGGGGATTGGGGTCAAAAAAATATAATTAGGAGACAGGCCCTGGGGGATGGGGTCATCAGGGCCAATAAATTAGAATAAGACGGGGAACCACACAGCCCCCCTTCTTAAAAAATTTAAATAAATAAATGACTGGCATCGTGCCGGAGGCCACGCCCCCTCCTTGCAGCACTCTGCAAACGCGCCCCCTGGCGAGTTGTAAGTTGGGGAATTAATTCCTCTTCAATACTGAGGGTCCCTGAGGGCCAACTAGCCCAACAGGCATCTAATAATAATAATAATAATACAGAGTTTTATAAAGCGCGAACAGCTACCTCACAAGGAGGTGTCCCGGCGCTGCAGAACAAGATATAATGTTGACCAAGAGAGCTAGAGGTGTTAGCGACTAGCGCGGTTGAGCGAAAAGCCAGGTTTTCAGCATGCGCTTGAAGCATGCTTCAGAAGGGGCCTGTTGAAGAGCAGGGGGCAGGCTGTTCCAAAGTGTCGCCACATTTGCCGAAAAAGTCCGTCCTCCCAGCCGTGCTTTTTTTGCTCCAGGAACTGCAATCTGAACACGGTTGTTGGATCGGAGAGAGCGGGCTTGTGTGTATCTAGGCAATCGGGCTTTCAGATAGTTTGGGCAAGTGCCATACAGTGATCTGAAAGCCAATGTAAGTGCCTTAAATTTTATTCTATTTGCTACTGGTAGCCAGTGAAGTGAGAGAAGATGTGGAGAGACCGAGTGCTTGAAAGGAATCCGCATTAATAGTCTTGCAGCCGCATTTTGGACGTGTTGCAATCGATGTATAAGGTATTTTGGTAGGCCTAGATAAAGGCTGTTAGCGTAATCCAGCCTAGATGTTACCGTGGCATGGATTACTGTTTTTCGGCAAGTTACTGGCAAGAGTCGCAGAATCTTACGGAGATTTCTCAGTTTGCACAGACAGCAACCGACTTTTTGCTGGACGTGTGATGCAAAAGACAGACTGTCATCCCACCGCACTCCCAGGTTTTTTGCCGAGTGGCTGGGCAAGGGGGGTTGTCCCATCTCTGCCGGCCACCATAGATCAGATGGGGGAGGGGGGCCTTTACCGAAAAAGATCACTTCCGTCTTGTTAGCGTTGAGTTTTAGTTTATTTGTGTTCATCCAGCAAGCCACATCTTGGAGACAGCCCTTGAAGCTTAAAAAGGACGCCTCAGACACTTCTGAATACGGAAACACCAGTTGGGTGTCGTCGGCATATGAAATAGCCTTGACCCCCCAGTTGGCAATCAGCGTGAAGAGCGGAGCCAGGTAAATATTGAATAAAAGTGGGCTAAGAGCCGATCCCTGAGGGACGCCGCAGCTGAAGGCCTTTGGTGTTGAAGAGACAGAACCCAGCGCCACCTTCTGTGTTCTCTGGGTCAGGTATGACTGTATCCACCCCAGTGCCCGGTCCTTAATGCCTGACTCCGCTAATCGTGACAGCAATTTGGCGTTGTCGACCGTATCAAAAGCGGCCGACAGATCCAGGAGCACCAGCATCGCTGAGTCCCCTGAATCCATCGACCACCTCACTGACTCTGCCACCTCAATTCGTGCTGTCTCAGTGCTGAAGCCGGGTCTAAAGCCTGATTGCGTCTCGTGTAATATATTATTTTCTTCAATGAATTTATTCAGTTGGCGCTGGATTAGTTTCTCAAGCATTTTGCCCGGTGCCGCCAGCAGAGAAATCGGGCGGAGATTGCTAAGATCCTTGGGGTCCCCATTTAGTTTTTTCTTTAGCGGGAGGAGAGTGGTGTGTTTCCAGATATTCGGGAACACCCCAGAGGAGATGGACACATTCCATATTTGCTGAATAGTGGGAGCCACACAATCAGCTATGGTGTTCCAGAGTTTTGGAGGGCAGGGGTCGTCAGGAGATCCTGACTTACAACGGCTAAGTTCTTGCATAACCAAGTTTAGAGCTATTGGCTCAAATTGTGTCAAGGTAGCGCAATCCGGCATTTTACCATCCAAGTCCGTTTTTACCGTTTTCTTCTCTGGCCCAAAAGATTCATAGACTTGTTTAATTTTTGAGTCAAAGAAGTCAGAGATGCTGTTGCACAGCTTGGTCGACGGGGGAACCTCCCTCTCAACACACCTAGGTTTGAAGAAGGACTGTACTATTTTAAAAATTTCTCTGCTCGAGTGTTCAGCTTGTTGAATAGAGTCAGCGTAGAACTGTTTTTTTGCCTTTCTAATGGCTTTCTGCAGTTTTTTTGAAGCTTCCTTATATCGGACTTTATCTGGGAGTCCGTAATGTAGCCTCCAAAGCCTCTCCAGCCTTTTGCAGTCCGACTTTAGTATTCTAAGGTCCTGAGAGAACCAGGGAGCGGACGGGGCATCACGCTTGGATGTCGCGTGTGATGCTGGTGCAATAGATGCCACCATGTTTCCGACCCAGTCATTGAGTGACAGTGCGTCAATCTCGACATTTGAGGTGAGGGAAGGTGTGTTCTGGGCAAGAACTGGCCCCATCGTAGCGGGAACTAACTTCTTCCATTGTCTCTTCATGAAAGAGTACTTACTTGTCACAGGTTTGTCCACCGCTAACTTTAGTTTAAATGGAATCAGCGAGTGGTCTGACCATACCAATGGCAACGGTGTCTCTGCCAACACGTTGTCAATATTAGAAAATATTAAATCAAGCGTGTGGCCCGCTCTGTGCGTGGGGCCCTTGTTAATGAGTCTTAGGTTGGCTGTATCCAATGTTGACCTTAGTAAAGCTGCAGGGACACATTCCTCCCTATCCATATGAATATTGAAGTCGCCAACGACAAGAAATTGAGGGTGAAGGAGGGAGCTCTGGATGATAATATCCATCGGAGTGATCAGGTGGGGCTCCTCCCCCCCAGGGGGGCGATAGATGACTAATCCCGCTAGGGATAGTTGAGGACCCACCTGAAAGCAAAAGTGTAGACCCTCTAGACCCTGAATAAGAGTAGGGGTTGAAGATGTGAGTATGAGCTGCTCTTTAAATATGACAGCCACACCCCCGCCCCTTTTTTCGCCTAACCGGTTGGAGAAGCATATTTTATACCCAGAAGGTACAGCCAGAGCAATGGCGGTGATATTATCCTCGTTAAGCCAAGTTTCTGTTAGAAACAGCACATCCCACTGATACCCTTCCAATAGCAGCCAGATTTCGTCTGCATGCTTAGCCAGGGATCTGCAATTCAGAAGGCCCGCGCTGAGGTCTCTGTTAAATGGTGACTTGGGTTTAATCATCCCCTCCACCTTCCCGCCATCCAGCCTACCTAGTGGTATCCCACAGGTCCCACACGCCTGAGGGAGGGTGGTAGTCCCAAGGTCGATCTTGTGAGCACAGGTATCAGCCATGGAATTTAGAGACCAAAGGTTTTCCCGCGATCGCACGATTCTGCCCTTATGTGCAGCCTCACCGCCAGCATATCCGGCCCCGGCCGCGGTTTGGTCGCGGACGGGCGCAGACGGGCTTGCCCTTGGCGCGCAAACGGCGCGCCCGCTGCGCTCGTCCGCTGCGCGTCCGGAAGATGCACATGTTAAATAGGAAGTGAATGATTGGAAGGGGCGAGGCCTGATGTTGATGGGCGTGGCCTCTGTGTCCCGGGGCTGGCGGCAACACAATCAATCAAGTAGCCCGCGGCAGCGTTGTCAACTGCAGCGCGGTAATGCCCAGGGGAGAGTGAGGGTAAGATCAATAAAAACACAGCAATACACTCAAATTTTTAAAAAAGCAGCGATACAACTCTCCCGGCTTCCGCCTCAGGAGGTCAAATGTTCTGGGCCGCGCTGGCCAATCAGCGCGCTTAAAATACCCTGAATCAGAGGGGGCGTGGCCTGATGTTGGTGGGCGTAGCCTCTGTGTCCCGGGGCTGGCGGCAACACAATCAATCAAGTAGCCCGCGGCAGCGTTGTCAACTGCAGCGCGGTAATGCCCAGGGGAGAGTGAGGGTAAGATCAATAAAAACACAGCAATACACTCAAATTTTTAAAAAAGCAGCGATACAACTCTCCCGGCTTCCGCCTCAGGAGGTCAAATGTTCTGGGCCGCGCTGGCCAATCAGCGCGCTTAAAATACCCTGAATCAGAGGGGGCGTGGCCTGATGTTGGTGGGCGTAGCCTCTGTGTCCCGGGGCTGGCGGCAACACAATCAATCAAGTAGCCCGCGGCAGCGTTGTCAACTGCAGCGCGGTAATGCCCAGGGGAGAGTGAGGGTAAGATCAATAAAAACACAGCAATACACTCAAATTTTAAAAAAAGCAGCGATACAACTCTCCCGGCTTCCGCCTCAGGAGGTCAAATGTTCTGAGGCCAAGCCCCTTTTTACACCTCTCTGCAACGCAGCTCTGTGGCGCTTACTGGAGGTACCTAGTGGTCTAGTTTGACCCTAGGGACCCTTAGGATTCAAGGGGACTTAATCTCTCAACTTAGAACAGCCACAGGGCGCGTTTACACAGTGGTGAAGGGAGGGGACGGGGCCTGAGGTGAGGTGTGCAAACACGCACTATGGCACGTTTTAAATTCGGGATAAAATTTTCCTTCAATACTGAGGGCCCCTGGGGGCTAACTAGCCCACCAAGTGCTTCCAGTAAGCGCCACTGAGCTGCATTGCAGAGAGGTGGTCCAGGCCGTGCCACTTTTTACACCTCTCTGCAACGCAGCTCTGTGGCACTTACTGGAGGTACATAGTGGGCTAGTTGGACCCTAGGGACCCTCAGGATTCAAATGAACTTAATCTCCCAACTAAAAACGGACACAGGGTGTGTTTACACAGTGGTGAAGGGAGGGGACGGGGCCTGAGTTAACGTGTGCAAAAACGCCCTGTGGCCTGTTTTAAGAGGTAGTTTTAATCCCCCTGCCCTATTATATACTAGGGGCTTACAGAGGAGGTCATGCTAATCACAGGGGGACCCCAACGCATAATGTTCCCTAGTGTATGTAGGTGTTTTCACTGTATTCTAAGTGTCTTTTAACATAGCACTGGCTCTAGGACTGGTTAGTCAGACTCAGTTACCACCAGTATCCGTCTGAAAAAGTTGAGGGTACAGGATGATTTTGCAACAAGGCTTCTTTCTGCTCTTCTTTTTGTTCTTTCTGCACGTTATCCTTCTTCCTGCACTTTTCTTCGTCTTTGAGGACTTCTGTTGCTTCTTTCTGCACTTCTTTTTTTTCTTTCTGTGCATTTTTTCTTCTTTCTTCACATGTCCTATCTCTGTAGGCATAGTTAGAAATTAGCATTTAAAAAACCTTTGAAATTCACAGAAAAAAACATAGGTTTCAGGGGTGTTGTAGTTAGCTGGACTTTTCACTTGTACAAAACCATTCAAATTCCCCCGTTATAGTTAGTTCAGCTAACTATAACTCGCGCGCCCGCAATGCACTGCTGATGACGTCACATATTACATCACTCATGACATGGTCAGTGACATCACTCATGACATCACTGATGACATCTCAAATGACATCACTGATGACTTCACTGATGACATCATCCTTGTGATAGAGTGGCAGACCTCCTCTCACCCTAATATAACCTTTGATACACACATTCAAAAATAGAGACTAAACTTTTCAAAACAATGGACATACCAATACCAGTTACAACAACCTCTTCAGTAATTCTAAGATCCACATACACATCCACTCATTCACCAACAGTCCTATACAGTCACTCATACATGTATTCACTCATCATATGTACTCATACACCTATACATCCTGTTACACAATGCCACTCATCCATAGAGTTACTCACACACATAGTCACTCATGCTAATAAAGAATCAAACATACATTTATTTGCATATACAGTTATACACACACCACCACACTTACTTCTACGGAAACTTACACATACTTAGTCTTTTAAACAATCACTTATAGAAACACATACTTATTCATACAGGAACTCTTTCAATCGCTCACTCTCACATATACTCACTTATATACACCAATAGTCACATATACTAGTTTAAAACATATGTAGTTACCCATAAAGACACTATTGAGACAGTCATCCACTCACTAACACACCCATACACACACTCATCCACCCATACAGTCCTGCACACATGCTGTCTTCAACACATACAAACAGTGAGTCACTCATTCATGCACCTATGCACTACGTAATACCCCTCACCGAACCATGCAGATACTCAGACTGATACTCAAAAAACCAACTAATAACCTATATAGACACCCATGTAGTTACTCACCAACCCATGCAGCCACTTATACACAAAGTGAGAGACTGATACAGATATTTACATATTTAAACATTACTCACTAAGCCATGTATTCACTATGATACACTTAATCAGTCAGTTCCACACTCAATTTTTCAAAAACAAATCATCCATTTAGACACTTATATACCCATTTATTCTTCCATCGACCTTGAGATATACATATATAAAACATATTTAATTTTCAGAAAAACACACGTTCACTGGATGATGTCATCAGTGATGTCATTTGAGATGTCATCAGTGATGTCATGAGTGATGTCACTGACCATGTCATGAGTGATGTAATATGTGATGTCATCAGCAGTGCATTGCGGGCGCGCGAGTTATAGTTAGCTGAACTAACTATAACGGGGGAATTTGAATGGTTTTGTACAAGTGAAAAGTCCAGCTAACTATAACACCCCTGAAACCTATGGTTTTTTCAGTGAATTTATATATATATATAAAATTCCCCTTGCTCTCCGGTCTCGCGCTGGATCAGCAGCCTGTGTGGAGAACATGCCCAGGCCTCCAGTCAGAGTCTGAATGCCCGAAACACGGCGCTTAGACTAATCATCAGGCTGCTAAGGCAGCGTTGTGATTGGCTGACTGAGAACCTGGGTGGGCTTCCTGCTGCCGAGCAAGGCAGGACTACGGAAGAGAGACGCAGTAAAGAAGTTGCGACAAGGTAAGTTTTTAATTTTTAATTTAATTTTTTATAGCCGCTTCTCCTGCGTCCTCCCCCCTCGTGCATCCTCCCTCCCTAATCTCACAGGTCCTCCCCCCTCCTACATCCGATCTGTGCCTGCCACTGCTGCTTTGCAGAGGTAATTATATAGTCTCAAATGAGGCGACTGAAATGCATTTTTACAGAAGAAATATCTGAAGTACAGGATACAAAGTGTAGTATTTAACAGATACAATAAGGACTGGTCTAACTAAGTGAGAAACCTTACTTGTGAAATGGCAAAATAAATAGAATACATGTCCATTATCTGTCAGGACGTACTGTTTGAAAAGTGAGAACATAAAAATATAATCACCAAGGAACATCAGAGAGTAATTAAAATGGACACAGAGTTGACATGGTTATTTCAAGAGGTATCTCTATTTGCATTAAACTGTCACCCAATTGCAAGTATAAATTAAAGGGTGCACAAGAGGTAACATGAAAAATAACACTGAAAAATAGTAGGCCAAACATAATTTTCGTTACACCAATGTAATTTGGTGTAATCTCTGCAATTTTGTTTTGCAAAAATTATGTTTACTGTCCGAGATTACTCCATTACACCACCTCACGTAAATGAGATGTCTGTTTGGGAATCATCCTCTCTCTGGAGCACAGAAACAACGCAAGCAATCCAAATGCAATTAGCATTTCTTTAATGCCGGCAGGAATTAAATAACTCAAAGTAATTTTGTGTTAACCTTTTTACCCCAGCGGACCATTTTAAAATATTTTGTGTTACACATTGGAAGTGCCATAGACTGTACAGACATTATCAACTTCTCCTTCCTGTCCTGAGGACTCCTTCCTGTTTGTTGTCCAGCAATTGGTCATTCTAGATTTGGATTTTGGTGGGAAAGCATTACTCTCCCTTCGTCTGCAATGTCTGTTGTAGCGTCCATCATTAGAAGTAGGAATCTATACTGTGTTTGAAATATCAAGTAAATTGAGTGCAGTTCTTTGCAAAATGTTTGTGTTGGCAGGTGCCACTTTTTTTGTTCCTTTTTAGTTTTTTTTTTCCATTTTGTTTGTTGCTGATAATTTTGCAGATGGATTTTCAGTTAGGGAAGGCCCATGTGAGAAGAAGGGATAGGGCATTTTTGGATAGTGGAGGCATGGGATTAATATTTCCTCATATTCCTTGTGTTTGGGGGGCGCTAGAGAGCCCGCTGCAAAATGGCCGCACGATAGTGCTGCTCTGCCGGCCAGAATCAAAATCCTGCAATTATGAGCGGAATGGGCATGCATCAGCAATACTAAAAGACGGTGCTGTGCGGCGGAAGATCGGTGACGTTAAAAAATGCAACATTGAGCAGAGTTGGATTGCCGCTGGTGGAGATCCCGGTGATAGCGGTGTGCACGACTGCGGCCTGCTGTGCATCAAGTTTGTGGTATAAGCAGAGGCCTGGGCCCGTCTCGAAGCGAAGTAAACAGTACCTGTCCTCTGGTGCCGGCGATCCAGCCCGGAAACGGTAGGCAGAGGATCCGTGGCCCGCCTGGGAGGTGAGACGCAAGGTCGGGGGGCACTCTTGAAAGGCACAAGCGTGTGTCCTGCCTGCAGTGATTTGCTAGGTGGCGCCCTCCAGTCGCTGTGCTGCTGCTGGCGTTGGGACGGCTGTGCGAGGTGGTGCAGAGGCAGCGGGCGTGGGCCATGACTCCGGAATAGCAAACAGAAGTTGGGTGAGCCCCTCGGCACGCATGGCAGCATCAGCGGATCGCTCTATGATCCCTAAAAAGTGTGCTGCAGACCGGGCGTGAGGGGGAAGACAAAAGCAGCGTGGGATGAACCCGCATGGTGCAGGGAAGTTTCCCTTGATATCCGCTGCAAACAAGGGGCATAATTTGACAGGGTGATGCCTGGGGTACAGAGAAGAAGACAGCATGTACCACCCCTGCTGCGGGCTCAGTAAAGAGTAGTTTGGGCCTGTGGAGTGGAACAATAGTAACCTGAGGCATGGGATGAGTTGAAGGGAAACCTAGCTCCCTGAGAGGTGCTGTTCAAGCTTGGGAGCCCTCGTATCTACATCAAAGCGGTGAAGAACCAGGCTGAATTGGGCCTGGCGGTGCAGGGTACGCCTGAAATCTTCTGAGTTCGCCTTCTAAATGTACAGAGACACGGAACACTCTGTTGGCATAGGAATTTCAATTTATTAGCTGCAGCTAGGTACAGTTGTCCTAGAAGTACATCAGTGGTAGGTTCTCAGAAGACTGTCACTTCAATCCGTGGCTCACAGTCTTTTATAGCACTTGAATCCCCTAAAGCAACAACCCCCTCAATGTGCAATAAAAACAAACAAATCATCCACTAGCAAACATTCTTTGTACAAGATACAGGATAATAGGTAATAGAAATTCGTTCCCTAGGGTCGTGTTCTCTACCTGACCCTATAGGCCAGGTGGCATGAGGATTCCTAAGATAAATTAATTTACAACAGGACGTGTTTGCGTGTTGCAGGTGGTGATTCGTAAAACAATTGGAGAGGCAGAGAAGGATCACCAAGGTTCAATAGATGGTTATCAAGGGAATTAGTTGCTTCTAGCCGGGTCTCAGAATGTACTTTGCTCAGAGAGACAGGAAAAGGTCGTTTAACATGTTACAGTACAGAGTATGAAAGAAACGCTAAGAAGCGCGTCGGTGCCTGAGTGAGGGCAACATCACAATGGTGTCAATACGCAAGATGGAGCCGTAATCAAATTTCCTCAGACCCTCCTTTTGCCATTACTCGGGCAAAAACACAGAGGCTGTTGTTAATCAGAATCGACTTCAATAGCCATGAAATCTACAATCTGTTGTTGCAGCATTATCTTCGTGTTCTCTGCTTTCTGGGATACAGGATTTGGAACACACAGGGTGGCGCAGAGCCCGCATATAGCGGGACCACATTGTAGGCAAAGGCAACATGAGAAGAGGATAGCCAAAGTCGCTCCGACAAAGGTAAGAATCTTCCATCCCCATGTAGACAGTAGTCCCCCAAACCATCCCATCAGAGACCAATTCCCTTCATCCTGGTGAACGGACTCGGCGATCTTATGTAGTTTAGAGATGGCTTGGTATACTGTAGGGGCGTTGTCTGGAATATAAATGCAACAGCTAGATCCGATCAATTTGCATACTCCCCCACGGTCAGCAAGAATATCTAATACCATCCTGTTCTGAAGCGTGACAAGGCGGTCAGCAACGAGTTCTCCAGTGAGATTACTCAAAGCTCCAGCTGTTTCATTGACAGTGGCTTCTACAACTCGAATTAGTTGTCTTATGTCTCTACTGTTGGCTATTGGACCCCAGAATGGAAGAAGTCCTTTCAAGACATCCCCGACTTCTTGTCCTGACGTATCCTGGTCTGACGCCACCCTTCTTTTCTGTAAATGATGCTTGGCATCTGCTATATATGTAGGGGGCAACAACCAAGCGATATAACAAGTGCCTCTCCAATTACCAGGTAGAGAAGTGTAAGCCTTATTTCCACACACGAAGTATGTATTACGTGAGGGAACCATGCGAGGCCAATCTGTCCCATTCAAGGTCACAATATGCTGGCATTTGCTTGTACCTTTATATTCTAACCCTCCTTTCCTAATACAGAATGGTGCTTGTCCAGGTACCACTAGAAAAGTTTGTCCTTTTCGAGAGGTTTTATTAGAGGGCAGGAAATACAGATCCGTAGATCTGGTATGGCGATCAGCATATTCTGACTTCTCACTATTCGTCCCATATATCCTTTTTCTATCCCACCAACATAAATGGTATAGATGTACTCCCAAGCTCCTTACGTCTCGGGTATCACCATCTCCAGAAAATACCCAACTGGCACTCAATTCCCACCATGCACAACACGAACCATTAAATGAAAAAGGAAGGGTAATGTATGGTATTCCAGTATTCACTGAACTTGGCAGAAGACCACAAACCCAACAGTTTGTCGCATTAGTAGCCAATTGATGTTGGTGTAGCATAGAAACAAATGTGTTGTTACGGAATTCACTCCTTCTCGACTCAACATGAGGGGGTAGGGCGACATGTGTATGCATTTCAATGGTAACTTTGGGAATAGGCTGCATAAAAATTACATGTAGTCCCCATCCTATGCAAGACAATATAATACACATTAAAATCAATATTATTAAAGCCACTACAAACCGATTATGCAATAATTTACAATGCTTCGTGCTCATTGTTTGTATTTTGTCCATTCCCTTTTGAACAGTCATTTCCATCTCTAAATGTTGCCCGTGACGGGAGATTGCTTCACTCAGCTGTGATTGTCTGCAGTTCTTTTTATTTTCCTACAAGTCCCACAGGCCTAGAGCCACACCTTGGGTCACAATTCTGAGACTACGATCACGGCCCTGCAACATGTGGAAATCGGGATAAAGACAAAGCCAATGAGGCACTATTGAGGTATTTTTGTTCAGTCTGGGCCTCAAATCGTACCTCTGAGAACCAGGTACAGTTTGTTCTTGGAAAAGGAGATGTGGTTTAGTAGTGTCCAATTTCAATGCCGGTGGTATAGCTGTTTGGAGGACCTCGTCGTCGTCTTTCTCTGATCTGGCAAAGTCTAGGTGTGCATCGCTAAACAGTCCAAATCTTGGTATTCTTTCGCTTTCAGAATCGCTAATTGGGTTACGAACCCACTGATCATAAGGCAAAGGTAGGGGCACTTTCTTGCAATGTACCCCATGTACCCAGTTCTTTTTGCCGACCACCTTCACTGCAGTACACGTCGTTAGAAGTACTTGACGAGGTTCTCTCCAGCGAGGTTCCAAGTTCTTCGACCTCTGGAAGTTTTTAATGCAGACCCAATCTCCGGGCCGTATGGTATGACCAGGATCCGTTGAAGCCTGAGGCAAAGTATCTTGTACCTGTTGGTGAAGGACACGTAACTTAGTGGTGAGATCATGCAAATAGTCAATTAACAATGGATGCTCTATCTCGGAGTATTTCTTTGGCCTTGGGACTCCCCAAACATTTGCAGGGCGTCCAAACACAACCTCATAAGGACTAAGCCCCATACGGGAATGGGTGGTTTTTCTGGTGGATAAGAGAGCCAAGGGCAAGGCATCAGGCCAAGCAAGACCCGTGCTGGCTTGTATTTTCGCGAGTTTAAGCTTAAGAGTGTCATTATAGCATTCCACCAAACCTGCTGACTGAGGATGGTTTGCTGCATGGAACTTTTGTTTAATGCCAAGGCCTGTACATACTTTCTGCATGATCTGACCCACAAATTCACTTCCGTTGTCACTCCAAATAATTCTGGGTAACCCAAATCTCGGCAGAAACTCCTTCAAAAGGGCTTTTGCCGTGGATAGAGCAGTATTATCTTTCAGGGGATAGGCCTCTATCCATCGGGAGAAGGCACATACCACAGCAAGAACATACTTCAGATTGTTACATCGTTCCATGTGAATGTAATCTATTTGCAAAACCTCAAAAGGGTACGTTGGGGGAGCAAAGTGGCCTGCCGGTGTTGGTGTTCCCTTCCCCGGGTTATGCATCAAGCATATAATACAATGCTTAACCAGATTGTCTGCACATTTAGGGATCCCCACATTCTGCCATACCGGAGCCAGAAGGTTGCATATACCTTTAGCGCTAATGTGGACTGGACCATGTGCCATGGTAACTACTGGGAGTACATAAGCATCTGGTAACAACCAGCGTTGATGTTCCGACAAGTCTGTCCAGCACCCTGTCACATCCAACCTTCTAATACTCTCTTTCCACGTACTCAATTCTTTCTCTGTGGCCTCTGCCTGGATCATTTTCACACTGTCCACAGTATTCTGACACATCCCTCCTTGTGCAACCCATCTAGCAGAGCCCGCAACATACATGCGGCTTGTAGTGTCTCTAGCTGTCTCTTTCGCTATCTGGTCTGCGAAAGCATTTCCTTGACCTACATCATCAGTGATCTTCTTATGTGCACTACACTTCACAATTGCTATGTGAGTGGGCAAGGTAAGTGATTCAAGAAGGTCATTTACCAATTGGCCATGCTGTATCTTAGTGCCATGGGATATGAGAAACCCTCTTCCCTTCCACTGGCGCCCAAAATTATGGGCCACTCCAAACGCATACTGACTATCAGTATACACATTCACCCTTTTTCCTTCAGCAACACACACGCTCTAGTCAGTGCTATCAATTCAGCTGCCTGGGCTGAATTATGTATAATACGCGCTGTTTCCACAACAGTGTACAAGGTAGTGACTGCATAGGCTGAGGTCGTTTCACCATTGGGAAGCTTAAAACAAGAACCGTCAACCCATAGGATCCCATCCGGGTCCGGGGAGTGGAGTATCCTTTAAATCAACTCTGCCTCTTGTCTCTTCCTCCGTGCGGAGGAAGCAATCATGCTGCTCCTGAGTACCATTTTCTACTGGAATTGGCAGCAATGTTGCCGGGTTCAGGGCATTACATCGCTTAATGTGTATGTGGCTAGCCAAGAGCGTCAATTCGTACCCCGAAAGGCGGGCACTCGTGAGGTGTTGAGTCTTTGTTCTATTTAGGAGGGTGTCTACTGCATGCGGCACCATGACAATGAGGGTATTATCTAATACCAATCCAGCAGACTGGCGAATGGAAACTGCCGCTGCTGCTGTACCCTCAAACAGCTAGGTAATGCCTTGGCCACTGGATCTAACGTGGCCGAAAAATAAGCACAGGGATGTTGCTTGTCCCCAAATCGTTGCGTTAAAACTGATAATGCGCAACCTTCTTTCTCATGAACATAGAGTGTGAAAGGCTTACTGTAATCAGGAGTTCCTAACACAGGAGCAGAGCACAAGGCAGTACGTAAATCAGTGAAACTTTTCTGACATTCCGCAGTCCATGGGAGAGGGTGCGGTGTATCTTTAAGAGTAAGTGCCAACAAGGGTTTCGCCAGAAGGGAAAAATTGGGGATCCATTGTCTACAATAAGAGGTAATACCTAAAAAGGCACGCACCTCTTTTTGCATACGTTCTGGGGTCAATCGCCGTCCCTCCTTTGACAAGAGATGACCTAGGTAGGTAACCTCTTGGCAGCAATATTGCAATTTTGATGGTGAAACCTTGTGGTGGTAGTCAGATAAGTGGCGTAACAGTGAAATGGTAGCCTTTTTACAAGTGTCCTCAGAATCTGCTGCAACCAACAGGTCATCCACATATTGAATGAGAGTGGCCCCTGGTGGTAAAGACATAGTATTGAGCTGTGATTTTAATGCTTGACTATAAATGGAGGGGCTCTCACAATAACCTTGAGGAGCCCGTTTGAACCGGAAGCTTCGGCCTGCTAAGGAGAAGCCAAAAATATCCCTACTTTCCTCAGCAACTGCAATGCTGAAGAAAGCATTTTTGAGGTCAATGACAGAAAACCAGGAAGCTGATGCGGGTATCATTGTCAACAGGGCATTAATATCCGGGACAACAGGGAATTGAGGTACTACAATCTTGTTGACCTCTCTGAGATCAATCACAAAACGATAGACAGGTGGCTGAGAGGGGTCGGGTCGTTTAAAAACAGGCAGAACAGGGCTATTGCATACATTTCCCCTAGTCTCTTCAACCACACCATTTGGTACCAAATCATGAACTATAGTCAAAAGAGCTTTTTCGCCGTCACTGGAAATTTTATACTGTGGAATGCGAGGAAATGTAATATTAGGCTTGAGGGTTACAATGTAGGGCGGGATCCGCGGGAGGCCCACATCATTGGGGCCGGTGGCCCAGAGGGTGGCGGGAAGAGATTGTAATTGAGGGGGAAGTCTTTAGACAAGTACATCGGTGAGGTCAATTTCTTACCTAAGGTAAGACGTACACCAGAAGGGGAACAGTGTAATGTCGCATACAATCTCTTCAATAAATCCAAGCCCAACAAATTTTTACCACAACCAGTTGTCAAAAGGAGCGGGGCCTCCAATTTGTAAGGACCTATTGAAATGGGCAAAGGGCGTGAAACTGGGTTTTGAACTGGGGCGCCAGAAAAACCTACAGAAACATTCGTACAGCCAGACAAAGGTGCCCCAGGGAGTTTAGAGTGAATCATAGAGCTCTTTGTCGCACCAGTGTCTAATAGAAATGGCTCTGTAACACCTAGTGCTACCACATCAACATAAGGCCCGCTTTGGTCCACTGGAACTGATACTACTCCCTTACTTTGTCCATGGCTGTCCTAACTAGATTGGGAATTCTGGCTCTCATCCTCGATATAATAATCATCATTGTAATAGTTGGTAGACTGAACATTTTGCTGATCAAAATAATTCGTGGAGTTTCCAGGGGGCATGGAACATTGGTTATTAGGCGGCGTAACCCGTCCTCTACCTCTGGGTGCTGACTGATAACCATCCCGGCCTCGTGACCCGGGAATGCCGCTCGTACGCTGTAACAAAACCGGGCAATTATACTTTAAATGGCCTTCTTCTTTAGAGTAGGCGCATTGATTCTGGCCCAGTGGGGGTCGGGGAACAAAAGGCCCAGGCCTCTGCAACTGTCTCTGAAATTGTGGAGGCGGCTGATATTCACGTTGGGCAGGGCGAGGAGGATAAGCTTGTTGCAAAAGAACTTTTGTTTTCAGCTCTTTAGTCTTTTTATCAAGTTTCTCTCTTTCCTATTTATCCCTATTTTCATAATACTGAGCAGTAGCCAATATCTGGGCCGAAGAGGAGACCGCCCACGCACTTTCGGAATTCTTCAATTTATTAGATATTTCCGGAACCAAATTTGACACAAATTTGTCTACAAACAGTCATTGGCCACCTTCCGTGCTCATATCCTGACCACTATGATCTATTAAACGTCTCCTCAAAACGAGTGAAGAAATCAGAGACGTTTTCATCCGCTTTCTGCTTACAAGCTGCTAACTTATCCCAATTAACTCGCAGAGGGGGCATCATAGTTTTCAGTAAGGCAATGATCCTAGCTGGGAGTTCTGTAATTAAAGCCTCCGGTTTGGCACCACCCACTTGGAGTCTGTCCGCGGCAAGTATGGCAACCCAATCACCCCTCAATTCCCCGGGATGGTCCTCCTTTCGAATCCTAGGCCATAATGGTTGTGGGACCACATTACCCATTAGCATGTCTATATCGGCCAAATTCATAATACATGCATCGACAGTTTGGGACAACTCTTTGTAGCACCCAGCAGGATTTTTATGGGGGTCCGGTAAGGACTGTTTAAGGGCCAATACCTCAGATCGTTTCCAAGGAACGTGTACCCACACACGTTGAAAGTGAGCAGGTATAAGAGGATTACCACCCTGAGCTGCAACCTCCTCTCTCCACACTGGGGGAACCTCTCTCATAGGATAGTGTTTTAATTTTCGTCTAACAGAGGAATCGCGTTTTGGCAAAGACCGGCAAGCAAACATCATTCTAAATGTCACAAGCGTCCTTACCGCAACCTCAACCTCTGCGCCCACAATCAGCCCTTTATCAAACTCGGCCTGAACATCTAGCAGGCCCTGAGGGGCTGGCCCCAATCCCATATCCTCCCACTCTTGACCTAAAATGTTACATATAGTATCAAAAACATATCTCTGCGTTGGTGCCTCCCACTGTTGAAAGGTGACCATAATGTCTTGCACACTATACTGGGGGCCATTCGTGATCCACCTTCGGGCAAGGAGATCTAGCACTTCCCGTTCATCTGGACCTGGGAGCTGACTACGAGTTTGTCTACGAGGAGGAACAGGGGTCATTTGAAGTGTCCCAAAGAGAGGGGACAAAAGGCCAGAAACGGTATCAACCATTCGCCTCCGAGCGGAGGGAGAATTCGTCATTAGGACAGGAGACAGAATGTTAGGCGGGGCAGAAGAGGGAGTAATAGGTACAAAGGGAGACGAAGGTAGGGGAGAGCTCGGTAATACCGGAAGAGGCAGTGATGGGGGTGCAGGAACGACAGGTGGAACAACAGGTGGAACAGGTGGGGCAGGTGCTAATAATAAAGGTGCATTCGCTCCCGGCACAGGCTGTAGTGCAAAAGGTACATTAGCCCCCTGCGCATAGGGCGGAGGTAATCTCAACAGATGGGACATTAAAGGATCCTTCTCAGGGTCCACATTTTTCTCTGTAGGGGAAGTTGGCAACACTGGAAAACATTTATCTACCGCCATACGATGTTGCCTATCTGAAACCTCAATCGCATGATCGGTCTCATTATTTTTAAACTATTGGGCAGCTTGTAAAATAGACATATCCCTCCTATCTCTTTTAGCTTGTTTTATTTCTTTCTGTTTGGCCTCCTTACGCCATAAGCGAAAAGAGTCAAACATAGCCGGCCGGGCTTTTCGTTTAAACAAAGTGTCCTCCAAATTATCTAAGATATTGAGCTCAAAACTGCCATTCTGCGGCCACCGTAAAACACTATCTTTCCTAGTATAGCGAGCCCACGCCTCATTAAAGGCTATGGGGCCAATACCATGTTTAGAATATACCTCATAAGTGGGAGTCCCGGCCGGAGGAATTGGACAAGAGTCCTCCAGTCGGGAATCCCTATCGCAACAACAACAAAACCATCTTCCAGACTTACTGAAACCAGGCATCGCTATCACACTAGTTCCTTTACAAACTTCAAGGGGTTAATTAGTCACTTTATAGTACAAAAACTGCACTCACCCCTCGGTTTCGGCTTTTGCAAAAGTCAAACAAAGACACAGGAGTGGGCACTATACTTAACTTAACCAGATGTTTTCTTACGCCAACAGAGGTCCGTCTAATGTCTCGCAATACCAATCACCAAGGGAGCCAAAGCGTGGCGGAAGTCAGGGCAGCAGGTCTTCGCAGCCGTTGGAATGGAGAAGCCACACTGTAAAAACCTTCGGTCCACTTACGACATGCAGGGGTCGATCACGTGGTGTGCGTCCTCCGGAATTTCCTTGCGGAGCTCCTCACGATCCTCGGGCTGGACCCACGACCTCTGAAGCCACCTCACAGAGGGCACCATTTGAAGAACCAGGCTGAATTAGGCCTGGCGGCGCAGGGTACGCCTGAAATCTTCTGAGTTCACCTTCTAAATGTACAGAGACACGGAACACTCTGTTGGCAAAGGAACTTCAATTTATTAGCTGCAGCTAGGTACAGTTGTCCTAGAAGTACATCAGTGGTAGGTTCTCAGGAGACTGCCACTTCAATCCATGGCTCACAGTCTTTTATATCGCTTGAATCCCCTAAAGCAACAACCCCCTCAATGTGAAATAAAATCAAACAAATCATCCACTAGCAAACATTCTTTGTACAAGATACAGGATAATAGGTAATAGAAATACCTTCCCTAGGGTCGTGTTCTCTACCTGACCCTATAGGCCAGGTGGCATGAGCATTCCTAAGTTAAATTAATTTACAACAGGACGTGTTTGCGTGTTGCAGGTGGTGATTCGTAAAACAATTGGAGAGGCAGAGAAGGATCACCAAGGGTCAATAGATGGTTATCAAGGGAATTAGTTGCTTCGAGCCGGGTCTCAGAATGTACTTTGCTCAGAGAGACAGGAAAAGGTCGTTTAACATGTTACAGTACAGAGTATGAAAGAAACGCTACGAAGGTCGTCGGTGCCTGAGTGAGGGCAACATCACAATGGTGTCAATACGCAAGATGGAGCCGTAATCAAATTTCCTCAGCGGGCCCACGCGGACCGCCACCCCCTGGACTCTGGTGGTAGAATGCCCTTGGGTGAGCATCGAGACTGTGATCTGTGGTCGGCGGATAAGGGGAGACGACTATAGCTGCTGATAGTTGTGTGAGGAGCCCACTTCTTCAGTGGCCTGGTGGTGGCATTGGAATTGAAAAAATGGGCAATTCTGCTAAACATCAGTCCAAGCTGTCCTTCGAGGCACGCCGCTCATTGCGGCCTAGGGTGGCGCACTCGGATACTGAATTAGAGATGCGGCAACCGAGTACACCTTCATTGGAGTCCACCCTGCTGGCGATTGAGCAAAGTCTACGGGCTATAGACGGAAAAATAGATAGCCTCACGCTGAGGATGGACAGTATGGCTGCTAAGTTGGACAAGCAAAGTGCGCCTAGACGCTGCGGAGCAGCGCATTTCCGCTGTCGAGGATGAGTTGCATGCAACAGCGGACAAATGCTGTGACATGGAGAAAATATTGGAGTGTTTAGAGCAAAGAATAAAGATTTGGAGGTGCGCTCCCGGCGCAACAACCTACAAATAATGGGGGTTCCAGAAAGCACCAACACGGGCCGTCTCAAGGACTACATAGAGGGAATGCTCAAAGAAATGTTTGAGGCAGAGAACCTCTCGCAAGTCCTTATAATCAAGAGGGCGCTCAGATCTTGGCTCCCAGACCACCTCTGGGTGCGCGGCTGCTGCCCATAGTGGCCAGGCTTCTGAAGTATCCCGATGCTGTGCTATGGATGGCAAGGGAGAAGCAACACATCAGTTATCAGGGGAATGTGGTATCCTTTTTCACGGATATCACCATGGCAGTTCAAGAGGTACGCAAAGACTTTGCTCCTATCAAGAAGAAATTGCGTGAGTTGGAAATCCCTTATGCAATGCTGTACCCCGCACATTTGCGGATTTCGCATGAGGACAGGATGACATTTTTTCCAACACCAAGAGCAGCTCAGGATTTCCTGAAACAGAAGAGTCCGAGGAGATTGCCCTCACCCTCGCACTTGGAGTCATAATTGCTGATGCGAGATATTTGAGACGAGTCAGGCGCTGGTGAGGTGGTTCTACTCGCGCATGAAGGTATGGAGGTCTGCATGGGTGTGCAGGGAATGAAACCTTAAGACATATGCAAATGGTAGATAGTTGATACCTCTGAACTGTGTTGGGTGGGGTTACGGGTCACTGAGGTACCCTCTACTCTATATTTACATGGGCAGTCAAATGAGCGATGCGGATGTGTAACCACAAGGCACCAAATGAACTACGAACAGACATATATTTGTATAGAATGATGGTGGGTGGTTTTGAATGCAGCGGCTGCACAATGCTGGCATTACCGAAACGCAGCAACACCTGTCATGGGCGAGTTGGATGATATAGAGTATATGGATTGGGATATGTTATTGTATAACTGTATGTTGTATGCTGATAATGTAAGTTTGAAACCATTTATCAAGATGTTCCCTAAAAAAATTAATTAAAAAAAGATGCTATTCCCGCCACACCCGTACACCAGGTGGGACAACGGGCATGTGGTCGCCCCTTGCGGGTATTCCCCACTACTGTTGTAATGTTGACTGTGATCTTCAGTCCGACATGATATCATACACACACATTAGCTTATTGAAATATGGAGGACGCGGAATACAAAGGTTTGAGAGGGCATGCACATTTCTTCTGTACATAAAACATGGTCCAGGCGGGACAACCGGTTGATTTCTATTATGGCCGCTCCCTGGGTTAAGGGTGTGGTGCATTTGCCGTGCACCTTCTTGGACCATTCCCAAGTGATTTTGGATGTTGGTATTCCCACACAGCACTCTCAGCCCTTTCAATGGCACCCACAGCCATCCTCGCTGCTTGATCCCATTTTCTTGAGAATGAGGGCACAGTGGAAGAAGCAGGAACACTCTGGGAAGCATTTAAGGCTACGATTAGGGGGACATGTATTGGACTGCAGGCAGGTGTGTTTAAGGATCTATGATCCCGGATGCACACAATAGAGAAATCCCTAATTAGATTGGAAAAAGAATATGCTGCTATACACAAGCTGGAAACATTGGCTGACATAAATTATGGAACTGGTCACTGAATATGAGACAGCAGCCCAAGAGATTAAGAATCTGTCCAGGCACTGGGTTGCGAGAGCATATGGGGAGGGTGGATGCCCGATTCGCACACTTGCGGTGAAAATTAGGCTCCTGCAGACGCAGGTATACATTACAGAGTTGGAGCGTCAGGATGGCACTAAAAGTCATAGCACAGTTGAAATCCTTAATCAATTCATGAAGTACTATTCTGAGCTGTATGGTGGGTGCGAGGAAGCTTCTAGCGAGGGGATATATGCTTTCTTTGAGGAAATAGCGCTTCCTTGGCTGTCCCCAGGGCAGAGGGAGTACCTGATGCAAGAATTCCAAGTTGATGAGGTGAAGGAGGCGATACAGGCGCTTTCCTCTGGTAAGGTGTCGGGCAGCGATGGTCTGCAAAGTGAATTTTATAAAGCCTATGTCGATCTGCTAGCCCCTCACCTGCACAACATGTATTGTGAAGCGTATGAGAATAAAATTCTTCCTCCCACACTACGTGAGGGGCTAATTATATTCCTATTGAAGCCAGGCAAACACCCAGCGTATTGTGAGTTGTATCGCCTGCTCTCTCTCTTAAATATAGATACTAAAATTATAGCGAAAATGGTAGCGACTAGGTTGCGCCGCTGTTACCAGCGTTGGTTTTACCGGATCAGTCGGGTTTTGTCCCAACTCGCACCACCCCGCATAATTTACGTACATTGTTTGCTGTGATGCATCAACTTGACCCCGGTTTGAGGCAGCGGCGCTGCTAGATGCGGCTAAAGCTTTTGATTACATCAAATGGGGTTTATGTTTGATGTACTGAGACATATGGGGATGCCATTCGCATTTATACAATGGATCGAGCTGCTGTATAATGCTCTAGTTGCTAGAGTGCGGGTTAATAATTGTCATTCTAAGCTTATATCGATTTTTAAGGGAATGCGGCAGGGTTGTCCGGTTTCTCCATTACTGTTCACGATTGTGATGGAATCGTTGGCATGTGTCGTAAGGCAGAAACACTCAAGTGCAGCATTGAGATTTCGTCAGCGACCTCTTGTTATATCTATGTATGCGGACGACATGGTATTATACGTTTGCAATCCAGAAGTGGAACTACATGGGCTGATCAGAGAGTACATAACTTATGAACAGCTTTCGGGTCTCGGGATTAACTGGGATAAGTCTACTGTCTTCCCGTTAACATCAAGTACTCGACCGTTTGAGCTAGAGTTTCCGCTGGAGTGGACGGTGGAGCCAGTGAAATATCTGGGAGTATGGATTCACAAGGATCCTGAAACCGTTGTGAGAGAGGATTTTGGCCGGGCGATAACAGGTTACCAAGACCCTGTCTGATATTGTACTGGAACCGGTGAGATGCACGCCACAGCTATGTTTGTTGGGACTCGCGCGGCATCTAAAACTGCAGAATCGAAGGTCGGTGCTGATCGCTCTATTTCTGGCATAGAGAAAAGTGGCCCAAAATTGTGATATTAGAAACGTTCCCTGACAACAACAGTGGCTGGAAGATGTCATATACTGTAGAGATCAGTTGTCGTATTGTGCTGAGGAACTTCTGATGCCGTCTCGGCCCAAGGACTTCTGGGCCCCACTTACGTTCTATCTACTAACAACACATGAAACAAACTCTCATGCTACTGATATGGTTGTCAATCTCCGGTCAATGTAGTGTAGAAATATGTATTTGCAGAACTGTGTGCACTGTTGATTAAACACTGGTGTGGGATGTACCGGGCTGGACTTCAAGATTTGCATGTGAAATGGTGTTGAATTCACATAAGATCAAAATAAAAATAAAAAAATTATTTAAAAAAAAAATATATATATATATATTTCCAAAAGAGTTCCATTTACGGGGGTTCCGACTCTTAAAGGCAGGAATGGAGATCCTGCCGCTTGCAACTCCTCACAAAACACACCAGAGCCCAACTTCGTCTAACAGCAAGAAGCCGACTTTATTCGTCTCGAGCACTGCAGCATGTGACACACTTAAGTAGTCCTGACACGTGTCAGCATTACTCCGCCTTAATCATAGGTAGGTGTGTCTTAATTATTTCCAAGTGGACTTGGTCCCGCAGTTACGAACTGCGGGTCCCAGCATGCACCTGGTAGGTATCCGCAGGTATGTACTGGACTCGTGCCTTTCTGCTCAATAGCGTTATTTCACCCAGTATCACTAATACTTTTGCCAGCCTGACGGTGCAATTACATTTCTGCTGCCAAGTGCTTTTCAATATTGTTGCCAAGTGCTTAAGCAAATGCTGCAGTGATCCCAAAATGTGCGCTTCAGCAGCGAAGTTGTAGGAAAAAGGAAGACACCCATATATCTATATATATTTATTCACTGAAAAAACCATAGGTTTCAGGCACGTTATAGTTAGAAATTAGCATTTAAAAAACCTTTGAAATTCACTGAAAAAACCATAGGTTTCAGGGATGTTATAGTTAGTTGGACATTTCACTCATAGAAAACCATAGAAATTCCCCTGTTATAGTTAGTTGAGTTAACTATAACTCACGCCCCCGCAATGCACTGCTGATGACGTCACATATTACATCATTCCTGACATGGTCAGTGACATCACTGGTGACATCACTGATGACATCTCAAATGACATCAATTTAAATATGTTTTATATATATATGCCAAGGTGTATTGAAGAATGAATGGGTGTATAAGAGTCAGGATGGATGATTAAGTAGGTGTGTGACTGACTGTATAAGTGAGTGATTCATTGTGTCTTGCTTAATTCATGTGTTAGCGACTGATACAGACATTCACACAGTTTAGGTTGTCAGTTGGTGTGTAAGCAGTTCCATGGTTTGGTTAGCAACTAAATGAGGATCTATATGAGCTATTGATTGCTTGTCTGAGTTCCTGTATGGGTGCCTGAGTGTCTGTAGGTGGGTGGGGGGTGTGACTCTGTGCATAGATGTGTGAGTGGATAATTCACTGGGTATATGTGTTCAAGGGTGTATCTGTGAAGGGCTGTATGGCTTGGTGAGTGTGTGTATGAGTGTCTTGGTGAGTAAATGGATGCCTCAGTACATGTGTGAGTAACTCCATATGTGAAAGGCAGTATATATGAGTGTTGGACTGTATAAATGACTATATGTGAGAGTGAGTGATTGTGAGAGTGCCTGTATGGATCAGTGTGTGCTTGTATTAGTTATTGTATTAGAGTGTAAGTATGTGTTAGTATATGTTTAAATAAGTGACATGGTATGTGTATAACTGTACAGGTGAGTAAATGAAAGTGTGATTGATTATTTCCATTACGGACTAGGTGTGTGAATAACTCTATGAATGAGAGGCGGTGTGTGAGTGTCTGTATAGATATGTGACTGGATATGATAATGCTGTATTGATGGCTGACTGTATGTATGAGTGACTGTATGGGTGAATGAATGGATGTGTGTGTAGACCTAGGAATTAGTGAGTGGATATGTACTAACTGGTATTGGTGTGTTCATGGTTTCAAATATTATAGTCTGTATTTTAGAGTGGGTGTATCAAGTGTTATATTAGGGTCTGATAAGGTGTATCAGATTTTGACTTGGATGATGTCATCAGTGATGTCATTTGAGATGTCATCAGTGATGTCACTGACCATGTCATGAATGATGTAATATGTGACGTCATCAGCAGTGCATTGCGGGGGCGCGAGTTATAGTTAGCTCAACTAACTATAACAGGGGAATTTCTATGGTTTTCTATGAGTGAAATGTCCAACTAACTATAATATCCCTGAAACCTATGTTTTTTTCAGTGAATTTCAAAGGTTTTTTTAAATGCTAATTTCTAACTATAACGTGCCTGAAACCTACGTTTTTTTCTGTGAATTTCTAAGGTTTTTTAAATGCTAATTTCTAACTACAACGTGCCTGAATCCTATGGTTTTTTCAGTGAATTTCAAAGGTTTTTTAAATGCTAATTTCTAATTATAATGTTCATTAAACCTATCTTTTTTTGTGTGTTTTTTAATTATCAACCCATTCTCAACTTGGTGAAAACTGCAAATCTCACCACTCTTCCATCGATACCTTACGCCAACAAAATCGCCCAAACGAGAGCCACAACTAACGCTATTGAAATGCAAAGTAGGCGTTCCCGTGCAAAAAAAACACGAAAACACCACTTTCCCATATTTTCAACGACCACCCAAATCTGCAATGCGATCCAAAAAGCAGGGGATAAGCCGAGTTAGCAGTAACAAATTAACATCAACCTTTAACTGGTATAAGGAGGTCGACTATCTACTCCGTGAATTGGACCCAACTCACAGCCACATCTAAAGACCAACACGTGATAGAGCTACTGATCATGCAGATCCGACACGCAACAAGACCACAACATCCAGCGCCACCACCACCAGAACCTCCCCCCCGCACCACCCCCCTACTACCACCAAGGCAGCGCAAAACAGGACAACGGACCTTCCCAAAACACCATGCCCCTCAGCCACACAATAGCTGAATGTTGGGAGATGTGGCAACCAACTATATATGAAGGAGGCAAGTCACCCTTCAACAATAAAGCACACAATGCCAAGTGTAACGCTGATGTGCTGCACAGACCTCACTATGCAAAGCACAAACCTCTCCATGTGGAGATATACTGTTGATACTTGTAGTGTAGTGCACAGTGGACGCAACCATGTTACCTCAGGCAGTGGGGAAGATCTCGGTCATGTAGCTGTGTTGTTCCCCCATGGAAGCGGAAGCGGAGTGGGCTGCTCCAACGTACGCCACTCCAGCGTAGCAGTATGAATAAATAGGCCAGGCCCTAGGCGTGGTTCACTTGAGGGAAGACCATCGAGTCTGTCACAGCGGCAGCCCTCACCCTAGCACTTGGCTGCCGCCATAACCGTGGGCCTCATCGACACAGGCGCCCTGTGAACCCAGCGGCACAGCACCGGAGACTTATGTCTGTACCGACTACTGCCTTCGATCTACACTGCGGACAGCAGCGCTCACAATTCAGATGCAGTGGCGATTGCAGATGTTGCAGTCCAGTTCGCAAGACACTTTGCTTCCAGTGCGGCCCGCCCAGACCACGCATCATCGCACGGTGCACACATGCTGTGCGCTTCAGGTGCTACTAAATCACTGCACCATAAATCATCGCCACGTAGCTGTGTGCCCATCCTGACTGCTGCCTCCGCCCTACACTGGGGTTACATGGTTCACAATTCAAGATTAGTAGTGACGCAAATTGTGTAAGGCACTATAATGGGTTAAGAAGACAACATGCTCCCAATCTGTGCAGCTCAAGTCAACGTCACCTGCCTGTGGGCCTTTTCTGACCGCTGTCTCCGGCCTACACTGTGGAAGACCGACGACACGTGGTGCCAACTAACCCTGTTCAACACAAGTCGTTCCCACATGTGTAAGTCTGTCCTGAGTCCTGAATTGCAGCGACCACAGCACCAGATTCCCTTCGATGAGTGAGGGGTATTTCCATATGGAAGGCCGGTGACACGTGGTGCCACTGAACCTGCACTACGCAGGCCGGTGGGGCCACCAACGTATGCACGTGGCTGTGGACCCTTGCTCACCACTACCTCTGGCCTACACTGTGGGAGACCGGTGACAAATGGTGCCACTAACCGCCTTCAACACAAGCCGATCCCACATGTGGAACTGTGTCCTAAGTCCTGAATGGTAGTGACCCTAACTCAGTGAGACAACCACAGCACCAGACTCCCTTCGATCAGTGAGGCATATTTCCATATGCAACGGCGGCGACACGTGGTGCCAATAACTCTGTTCAACACAAGCCGAACAATCCCACATGTGGAACTGTGTCCTGAGTCCTGAATGGCAGTGACCTCAAGTCCATGGCAGCGACCACAGCAGCATACTCCCTCTGATTTGTTAGGCATATTTCCATATGCAACGGCGGCGACACGTGGTGCCAATAACTCTGTTCAACACAAGCCGAACAATCCCACATGTGGAACTGTGTCCTGAGTCCTGAATGGCAGTGACCCCAAGTCAATGGCAGCGACCATAGCAGCATACTCCCTCTGATTAGTTAGGCATATTTCCATATGCAACGGCGGCGACACGTGGTGCCAATAACTCTGTTCAACACAAGCCGATCCCACATGTGTAACTGTGTCCTGAGTCCTGAATGGCAGTCACCCCAAGTCCGTGGCAGCGACCACAGCACCACAGTCCCTTCGATCAGTGAGGCATATTTCGATATGCAAGACCGGCAACACGTAGTCCCACTAACCCTCTTTAACACAAGCCGATCCCACATGTGTAACTGTGTCCTGTGTCCTGAATAGCAGTCACCCCAAGTCTGTGGCAGCGACCACAGCACCACACTCTCTTTGATCAGTGAGGGGTATTTCCATATGAAACTACAGACTCCAGTAGGCAACTATCTATCACAGTCCTACACCCTACATATTATCCTTTTAGAATGCTTGCTTCAAGAATTTGTTTTTTATATCAGTTATAGCTTTACTACAATGACCAAATTAATCTTCAAATGCAAACTAACATGGAATAGCAGTCTACACTACAGGCAGTACAGCTCGCAATTCCAATTTTAAATGCTAATTTCTAACAAGATTGTACTCAGAAAATACAACACTTCGTCAATGTATTCTATACTTATTTCATCTTTTCATCATACGCCTACACTGCACTCAGTAGAGCTCACAATGAAAATTATTTCTTCATTCATTAACTACAGAGTCCACTAGGCAAGTAACTATTACAGGCCTCAAATCTACATAATATCCTTTTAGCATCCTTTCTTCTTGAACATTTTTTATATCAGTTATAGCTTTAGTACAATGACCAAATTCATTTTCAAGTACAAATGAACACTCAGCAGTCTACACTGTGGGCAGCAGACCTCACAATTTGAATTTTGGACACGTGGTGCCAACTAACACTGTCCAACACAAGCCGATCCCACATGTGTAACTGTGTACTGAGTCCTGAATGGTAGTGACCCCAAGTCCATGGCAGCGACCACAGCACCAGACTCCCTTCGATCAGTGAGGCATATTTCGTTATGCAAGGCCGGCGACACGTAGTCCCACTAACCCTCTTTAACACAAGCCGATCCCACATGTGTAACTGTGTCCTGAGTCCTGAATGGCAGTGACCCCAAGTCCGTGGCAGCGACCACAGCAGCATACTCTTTGATCAGTTAGACATATTTCCACATGCAAGGCCGGCGATATGTAGTCCCACTAACTGTCAGCTCTGATAGCTTCACGGGGAGTCCACTGGATACTTCAGAGTTGGTTCATTGCATAAAGGGTTCCACCTCTTGATCGTCTCAATTCCGCCTGCTATTATAGCACAGAAGGTTGATCGGATCAAGTGAGGGAAGGAAAGGATGGGGACAGCGGGGAGGGAGACCTGTAAACAGAAACACACAGATTATACACTGTACCTACTCGATTACTGACTACCATACATGAACTCTAGATAAGTCACTACTTGTGTTTCTCATACCTGTAAAGGAAAATAACACTGACATGTGTAACTGTGACCTGAGTCCTGAATGGCAGTGACCCCAAGTCTGTGGCACCGACCACAGCACCCTACTCCCTTCGATCAGTGATGCATATTTCGATATGCAAGGCCGGCAACACGTAGTCCCACTAACCCTCTTTAACACAAGCCGATCCCACATGTGTAACTGTGTCCTGAGTCCTGAATGGCAGTGACCCCAACTTCGTGGCAGCGACAACAGCACCAGACTCCCTTCAGTCTTATTTGTTGTTCTTTCCTTTAAATAATTATTTTTATATGTAAATCTATACATGACTAAGATTCTTCTTTGTCCAACCGCACAGGGACACTTCCAGGCCCAAGAAGGTTGTTGGGGGTATGATGGTAATGTGGGAAGAGGGTGCGTTACCTTCTGATGTGGGAAGAGGCAGCGTCAAAGGGGTATCTATCACAGAAAGAACTCCGATATGTTTTCACAAATGCCTCGGACAAATGCCAGCTGACGGACTGAATCACAAAATGTTTTTTCAATGCTTATGTAGTGTGAATTATAAACAGTTCGCACCCAGGCTCTCATAGGGCCAGCTGCGGCCCGTCCGATCGTCTCACAGATGCAGTACTACGAGCCGTGTGCATTATTGGAGCTATCCCTGCCCTGTTCCATCATACGCCGCGCCACTGCGATTACGTTCCGACATTGGCCCCACATAGCTACCTGTCGCAGGCGTACTCACTGTTGGTGTGCAGGTCAGTAGTCTAGTTCTCAACATCTCACGGCCACTCCATCAGGGCAGGTTTGCACACACACCACACCCATCCGGCACATGCGTCACAGGCCACGTGACCACGCAAATATAATAGATCGACAACGTCACATCCTTTATTGCCGGTGCTGACTAGATGGTGAACAGTCCTCGTGTCTCAACCATAAAGAGTCTTTGAAAAGTTGCGCAGAAGGTTAGTCGCACCCTGATCTGTATAGCCATCAGGGGTCTACCACCCCCTTGGCGCGGACCTCAGATGCACAGGGTTTGTACCACCCAAACCTCATATGGCCATCAGGGGCCTACCACCACGTGCACACACTTGAGTTCCACAGGCTTAGCGGCCCCAAAAGCTGATGTGATCTCCGCCATCGATGACTCAGGACTCAGCAACATGTGTGAGATCTGCCGGGCCGCGGAGAAGCTGATGTGGTCTCCGCCATTGATGACTCAGGACTCAGTGACATGTGTGAGATCTGCCGGGACGTGGAGAAGAAGATGTGGTCTCCGACATTCATGACTCAGAACTCAGTGACATATCTGGGATGCGTGGAGTTTTGACGGGCACGTGGAGTGCCCACTGCTGTGCACTCCGGTGGCACCAGGTAATTATTTGCTCATGGATGCACAGAGACGGCAGTGTCTGTCTCTCTCTCTCTCTCTCTTCCTTCTTTTCCTTCTATCTCTCTAACTCTCTCTCTTCCTTCTCCCTTTCTCACTACCTTTCTTTCTTTCCCTCTCTTTTTCTCTCTGGCTTTTTTTTCCTTCTCTGTGCCTCTCTCCTTTGATATGCCCATTACACACGTCCTTATTTTGTGCTTTATTTTCCAGGCTTTGTCGTCGACATCCATGGTCCCCACAGGAGTGTTCCGCCTTCTTGTTTTCTATTATTTTATTATTTTGTTTATTAGTTTATCATTTATATATATGTTAATAAAAAAATTAATTTAGCAAATAGTTTTTCGTTTATCGTTTACATATATATATATATAAAATATTTATATATATTTATTAAAAAATAAAGTAAAAAAAAAAATGTATAACGTTTTTGGTTGTTCTCTTCACTGCTGTGTGACTCTTTCTTGTTCTTATTACTGTTTTTTGATGGAGTCCACTATGGTGTTAAATTTTGAGGCACTTATCGTGGGAATACTGGTGATGTCTGCAGTTTACATCAACTTCTGAATAGTGTGTTAGATTTATCTCAAATTTACTTCCATTAAAGTGCTGATAATGAAATGCAGACTAGCCGTTCCTGTACAAAAAGACACGAGGTGCACCTTTGTGATTTATTCTAAATACTAAAATCCTGTATTGAATTGCACTGAAGTAGTGGCTGCACTTGCAGTGTACACACAAAATCAATTAAGAACTCTCATTGTATTTATATTGATTGGAAATAGTGCGTCAAGTGCTGGATCTTGACGAGATACACTGCTCAGTTTGTATATTGTTCTGCACACGAAAAAAATCACATCACAACTTTCACACCAACTGCAATGCGAAACAAATTCCGGCGATAAGCCACGTTAGCACCAGGTATTTTACACCCGCTTTCTGCTGGTCTTAAGCAGGACAGCTACCTGCACCATGAAACTGAACACAGCCAAGAGCCACACCAGAACACCCACAGGTTCCATAGAATCATTGAGCATGATGCAGGGATACCCATGAGAGCCACAAGACTCATCGCAACAACTCCAGGACCGCCAACGCCCCCCAAACCCGCATCAGAGCAAGTGTGTCCCTGTGGTCATTGTCTTAGCATGATAGGCACGAGCCCTGCAACATCACAGTGTGCTGTCACCTCAGCGTTGGCAGTGAGCCTGGACATGTAGCTATGCACGCATCCTCCTGCATGCACAACCGGCATGTGCTGGTCCGGAGTACACAGGTCAGCGCAGGGGTGTGCCTATCCGGCAAGGGGAACAGGGTGTCTCGGACATGTCCGTGTACAGGAAGTGCTGTAAGTGTGTCTCTGTGTTCTGGTGTGGCCTGCCACAAAGGGCACAGCACTCGATGTTGTAAAGTGCCATGCACCACCTCCAAACGGCACTGTGATGGTGTAGTTTGAATGTAGCAGGACATGCGCGAATAGGCATTACAATGGTATGCCGTACGAGTGCACGAGATACAACAGCGCACCGTAGAAAAGTGTGGGGGCTCGTGGGAGGGAGAAGCAGCTGTTTGGCAATGTAACACACAGTGAACTCACCCATGTGCCACGTGCTGGACATCTCATCCATGATAACCACGGACGCAGACATCCCACAACACCAACGACCGGCCTTTGTACACATCCTGTATGAATGCAGCGTGGTTTTCACTTCTATTCTCGTTCAGTGGTGTGATGTTGGCGGGTTGTGTGACTTGTGCTCCTTGTTGGTGTGTTTCATTTTGGCCATTGTTTGTCTATACTTGTGCTGTACTTAATTGTGCATGTGTGCCATTCTGCCCATCTCCCCCTGTCCCCCCCACTCCCTGCTTCTTCCTCTTCCTGGTGCTGTTGTGTCTATAATTTTGTTGCTCCACACATAAACACAAGTAAAGAACAAATTAGAATAGTTCCTTGATTCTTTTAGGTTTCAAAACTTCTCTCTACTGGTTTCTTTTTAATTTTCCATATAAACCGTTTTTTAATATTCAACAACACATAGAAGTCAGAAGTGCAACGTATTCTATCAACACACTTTCTAGAACATTCTACAACACGTGCAGGTTAAAAGTTCAGCAATTTTTTGAAACTTAACGATATTTTTTTGCAACATTTTCTCGAACATCTAACGGCACGTGCAGGTTAAAAGTTCACAATTGTTTTAAGTTCGAACAGTGCCTTCCAAATGCAAGTAGCAGCTGTGGTTCAGTTGAGCAAATTTTATCCTATGATATGTACTCCACGTTGAAACTGCTTTTTCTTAACCAATCACAAAGATGCTTTTCCACAAAACGAATGTGCACCCTACTTTTAAAAAAGAATGCTTTTCAACTTCCAATCACGTATCGTTTTGTATGGCAAAAAAAAGTACTTCCCCATCTTTAAACATTTCTCTTATTCTACCAAGGAACTGCATGAGCTACAGACATCTTTCCATACCTTCCAACCATACCTTCAAAATGCTAGTGTGGATCGTAGGACATAGCTATATTTTCAGGTGCAAGAGGTATGCGGAACACAGACGTATTGACTTAGACCTAGGTTTACAAAATGTGGACATTAAATGGTTTACACAGAGAAGATTGAAGTTGCACCAATTGCTACCTTTGGTTAAAACCTCTTTGCATCTTCCACATCCTGACCTCATGATTGTGCATTGTGGTGGAAATTATCTAGGCACATTGACTGGGGTAAGTTTGGAAATGCTTATGAAGGACGCCTTTGGACAGCTCAGCTCAGCACCATGTGACTCTGGGCAATAGCTCACTTAATAGCTCACATAATTTCCACGCTGGCCTCGAGGGCCTTCAGACCCATAGGGGTGAGTAGTTTGCACTTTACAAATACCGTATTGATTTGATACGCGCACATTTACCTTTGCACTCCCTGTATAACATCCCCTAAGCACCATACACAAGTTACAATGTTCAAAACAAAAGTTCCTCTGAGTAGGTATAACTACATGCTGACACTACTTGACAGATGTGGCACAGCGGCCAGAGCACATGACTTCACAGCATATAACACACAGTTTGGACTCACGCTTTCATCCCCGACTCCGGCAGCACCTCAGCTTAGCAGCATGAGACTCTAGACAATACCTCACATATTTTTCATACCCCAGGACTTTCAAACCAGTAGGAGTCAGTAGTTCGTCCTAGTAGGTATAAACATGCTGACACTACTTCCACAGGTGTGCTGCAGCGGCCAAGGCACATGACTTCACACCATAAGACACACAGTTTAGGCTCACGCTTTCATCCCCGACTCCCGCAGCAGCTCACCTTAGCAGCATCAGACTACGCAATACCTCACTTAACTTCCGTACCCAGTACTTTCAGACCGGTAGGTATGAGTAGTTCGCTTCACACCCCCTCTATAGCACACCCTAAACACCCCACAGAGGTTACAGTGCTCCTACCCTCCTCTTTCTCACATTTTTCTCCCTTTTTCCCCCTTACTCACTTCAACGGAATCACAAAATGGTGGCCAACACCTCCTAGTTGCAAACCCTCGCAGCGCTTGCAGCCAATCAGCAGCAAGCTCGTTCTTGTAACGCCTCAGCCAATCAGATGGCAGAATTCCCAAATATCGATATCTGTAAATTTCGATATTTTTCAAAGACTACTGAACAGATTTACACCAAATAAACAAAAGTGTGCTTTCTAGACCAAGACCCTTCTCCCTGCCAAATTTGGGGTAATTCCGTTCACCCGTTCGACCTGTAGCCTTGTCTAAAGTTTCCTATGGCAATTAACATTGAAAAACACGTTTTGGGACCCCCCTTTTTTCTCGGATCCCCCTTGACGAATCACCCCCAAACTTTCAACATAGGAGCTGATCTCAGCAAAGAATTAGTTTTGAAAATTTCATGAAGGTTCATCAATCGGCGCCAAAGTTATTGCGAATAGAATGTTGCCATTTTGCTACAGTAACTAGGTCCTAACTATAACTACCTACTGGTGACCGCCAGTAGGTAATATATATAATATATATATATATTTTTTTATTTTTATTTTTTAAACATATTTTATTGAGATTTTGTTCATATCCACTACAAGATAAAGGTACATTGTACATCATCATTATGTTATGTTACTTTACATCTTAGCATGTGTGTTGAATATATAACATCAAATAAAGTATGTAACCCATTATTGTAACATCTCACATGTGATTCTTTTTGATTCGCAATTGAAAAAAATAAATAAAAAAATAACTCCTTCGCATAAGTTGTCATTTTATACATTTTGGTGTACTGTACAATCTTTGTATTACAACTCACATACTATTCCCTATCTCATCCTATCAAAACTAAACTAATATGATATAAAATTCTTCCCCCACCCCACCCTTTTCATATATGTATGTATATATATAGATATAGATATAGATATATAGATATATATAGATATATAAATATATATATATATATATATTACCTACTGGCGGTCGCAAGTAGGTAGATATAGTTAGGACATATTTTCCATAGGAAATTCGCAACATTCTATTCCCAATAACTTTGGCGCCGATTGACGAATGATCGCAAAATTTTCAAAACTTTTGGCCAGCTCTGGTCCGCTCCTATCCTGAAAGTCTTGGGATGATTCGTGTAGTGGGGGACGAGAAAAAAGGGGGTCCCAAAACGTGTTTTCCCCATGCAATTTCCCATAGGACCTTTAGCTGCAGCTGCAGCCCGAACTTCAGAACGGAATTACGCCAAATTTGGCAAAGAGGTAGTCCTCAGTTCAGACTCGTGCCTTTTGCTTAAATGGTGTAAATCCATTCAGTAGTTCCTGAGAAAATCACAATTAAAAGTACATATATATCTATGGCCTCGGAGGATCCACGTACCGTAAGAGCACCCAACGCGCACCCTGCAGTGCACAAGCTGTATTCTAATTGGCTGTCAACACTCAAATCAGGAAGTGTTGGCAGCCATCTTGTGCCTCGGTAGAACCGAGGCACAAGAAACCTAAAAAACAAACGCGCAAAACGGTTTTAAAAATTGGCAAAATGCGCGCAAGGTGCGCGGATCTTGCCGATGAAAAATAAATGTATTATAAATTGTACGGGGGGCTCATAGCCCCCCCCCCAGTTCCGGGGACCGCCACCCCCGGGGCTTTTTTATTTTAAAAACCTGTGTGAGGGGGCTTGAGCCACACGCCCGGGGACCGCCACCCCCGGGGCTTTTCAAATGATGGAAGGGGGGCCCCTCCTGGAGCTCTTGATGGCCCTGGGGTCGCCACTCCCCAGGGCCAGCTCCTGCAGTGTTCCGGGGTGCACACCCCCGAGACACTGCTGTTTGCCTCGCGGCTCCCACCCTGTCATTGCAAACTGCTATGCTATTTGGATGAGAGAGCAGGAAACCTGCTCTCTCTTCCAAATAGCAAAGCAGATTGCTTTTCCACATGGGGAGCAGCATGTTAGCTGCTCCCCATGTGGAAAAGCAATGCCAGCTCCCGCAGATTGGGGACCCCCACGGTCCTCAACGGAGTGGGCCAGCCCTGGGGGATGGGGTCCCCGGGGCCATAAGTGGCCCGGGACGGGGGCCACGTGGCCCCCCTCCCCAAAATGAGGTCCCCAGGCCCCCCTCCCCAAAATGGGGTCCCCAGGGCCAAAAAATTAGAAAAAAAGGGGCGCTACACAGCCCTCTTCTTTAAAAAAAACGGGATCGCGGAAGGAGACCACGCCCCCTCATTGCACCACTCTGCGGGGAACAAATTCCCCTTGAATACTGGGGGTCCCTGGGGGCCAACTAGCCCACCAGGTACCTCCAGTATGCGCCAGGGATCTGCGTTGCAGAGAGGTGTTCTGAGGCCACGCCCCTTTTTACACCTCTCTGCAACCCAGCTCTGTTACGATTTGTAGGAGAGTAGGATCTGCACTTATGTTGCCCCCTCTTTTTCTGATGTTTGCACTGGTTTCTGGCTATAGTCTGGCTGGGTCCCTGCTAATCAGGGCCCCAGCCTCTCTGTTCTCTCTAAACAACTTGGAGTGCATATTAGATGCACTAGTGATTGGATACTGTGGTACCTTATGAGCCCCAAGTATATGGTACCTTAGGTACCAAGGGCATAGGTACTTCACAGGCCTACCAGGGGCTGAAGCATGTATTATGCCACCCCTGGGAAGCAGACTAAATCTGACTCCACAAGCCTGCTACTGCAGCTTGGGTGAGGTAGTGTTAGCACTCCTCACTGAGGTATAGGTTCCCTATATCTCACCTTACACCAACATACAAACCTATCAGTCATCCCTAAGGCAGGCCCTATCAATCCTGAGGGCAGGGTTCTTGGTTTCCATGTGAGGGGGTGCCTCTGCCTGAGCAGGGCCCCTCTGCAGCTCTCAGAGTCTATTCTCTGTAGCTGTGTTGTGGATGCGGTTAAACCATATACTCTTAAGTGCATTATAACCTAGCGGTAAATGCTAACTTTGGGATGGCTGCATCAAAACATGTCGTGTTTGGTGTCAAACTCCTTGGAATCATACCCCCACACCAGTAACTGGTGTGGGAGTATGATCCCACTCTTCTAGAGGGATAGACATGTACCTACTGTGGAAACACGGTAGAATCCTGAAAGAGCCCTGGCATCACAAAATGGATGCCACCAGCACAGACACTGGGCTGCCCTCCTGCTGCTGACCGAAACTCGCAGTGGAGGAGGCCCAACAATAGGCATCCTGTTACAGGGAGGTGTAACCACCTTCCAGACAGGATTTAGTGTATTGGGGCTGGGTGGGTGCACTCCTAGAGTGCTTTGAAGTCCTGCACTGGGGGAGCAGTAGGCTCCTCTGTGCATATGCCAGCTCAAACCGGTTCAGGGGCTACCAGCCCCTGCTCTGGCGCGAAACCGGACAAAGGGAAGTGGGTGTAACCACCCACTCCCCTGACCCTCCCATAGGAGTGGTCATAGAGCTAGTCCTTCCCTTTCGTTTAGTATAAGATAGGGAAACCTTGCCATTGCAAACTAGATATCCCTGGACGACGCTCTACAAGAAGAATCCTGGACCTTCGATGTTCCACTACCTTTGGAAGACTGAAAAATCTCCCTTGGAGTCAAGGAGTGACACCCCTGCTTGGCAGGCACCAAAACTTTGCATCAACGGTCGCAAACTTTCCCGCTCCTGCTGGAGTCCGAAGTCCCTGCAGCCCCGAAAGTGGATTTCCTGACTTCTCGATGGCCATTGTGAGTCCCCAGCAAAACTGAGGCGAGTGGACCCCACGAGTGATGAGGAACAGCAATACCAGTGTACCGTGCACTATTGTCGAGTGCAACCCCTTGACAACATTCTACGAACTTGTGCATTGGATCACATATGGTCCAAGCCTCCAGCAGTATTTCCACCGAAAATCAGAGGCATACCTCGTCCAGAGTGACCGTGGGCTCCTGTGAAGTGAATCCTCCCGAGGCATCTTTGTGATCCCTTGCCGGTTGACTTGTGGGTCCCCCAAAGACTTTTTCATCAAACCAAAGGGCTCCCCTGGTTGCTCCAGGCCTGCCCTGACCTTGCTGGTCTGCACCGCTGACTTTATTCACATTCCACAAGACTTGCTGTTGCCAAGGCTTGTTGGCTCCAATCCGGTTGCCGACACCTCAGTAAGCTGCAGACTTTGTGGGACACTTCAAATCCAGCTCCTGGTTGTCGTCGACGCCTCCTGGACCTCGTGGCTGAAGAGTCAAGACACTCGTGATCACCTGAAATCACCCGACTTCTGTGGGCATCCAGCTTCCTGGCCCCAGGTCACTGGCAAGTGACTTTGAACACTGTCTCCACTGCTTTCAGGTCTTCTTTCTTCAGAATCCAGCCTTGGATTCCACCAGACACTTCTCCTGTCTTCACAAGCAGCAAGTCTTCTTTGGCTCCCATTGAAAACGACGCCGCGACCCGACGCCAAAAGACACCTATGCACCCGGATTCCCTGGGTGAGGTAACTCGAGTACTCCTGGCCTCCTGTGTGTGTTGGCTCTAGAACTACTTACCCTGTAAGTGACTTGCTTGTAGACTCTCCCGAAGTATCCTAAAACTTTAACATTCCAACCGCGACTTGCTCCATTGAAGTCTATTGGGATCCGCGGCTGTGTTCTCACACTGCATGCGTCTCCCGTGGGTCCTTTACTTACCTACCTTGGGTGGATTAGTGAGGCCCCAGCGCTTCTAAAGACCTTAGGCCTTCTCCCTTCTCAAGTCGTTCTTCTTATACCTCTTTTTTGGTATATGGTCTGGTACGCCCCTAGGGCCCCAGCCATATAAGTGCTTAATTTGTTGTGAAACATTGATTTGTGCATATGTTCCTGACTTCTAATCTCATAAAGAGATTAGTAAAGTGTGTCTAGAAATAAATACATATATATTTTATATATATACCTGTGTGGTGTCCTTTCATTTGGTAATTCAAGAGATTATAAGGTAAAACAAGTTGCTTTACATTCCTCTGAGACTTAACCTGAAGGCTGCCCTCCACAGCTACCACTAGGATAGCTTTCTTTAAAAGGTTGTCTTGAACCTATCTACCATAAGAGTTGGATTGGACTGGTACAAGGTGGCCACTTTAACTAGTGACCAGCATATGCCAGGCCAGCTTCTCACATTGGTGGGCAGCGTGTGGGATTCCAGCTTGCCATTGTTTTACCAGAAAATCTCTATTTGAATTACTAACTGAAAACCACTAAAGGTACTCAAGGTACATATAAAGTCAAGCTTACTATCAACAAGTTCTACTGAACTTAGAGCTGTGTGTGAAGGGATAGCACACCCTTGCTACAGCTCAAGCTAGGATCAGTAGGCCACAAACTAGTGTAGGAAGTACAACACTGCACAACACTAGAATGTCCTTAAGGGTTGGAGCCAGTTGGTCCACCCAGCCTCAGTATAAGGATATGACTTTCTTTGACTTGAAAGCCATGTGTGCTGCAAGGCACCTGAGGATAGGACAGAGTCCCTCCACGCTACACCTGATAGATCTGCTGACAACGGATGATCTTAAGTTAGCTCTAGGAGCTAAGGGGTCTGAATCAGGGAGTGGGTTAGCTATATTTTCTGGGTCAGATGATGAAAATCAAGATGACCTGGACTCTGTGGTTGAAGGGCCAGAGGAATTCTCCATAAGAGAACTGACAGAGTGGAGGAGAGGCCTAGGTCCCTTTCTAGGGAATCTGACCACTCATATCACTCTGGCAGAGAATCTGTCCACCAGAGGAACTTATATCTTCCTAGAAGAGAAACCTCCTCTGAAAGAATGTACAAACTGCTACAGTATGAGGAAGCAAGAGTTGCCCTCAAGGCCAGGCAGTTGGCATTAGATAGAGAAGCCTTTGAGCTCCAGAGAGCTTCTAGAAAAGAGGGGTTAGAACCCCCTAGTGGCAGCAACAGTGTCCCTAGAGTCAGAGATTACATACCAGACCATAGGAACCTGTCCAAGGTTGTTCCTCCCTACCAGAGTGGGGATGATATCCACAAATGGATAACTGCTATGGGGCGGGCCTGTAGAGTACAACAGGTCCCCCAGAAACAGTGGGTAGCAATCTTGCGGCTCTCCTTTTCTGATAAAGGTACAGACAAGCTCTTCACTGTTAGAGAAGAGGATGCTGATGATTATGAAGTCCTGAAGAGTGCATTAATAGATGGGTTTGGCTTAACCTCTCAACAGTACAGGTTGAAGTTCAGAGACACCCAGAAAGCACAGACTCAGGACTGGACTGACTTTGTTGATTGTGTAACCAAGGCTCTGGAGGGTTGGCTGGTTGGTAGTAGAGTTACTGATTTTAAGGGATTGTATAATCTTATGAGAACAAATCCTTAATAATTGCCAAAACCAGTTGTTGCATCAATACTTGGTGAACTCTGATCTGACCTCTCCCCAAGAATTGGGAAAAAAGGCAGACAAATGGGTCAGATCCAGGGTGAGGCAGAAAACCCAGAACCAGGGGGGTGACACTAAGAAGCAAAATCCTAAAGGCTCTGAGAAAGGTGGGGATAAGTCAAAAGACCAGAAGTCTTCACAAGGGCCCCAAAAATCTGCATCTGGTGGGGATTCACAGTCCAACAAAGGGAAAGGCCAAAAGAAGCCCTGGTGCAAATTCTGTAAACAGAAAGGGCACTGGACTTCTGACTGTAACAAGTCCAAAGACCAAGCCACCACCACTCCTGCCCCTAAGGCAACTGTTCCCCCTAGTACAGCTGCTTGTGGAGGTGGTAATCAGAATAAGGGTGTAGTAGGGTTGACCCTGGGTTCTGAAGTGGACTCTGGCCTAGTCAGATTATCCACTCAGGCATTGCTGATTTGTGATGGAGACATTGATACGTCCTTCCTAGTGAGCCCCAGTAATATGGGCAAATGAATGTATGACTTTACAACGCATTCCGTTGTAACGCATGCCTTTACCACGCATGCGTTACAACGCGAATGCCATCACCACGAATATCCTTTACCACGAAAATGCCTTTATCACGCATACTTTTTCAACGATTTTCGTTGTTAAATTATGCATGTTAATGGCATTTTCTTGTTAAAGGATATCGCACTAAAATTCTACCATTTATATTTTTCCCTCCGCGACACCACCCCCTCATTCCCCCTTACCTCTCCTCTCCTCGATCTTCCTTGGTGACGTTCTACGCCGTTAAGAGGAAGCGGAAGTGTCCTTCGGTTTCCTCTAACGACGTGGATTGTCTCCACATCTCTCTTAAAATTACGGAATCAGGTGCGTTTTTTAAAATATTTTATTTTGGGGTTGCCCCTCTAAGCCCTCTTTTTTAATCCCACGCTTTTTTTGGGGCGGGGTAGACCCCCAACCCCCTCTTTTTTTTCCTTTTAACTTTATCACACATGCCTTTACTACGAATTTCGTAGTAAAAGTATGCGTGGTAAAGGCTTTTCGTTGTATCCACGCATGCGTTGTAATGCATGTGTGGTTATGGTTATGCATTGAAACGGCCGCGTTGTAGTGGCCGTTTCCCTGGGCAAATACAAACAGCAGCCTGTAATAAATGGCAAACAGGGTTTGGCATTCAAGGACACAGGTGCTAGTGTCACTATGGTGGAAGAGGATCTTGTGGACCCTGGGCAGATCATCCTAGGTGAATATACCAGGTTACCAATGCAAGCAATGTCAGGACCAACCATAGTCTGGCAGTTGTGAATTTCTCCTGGGGAGGGGTAACTGGCCTCAAGAAGGTAGTAGTCAGTGCAGACCTCCCTGTCGAATGTCTATTGGGCAATGATCTAGAGACTTCAGCCTGGTCTGAAGTAGAGTTATGGACTCATGCTGAGATGTTGGGCATACCTGCAGAGGTATTTGCTGTGACCAGGTCACAGGCCAAAATGCATAAAGCTGAACCAGCTCTGCATCCTGAAACTATGGACCAGATGCTACCCAAGAGGAGGAGCAGTAGGGTTAAGGCAGTGCCTTCCCCTCTGTCTCAGACACAGATTCCCCTCCTGAGGGAGGAGAAGTGTATCCTGAAGAAGGAACTGCCCCAAAGGGACTTGAACCTGATCAGGTTGAGTTTTTGGGGGCAGGGGGACCTTCAAGGGAAGATCTGAGCAAGGAGCAACAGTGCTGCCCCTCTCTTGAACCCCTCAGACAGCAGGCTGCTACTGAGGCTGCTGCAAGTGCTAGTGGGTCCCATAAAGTTTATTGGGATGAGGGACTCCTATATTCTGAGGCTAGAGATCCTACCCCTGGAGCCACCAGGAGGCTGGCAATACCTCAGACGTTTAGGGGGTTCCTCTTGACCCTAGCACATGACATCCCTTTAGCAGGACACTTAGGCCAAAACAAGACCTGGGATAGGCTTGTTCCACATTTTCATTGACCACATATGTCAGAGGACACCAAGGAGTTTTGTCGCTCCTGTGTCACTTGCCAAGCCAGTGGCAAGTCAGGTGGCTCAACAAATGCTCCCCTGATACCACTATCTGTGGTGGGGGTACACTTTGAAAGGGTAGGGATTGACATTGTTGGTCCCCTTGACCCTCCAACAGCATCTGGGCACAGGTTTATCCTGGTGGTAGTGGATCATGCCACCAGGTACCCAGAAGCAATTCCCCTGAGGATCACCATAGCCCCTGTGGTGGCAAGAGCCCTCATTGGAGTTTTCTCCAGAGTGGGTTTCCCAAAGGAGGTTATATCTGACAGAGGTTCTAACTTTATGTCAGGGTATCTAAAAGCAATGTGGAAGGAGTGTGGTGTAAACTATAAATTCACTACTCCCTATCACCCACAATGCAATATGTTAGTTGAAAGGTTCAACAAAACCCTAAAGGGAATGATTATAGGCCTCCCAGAAAAGCTTAGGCGAAAATGGGACCTTTTACTTCCCTGCCTTCTGTTTGCATACAGAGAGGTTCCACAGAAGGGGGTTGGCTACAGCCCTTTTGAACTTCTGTTTGGGCATCCTTTAAGTGGTCCATTATGTTTGGTGAAGGACGGCTGGGAGTTACCTCTCAAACCTCCCAAACAGGATGTGATGGACTATGTACTTGGTCTCCGCTCCAGGATGACCGAATACATGAAGAAGGCAACTAAAAACCTGGAGGCGAGCCAAGAACTACAAAAAACTTGGCATGACCAAAAGGCTGTGCTGACTGTATACCAGCCAGGACAGAAAGTGTGGATGTTGGAGCCTGTGGCCCCAGCAGCTCTCCAAGACAAGTGGTGTGGCCCCCATACCATTGTTGAGCAAAAGGGAGAAGTCACCTTCTTGGTGAATCTTGGAACTCCCATGAGCCCCCTTAGGGTGCTCCATGTCAACAGATTGAAACCATATGTTGACAGGGCTGACATGGGCTTGCTCATGGCAACTGATGAGGAACAGGGGGAGGAGAGTGACCCTCTCCCTGACCTGCTCTCACAGAACCCTGATGATGGGTCAGTAGATGGTGTTGCTTTGGCAAGCAGCCTCACTGATCATCAGCAAACTGAATGCAGACAAGTTATGCAACAGTTTAGACATATGTTTAGCCTGACCACTAGTCAGACTTCCTGGTGCACCCATGAGGTGGACACTGGAGACAGTCTGCCTGTCAAGAGTAAAATCTACAGGCAACCTGACCATGTCAGGGACTGTATCAGGACTGAAGTCCAGAAAATGTTGGAACTAGGTGTAATTGAGCCTTCAGATAGCCCTTGGGCTAGTCCAGTAGTCCTTGTGCCTAAACCTCATACCCAGGGTGGTAAGAAAGAAATGAGGTTTTGTGTAGACTACATAGACCTCAATGCAGTCACTCAGCCAAGTATCTGAGTACATTTGACCTAACAGCTGGTTACTGGCAGATCAGGTTAGCTGAGGATGCCAAGGCCAAAACTGCATTCTCAACACCTGGTGGGCACTACCACTTTGTGGTGATGCCCTTTGGTTTGAAAAATGCACCTGCCACTTTTCAGAGGTTGGTGAACAAAGTTCTGACAGGTATGGAAACGTATTGCTCAGCTTATCTAGATGATATTGCTGTCTTTAGTTCCACCTGGCAGGATCACCTGTTCCACCTCAGAAATGTTTTGGAGGCCATGCAGAAAGCAGGCCTCACTATCAAGGCCACTAAGTGCCAGATAGGGCAGAGTCAGGTTGTGTACCTGGGCCACCTTGTAGGTGGAGGCCAGGTTCAGCCTTTACAGAGCAAAATCCAAACCATCATGGAATGGGTAGCTCCAACCAACGAGACACAGGTGAGAGCCTTTTGGGCCTGACTGGGTACTATAAGAGGTTTGTTAAGGGATATGGATCTATAGTGACCCCCTTAAATGATCTTACCTCAAAGAAAATGCCAAAAAAGGTTCAGTGGACAGCTAGCTGTCAAAAGGCATTTGAAGACCTAAAGCAGGCCATGTGCACTGCCCCCATCTTACAGAGTCCAGACTACACCAAAAAGTTCATTGTCCAAACAGATGCTTCTGAGCTGGGTGTGGGAGCTGTACTGTCTCAACTGAATGATGAAGGTAAAGACCAGCCAGTAGCTTTTATAAGCAGAAGGCTGGCCCCTAGAGAGAAACGTTGGTCAGCTATAGAGAGGGAGCCCTAGACGAGGCTCTACAAGAAGAATCCTGGACCTTCGACGTTCCACTACCTTTGGAAGACTGAAGAATCTCCCTTGGAGTCAAGGAGTGACTCCCCTGCTTGGCAGGCACCAAAACTTTGCATCAACAGTCACAAACTTTCCCGCTCCCGCCAGAGTCCAAAGTCCCTGCAGCCTCGGAAGTGGATTTCCTGACTTCTCGACGGCCATTGTGAGTCCCCAGCAAAACTGAGGCGACTGGACCCCACAAGTGATGAGGAACAGCAAAACCCGTGTACCATGCACTATTGTCGAGTGCAAACCCTTCACAACGTTCTACGAACTTGTGCATTGGACCACATGTGGTCCAAGCCTCCAGCAGGATTTCAACCAAAAATCAGAGGCCTACCTCATCCCGAGTGACCGTGGGCTCCTGTGAAGTGAATCCTCCCGAGGCGTCTTTGCGATCCCTTGCCGGTTGGCGTGTGGGTCACCCGAAGGCTTTTTCATCAAACCAAAGGGCTCCCCTGGTTGCTCCAGGCCTGCCCTGACTTACCCTTGCTGGGTGAGTCCCTCAGACCTTGCTGGTCTGCACCGCTGACTTTCTTCACATTCTACGAGACTTGCTGTTGCCAAGGCTTGTTGGCTCCAATCCGGTTGCCGACACCTCAGTAAGCTGCAGACTTTATGGGACACTCCGAATCCAGCTCCTAGTCGTCATCGACGCCTCCTGGACCTCGTGGCTGAAGAGTCAAGACACCCGTGATCACCTGAAATCAACCGACTTCTGTGGGCATCCAGCTTCCTGGCCCCGGGACTGGCAAGTGCCTTTGAACACTGTCTCCACTGCTTTCAGGTCTTCTTTCTTCAGAATCCAGCCTTGGATTCCACTGGACACTTCTTCTGTCTTCACAACCAGCAAGTCTTCTTTGGCTCCCATTGAAAACGACTCCGCGATCCGACACCAAAAGACACCTATGCACCCGGCTTCCCTGGGTGAGGTAACTCGAGTACTCCGGTGCTCCTGTGTGTGTTGGCTCTAGAACTACTTACCCTGTAAGTGACTTGCTTGTAGACCCCCCTGAAGTATCCATAAACTTTAAAATTCCAACCGCGACTTGCTCCATTGAAGTCTATTGGGATCCGCGGCTGTGTTCTCACACTGCATGCGTCTCCCGTGGGTCCTTTACTTACCTGCCTTGGGTGGATTAGTGAGGCCCCAGCGCTTCTGAAGACCTTAGGTCTTCTCCCTTCTCAAGTCGTTCTTCTTATACCTCTTTTTTAATATATGGTCTGGTACGCCCCTAGGGCCTCAGCCATATAAGTGCTTAATTTCTTGTGAAACATTGATTTGTGCATATGTTCCTGAATTCTAATCTCATAAAGAGATTAGTAGAGTGTGTCTAGAAATAAATACATATATATTTTATATATATACCTTTGTGGTGTCCTTTCATTTGGTAATTCAAGAGATTATGAGGTAAAACAAGCTGCTTTACATTCCTCTGAGACTTAGCCTGAAGGCTGCTCTCCACACCTACCACTAGGATAGCTTTCTTTAAAAGGTTGTCTTAAACCTATCTACCATAAGAGTCGAATTGAACTGGTGCAAGGTGGCCACTTTAACTAGTGACCAGCATTTGCCAGGCCAATTTTTCACACGCTTACTGGAGGTAGCTGGTGGGCTAGTTGCACCCCAGGGACACTCAGTATTGAAGGGGAGTTAATCCCCCAACTTAAAAAGCGCCACGGGGCGCGTTTGCACAGTGGTGAAGGGAGGGGGCGGGGCCTGAGTTAACATGTGTGCAAACACGCCCTGTGGCGCGGTTTAAGTTGGGGAATTAATTCCTTGTCAATACTGAGTTGCCCTGGGGGCCAACTAGCCCACCAGGTACCTCCAGGAAGCGCTACGGAGCTGAGTTGCAGAGTGTTGTAAAAAGGGGCGTGGCCTCTGAACACCTGTCTGCAACGCAGCCTCTTGGCGTATACTGGAGGTACCTGGTGGGCTAGTTGGCCCCCAGGGACCCACAGGATTGAGGAGGAATTAATTCTCTAACCTAAAACGCGCCAGAGGGCGTGTTTGCACACATGTGAACTCAGGCCCCACCCCCTCCCTTCACCACTGTGCAAACGCGCCCCGTGGCGCGTTTTAAGTTGGTGAATTAATACTCTTTCAATACTGAGGGTCCCTGAGGGCCAAATAGCCCAACAGGTATCTCCAGTATGCACCAGGGAGCTGCGTTGCAGAAAGGTGTTCAGAGGCCACGCCCCTTTTTACACCTCTCTGCAACGCAGCTCCCTGGCGCATACTGGAGGTACCTGCTGGGCTAGTTGGCCCCCAGGGCACCTCAGGATATGAAGAGGAATTAATTCCCCATTTTAAAACGCACCACAGGGCGTGTTTGCACACATGTCACCTCAGGCCCCGCCCCCTTCCTTTACCATTGTGCAAACGTGCCCTGTGGTGCGTTTTAAGTTGAGGAATTAATTCCTCTTCAATCTTGAGGGGTCCCTGGGGGCCAACTAGCCCACCAGGTACCTCAAGTATGCGCCAGGGAGCTGCGTTGCAGACAGGTGTTCAGAGGCCACGCCCCTTTTTACACCTCTGCAACACAGCTCTGTGGCACTTACTGGAGGTACCTAGTGGGCTAGTTTGACCCTAGGGACCCTTAGGATTGAAGGGGACTTAATCTCTCAACTTAGAACGGTGACAGGGTGCGTTTACACAGTAGTGAAGCGAGGGGACGGGGCCTTACGTCATGTGTGCAAACACGCCCTGTGGCGCGTTTTAAGTTAGGGAAAAAATTCCACTTCAAACCTGAGGGACCATGGGGGCCAAGTAGCCCACCAGGTGCTTCCAGGAAGCTCCACTGCGCTGCGTTGCAGAGAGGTGGTGCAGGCCGTGCCCCTTTTGACATCTCTCTGCTACGCAGCTCTGTGGCGCTTACTGGATGTACTGCGAATTCCGATTTACTCACCTGTTATCAGGAGAGACCTCAGTGCTGCATCTTTGAGCCCAGTACTGATCCTGAAAAGTTATTCTAACCATACTTACCAGTAGCTTGAATTTCCTTCCATAGGCTAACATTGACTGGTTTCACTTGGAAATTCTTCTAAGTGTGGAGTTTTGGAACTTTAAAATTTTCACCTAAAATCATCCGAAGAACGAATTCCGATTTACTCACCTGTTATCAGGAGAGAACCCAGTGCTGCATCTTTTAGCCCAGCACTGACCCTGAAAAGTAATTCTAACCGTACTTACCAATAACTTGTACTTCCTTCCATAGGAATCCATTGTCTGGTTTTCAGCAGAAAAGTTTCTAAGTGTCTATTTTCACAAACTAAAAAAAAAACTAAAAAATCGCCTGTATGACTTAAACTCATTCTTTCAACTGTTTACAGGAGATGCACCAGTGCTTGATCCAGGATCTACCACTGAGTAAGAAAAGGTAACGATGACACTACTTACCTGCTAAGTGAATTTTCTTCCATAGGGTAACATTGACTGGTTTCACTTGAAAATTCTTCTAAGTGTGGAGTTTTGGAACTTTAAAATAATCCTATAAAATCAGCAGAACTACGAAGTCCGATTTACTCACCTGTTATCAGGAGAGACCTCAGGGCTGCATCTTTAAGCCCAGTACTGATCCTGAAAAGTAATTCTAACCATACTTACCAGTAAGTTGAATTTCCTTTCATAGGCTGACATTGACTGGTTTCACTTGGAATTTCTTGTGTGTGTGGAGTTTTGCAACTTTAAAATATTCACCTAAAATCATCCAAAGAACGAATTCCGATTTACTCAACTGTTATCAGGAGGGAACCCAGTGCTGCATCTTTTAGCCTAGCACTGACCCTGAAAAGTAATTCTAACCGTACTTACCAGTAACTTGTATTTACTTCCATAGGAATCCATTGTCTGGTTTTCAGCAGAAAAGTTTTTAAGTGTCTATTTTCACAAACTAAAAATATTCCTTACAAATCGCCTGTATGACTTAAACGCATTCTTTCAACTGTTTACAGGAGATGCACCAGTGCTGGAACCAGGATCCACCACTGAGTAAGAAAAAGTGACGATCACACTACTTACCTGCTAAGTGAATTTCCTTCCATAGGGTAACATTGACTGGTTTCACTTGAAAATTCTTCTAAGTGTGGAGTTTTGGAACTTTTAAATATTCCTATAAAATCAGCAGAAATACGATACCTGATTTACTCACCTGTTATCAGGAGAGACCTCAGTGCTGCATCTTGTAGCCCAGCACTGACCCTGAAAAGTAATTCTAACCGTACATACCAGTAACTTGTATTTCCTTCCATAGGAATCCATTGTCTGGTTTTCAGCAGAAAAGTTTCTAAGTGTCTATTTTCACAAACTAAAAATATTCCTTAAAAATCGCCTGTATGACTTAAACGCATTCTATCAACTGTTTACAGGAGATGCACCAGTGCTGGATCCAGGATCCACCAATGAGTAAGAAAAACTAACGATAACACTACTTACCTGTTAAGTGAATTTTCTGCCATAGGATAGCATTGGTGATTGTATGTGAAAAGATTTCTGTGTCAACTTTTAAAATACAATAATATTCCTTAAAAATCACTACTGTAACCAAAACGCTTTTACTCAACTGTTTACAGGCGATGTCCAAGGACTGAATCTAGGATCCAGTCCTGTGGTTAGAAAAGTAATCCATAAAGTAATTAATTGCATTTAACTAGAAATTCACATTGAGCTCAATGGTGCATTGTGTTTGAAATTGTGTTGCCCATTGCAACAACTGTAACTACTGTACTTAAAAGTCTATTGCCTATTTGCAAAGCATTTAAACTAAAGTAATTCATTCTGAGAAAGTATATTTTGTAATGTAATGTATAATTTAATTATAATGTAATATAAAAAATAAAATATCTAAAAATAAATAGTTAAAAAAAATTAATTAATCAGTATAAAAAAAATAACAATTAATACATTTAAAAATTGTAATTTACAAAACCTTTGAAATTCACTGAATAAAACATAGGTTTGAGACATGTTATAGTTAGGAATTAGCATTTAAAAAACCTTTGAAATTCACTGAAAAAACCATAGGTTTCAGGTCTGATATAGTTAGGAATTAGCATTTAAAAAACCTTTGAAATTCACTGAAAAAACCATAGGTTTTAGGGGTGTTATAGGTAGCTGGACATTTCACTCGTACAAAACCATTGAAATTCCTCCTAAATAGTTAGTTGTACTAACTACATCTCGCGTGCCCGCAATCCACTGCTGATGATGTCACATATTACATCATTCATGACATGGTCAGTGACATCACTGATGACATCTCAAATGACATCACTGATGACATCATCCACGTGACAATCAGATACACCTCATCATACACTAGTATAATCTTTCATCACTCACTGTAAAATACAGAGTGCCATATTTGAATCCATTAACACACCAATACAAGTTTCTAAACACCCACTCAGTGATTCCTAGCTCTATACACACATCTAATCACTTACCTATAGATTCACTCATACATGCTGTCAAAGATCAATGGAACACTCTCAAATATACTTTTACACCTATATCGACATTACACACCAGCACACATCCTAATCACTTATGAAGTCATCATACTTACTTATGCAAACAATGGATCATACTTACATTTTCTTAGCTCCACACTTATACAAACACCACTTCATCGATTCATATAGATAGTAACTCATACTTAGGTGCCGTTCACGATCCGGTAAAAACCGGGTACGAACCGTCGGACGGAGCATATTCTCCGTCCGACGCGTACCCGGTCGAAAAAATATACAAACCTGGAATTACGATTCGCACGGAAATACCATTTCCGTACGAATCGTACAAAACCCCGACCGACGAAAATAAACATACAAATGTGATCCGGGAAAGCGCCGACGTGACGTCGGGACGCACGCAGCCTGCCATTCACGAACCAGGAATTACGATTCACACCGACGTCATCCCGCACGGTGAATATTTTCCGGCAGCCAAAAACTGCCGGGAAATCAGGACGACGCGAACAAGGAGTACCTGCACGCGACGGACAGACATGGACCCGAACCTACGTGTCATCCCGGCCCTCATAGCAGTCGACCTCCTCTACAGGTTACGACGCAGACGCCGCAGAAGGTCAGAACAACAAAGGGAGGGGGGAAAGGGGAGGGCAGGACCAGGGGCAGGCCACAAAACCCCCACCAAAGTCACACAGCACACATGCCCTGGACATACCTGACCCCCAGGCCCTGGTCACTACGAGGGGGTGGGGGCGTGTCCAGCAAAGCCAGCGTCCGCCACAACGGAAGTGCTTGACGACGCGAACCGGCAACACAACAATACAGGTACGTCCCGTACCCACGCCTTAAGAGCGTGGGTACGAGTCGTACCACGCCCACACCTACGTCATCCCAACAATGGCGGGACGGCTGTACCCACGTGGCAAAGGCCTGGGTACGGCCCGCACAAGCATCACATAGCGTGGGGACGGATATGTACGGACCGTACCCCCACCCCCGTATGCATGGAGCGTACCCCCAACCCCAACAGTGTAAGTACGACCCGTACCCTCACACGCGTACGTATGGAGCGTACCCCCCACCCCAACAGTGTAAGTACGACCCGTACCCCCACCCGCGTACGTATGGAGCGTACCCCCCACCCCAACAGTGTAAGTACGACCCGTACCCACACCCGCGTACGTATGGAGTGTACCCCCAACCCCAACAGTGTAAGTACGACCCGTACCCTCACCCGCGTACGTATGGAGCGTACCCCCACCCCAACAGTGTAAGTACGACCCGTACCCTCACCCACGTACGTATGGATCGTACCCCCCCACCCCAACAGTGTAAGTATGACCCGTACCCTCACCCACGTACGTATGGAGCGTACCCCCCACCCCAACAGTGTAAGTACGACCCGTACCCACACCCGCGTACGTATGGAGCGTACCCCCAACCCCAACAGTGTAAGTACGACCCGTACCCTCACCCGCGTACGTATGGAGCGTACCCCCACCCCAACAGTGTAAGTACGACCCGTACCCTCACCCGCGTACATATGGAGCATACCCCCACCCCAACAGTGTAAGTACGACCCGTACCCTCACCCGCGTACGTATGGAGCGTACCCCCACCCCAACAGTGTAAGTACGACCCGTACCCTCACCCGCGTACGTATGGAGCGTACCCCCACCCCAACAGTGTAAGTACGACCCGTACCCTCACCCGCGTATGTATGGAGCGTACCCCCACACCAACAGTGTATGTACAGACCGTACCCCCACCCCAACCGTGTAAGTACGACCCGTACCCTCACCCGCGTACATATGGAGCGTACCCCCACCCCAACAGTATAAGTACGACCCGTACCCTCACCCGCGTACGTATGGATCGTACCCCCCACCCCAACAGTGTAAGTACGACCCGTACCCACACCCGCACACGTATGGAGCGTACCCCCAACCCCAACAGTGTAAGTACGACCCGTACCCTTACCAGCGTACGTATGGAGCGTACCCCCCACCCCAACCGTGTATGTACGGACCCTACCCCCACCTCGTATGCATGGAGCGAACCCACACCCGTGTATGTTCTAAGCGTACATATCCTGAAATAGGAGGGGTGTGTGCAGAGTCCTCCCAGCAGTGCCCAGTCACAAGAGTGGTGTGTGCAGAGTCCTCCCAGCAGTGCCCAGAGACAGGAGGGGTGTGTGCAGAGTCCTCCCAGCAGTGCCCAGAGACAGGAGGGGTGTGTGCAGAGTCCTCCCAGCAGTGCCCAGAGACAGGAGGGGTGGGTGCAGAGTCCTCCCAGCAGTGCCCAGACACAGGAGGGGTGTGTGCCTATCACTCCCAGCAGTGCCCAGAGACAGGAGGGGTGGGTGTAGAGTCCTCCCAGCAGTGCCCAGTCACAAGAGTGGTGTGTGCAGAGTCCTCCCAGCAGTGCCCAGAGACAGGAGGGGTGTGTGCAGAGTCCTCCCAGCAGTACCCAGAGACAGGAGGGGTGTGTGCCCATCACTCCCAACAGTGCCCAGACACAGGAGGGGTGTGTGCCTATCACTCCCAGCAGTGCCCAGACACAGGAGGGGTGGGTGCCTAACACTCACAACAGTGCCCCTGCAAAGAAAAGGGTGGAGTACCCACAGATCCAACGCCCACAAATGTCAGTGAGGTGCACAAAGATCCTGCAGTACATGTACCACATGTGTGCGAGGCTGGAAGTATACATATGCATAGCGCCTAAAAGAATACATGTACACATGAAGTCATGGCAACAGTCTACATACACAAGTACAGTGACCACCAAGGACGCCACGAATGATGCAGGTGGAGACATCGCTCAGCATGCATGGGCCAAGTCTAACGAGTCCGTCACACACCCAGCCAATGTAGACACAGCTCAGCACCACATATTGGAAATACCCTGCAGGGAAGAAGTCAGGTTACACAGAGGAAGGAACACACCTTGGGACGATGTCACCATGCAGTAACTGCTTACATGAACAAAGTTATGTAGCCAACAGCTTGTGATGGCACACAGCTACCAGGATCCACCCTATGACCAGCACAAGACGACAAATTCCCACACACCCAACACATAATCACCACCCAAAATAATGGGGCAGGTCGACCAACAGCAATACCAGACAGACAGTAGTGTACTAAGGAAAAATAAATTGCTTTAATCAGCATCCAAAAATATGTTTGTCCCTTGACAGTTCAAAAAGTACAATGCCCATAGGGCAATCCAAAGTTCCAATCCAGGTGGGGGACACAGTTGGACGCGTGTCCCCTAGCTTGCCTGCACAGTCAGACTCCTTCATCTTCCAGAGCGGGGAGGGCATCATGTGGGGGGGAAGGACCAGGCACCGCAGGGACATGAGGGCGAAGTAGGCGTCGTGGGTGCAGGGATGGAGGACTCCACCACAGGGGGTGGGGCAGGGCCAAAGGCGGAGGCCAGGATGGCACTGCACACCTTAGCAAGGTCCTCCAGCGACTCCCCTGCACCCGAAGAAACCAGAGGCCCCAAGGAGGGGGGGGCGGAGGGATGGGTCGCAGCGCCACTGGGGGAGGGTGTGGACAGGGGGGGGGACTCAACCACCCTGACCGGGGACTCCCTTGACCGCTTGCGGGGTGGTGTCACAGTGGGGCTCAGGGACAGAGCGGCCATGAAGGAGTCTTTGCCGGATATGTGGCCAGGAGAGCTGAGGGGAGGGGATTTGGAGGGAGTGGATTTGGTGGAATGCGGACTCCCACTCTGGCTGCGTGACTTACGTTTGCCCCCCGACCCAGTGGGTGTGCCTACTTCACCCTGTGTGTGCGTGCCAGGAGGTGTGCGTATGACCTTCCCTACTGGTGTGGTGCCTGTGTCTGTTGTGGTGGGTGCATGCTGACGTCTGGGTGTACGTGGGACAGGCATGGGAGTGGACCTCAGCAAGTTGCGTTGGTCAGCCTGCGATGAAAAAATGCCCTCCAAGTATGCCTCCATGTTGTTCAGCACTTGGCTGTGGCCATGGAGGACATTAAGCATCGCAGCCTGACCAACCTGCAACTGCCGCTGGATGTCCACAGTCTCGGCATTGGCGGCAGCAGTGGAGACAGGGGCAGGGGGTGCGGTGCCTGGCAGGAAGGAGACATGTGGTGACCGGGCACGCTGGGAAGGGACACAAGCAAGTGGGAGGTGGCTGATGGCAATGGAGGGGGCGGGGTGAGATGTTGTGCCGCTGTCGGCTGCTGGTGCAGCCTCCGCCCACTCGGAGAGATCATCCTTGGACCCGTCAGCTTCATATTCTGTCGTGCCAGTGGACAGGTCCTCGGCCTCACTCTCCTCCGCCTCAGTTCCACTCAATGTGCCAGCCACGATGTCAACGCTGGCACTGGTGCTCGGTCCCTCCGCTCCATCTGTGCTCATGTCTCACTCCGTGTCCCCCGACGATGCTGTGGGCAAGGTGAAGAGACAGCAATTAATCACACACCTGTATACATATGTCACTTGAGTCCAATCTACATAGGTTACAGTGCATAGCCTGAAAAGAAAGATCAGTAACATCTACAAAACAAGGTACAGATGTAGGGCATGCAACACACAGTTGGTTGACTCACCATGCCACTGAAAATCCATGGAGAGCATGACACAATAGCAAATGACATGAAATGGAGTTTGACATAGGAGCCAGGCCCTGGGGACAATCCAGCACTGCATCTGCACCACACAGCGTTGCCGAAAATAGGGATGAGCAGGGACCATATCCATGAACTTGAGGCACATGCTGCATAGGTAATACTGAAAACATGCCCAACATGACTGGCTCACTGCACCTTGAGTGTATGTCCAGACAAACATCACACACTGGCCAGACCTAGCAAGGAGATTTCAGGTTTTGACATGTAGGCTTTGCCCGCACCAACCACCCCCTACATGAGACAATTTGTTGAGACACAGGAAGCACTTACATCTCTTAGTCTGGGTGAAATACACAGGGGCTGCATAAATGCAAGATTGGACGCCAAATACCCAAGGTGCGCCTGTCCAAATAATCATGTACAAATGGTCATCATCAGATGATTGTAACAAGACACACAGGCACTGGCCACCGTGAGTATGAACAAGGAAAATCAGGTCAGGCTGTACAGTGGACACTTGTACTACATTTTACGTCAATATACATGGTGCCAGGGGACAATGGCACAGAGCACAACCTATACTGTAGACACTGAGAGTGTCCACGTTTTGTGATGACACACATGACACCTATGAAAATATGCCCCAGGGGACAGTAGTGGCCACACAACTCCATGGTCCTGAATGGGAATGACTGCAACACACGCCACCATCCCTGCACTATGCGTATCGCACACTCATGCAAATCATGTCACAGGCCACAACATAGGACATGCGTGCTGTAAGGCATGACACTTGAGAGACTAACTCCCATGTCTGGACTCAGCATCAGTGCCAACTGACATGGAACCCACATGTACTGAACTGGACAGGGCACAGGCAAGGTCCCAAAACCTGTTACACACCACCCCCACACATGATGCTACAGGCATAGTTCACGTGGAGAAAGCGCCAGCCTACATTACCTTGTGAAGGAGTGACTACACACAGACCAGGGAACACATTGCAAGGAGGGGAAGGGACGGAGAGAGCACCGCTATACTGTGGGTAACTGGATCTGCACAGCACCTTTATACCCTGGCAGTGTATCCATGCAACTGTGCACTTACAAATGCTTGTGACACACAACAAACACACATGTACCTACCCCCTTCCTGCTGCTGCTTCTCCTGTAAGCGCCTGTCCAAGTCTGGAAATACCACCGCCAGCACACGCTTGTGGATGTGGGTCAGACGGCGGCGCCCGCGGTTCTTATGGGTCTCAGGTGAGTCCCCCAGCAGGACCTGTGTGATCCTCCGCGTCCAGCACCGGATATCCTGCCAGCGTTTCCTCACCTGGGCCAGGCGCCGCTTGCGACCCTCCGTCTTCCTCACGGCACTGACGGCGGTCATCCATATCTGCTTCTTGGCAGAGGCGCCTACCTGTGAGGATGAACAAGTGACACTACATCAATACACCAGGCACATGTCACAGAGAGACATATTAGAACAAATGTGCTGTTTACAACAAGGCATAGTATGCATCCAACGCATTGCACCGTTGTCATAGGGACATGATCCTCTGGGGAAGGGCAAAAGCAGTACGTGCCATTGAAAGTACACAGGTGGAATGAGGGCAACGACACAATCAATGATCCAGGCTCACACTGTGCATCAGAAGGTACACCAGGATAATGTGCAGCACCTCTAAGAAGTCACATGCCACAGGCCACTGACGCTACCGCAGCAGAGTACACAGACACACACAGGCACAGGACATTCACCTGCCATTGCCAAATGCAGCGACAAACCTCACTCTGCACATGTGCCACTAGACGGGGGGGCTCACAGGTGTGGGGCTGGCTCTGCACGTCAGACACACAGCACTGCTCCCTGCTCACATCACATGGGCAGGGTATATCCATCCCTCATGCAGCCCGGGTGCCACACTCCACATATGCACCCACCCACATGACAGGGGACTTACACACACACCGATGTCCAGGGTACGAACACATCATGTGGACACTCTCAGCACAGGTACACAGAACTAACACACATCTGTGGGTACAGTCACCTGTCACACTGGGCTGACCACATAATCAAATGAGGACTGTAGAGGCTACATTCCCAGGAGGACAAGACAGCCAGAATGTGGCATGCACCATGCAGTGATTGTCACAGTAAACACAATGCAAGTGAGGACGGCAGACATGCACCACAGCATGCACTGGCTGGGAGACATCAGGCATTCCCCCCCTGGGACCCCTCCTACAGTACATAGCATGTGTGTCACACCTGGACACAATGCCAGAAGTCACAGTCACAAACAAGGGACACAGTCTGTGCTAGTAGACTCTGCACTCACCTGATACCCTGGTCGCCCATACAGCAGGGGGTACTGTGGGAGGATCACATCCAGCAAAGCCAGGTTCTCCTCCAGGGTGAAAGGCTGTGACCTCTCCACAGACCTTGACATGGTTCCAGGGAATCAGTAGCAGCAGCTGGGTCGTCAAATCCAAAGATGTGCAGGCAAGTGCTCCCTCATGGGACCTGGCTGCCTTATATCTGCCTTGCTGGCCTGTTTCATGCACAGGAGTACAGAGTGATTGGTCACTCACATTTGCATCCTATGTTTCCTCCAATCCCTTCAAACCTAGCACAGTCAGTGGGTTCTCATTGTGTTTTTTCTTGAGCATGATGTCAACTCCAGAACCACATTGCAACAAAGTAGATTCATTCAAACTGACTACTGCTGTGCACCTGCAGAAAAAAATTCAAACTTTAAACTTGGTCTCCATGACAACCAGCATGCATGTAGGCCTTTATACTTGTCCCTCATGTGTCCCCTATGTAATTTGTTGTTTCACACACAGGTACGGTGCGTACCGGGGCCCTAGAGCACCACAAATGCATAGCAACGGCCCGTACAGGCGTGTGTACGGTCCGTATCACTATGGGTGTGCTCGCGTATGCGTACCCATAGTGATAGTGAGCGTACGCACGCGTGTACGGTCCGTACCACTATGAGTACGCATACGCGAGAACACCCATAGTGATAGTGAGCGTACAGGCGTGTGTACGGGTCCGTACCACTATGAGTACGCATATGCGAGAACACCCATAGTGAAAGTGAGCGTACAGGCGTGTGTACGGTCCGTATCACTATGGGTGTTCTCGCGTATGCGTACTCATAGTGGTACGGACCGTACACACGCCTGTACGCTCACTATCACTATGGGTGTTCTCGCGTATGCGTACTCATAGTGGTACGGACCGTACACACGCCTGTACGCTCACTATCACTATGGGTGTTCTCGCATATGCGTACTCATAGTGGTACGGACCGTACACACGCCTGTACGCTCACTATCACTATGGGTGTTCTCGCGTATGCGTACTCATAGTGGTACGGACCGTACACATGCCTGTACGCTCACTATCACTATGGGTGTTCTCGCGTATGCGTACTCATAGTGGTACGGACCGTACACGCGTGCGTACGCTCACTATCACAATGGGTGTTCACGCGTATGTGTACCCATAGTGGTACGGACCGTACACATGCCTGTACCCTCACTTTCACTATGGGTGTTCTCGCGTATGTGTACCCATAGTGATACGGACCGTAAACGCGTGCGTACGCTCACTATCACTATGGGTGTTCTCGCGTATGCGTACTCATAGTGGTACGGACCGTACACACGTGCGTACGCTCACTATCACAATGGGTGTTCACGCGTATGTGTACCCATAGTGGTACGGACCGTACACACGCCTGTACCCTCACTTTCACTATGGGTGTTCTCGCGTATGTGTACCCATAGTGATACGGACCGTACACGCGTGCGTACGCTCACTATCACTATGGGTGTTCTCGCGTATGCGTACTCATAGTGGTACGGACCGTACACACGTGCGTACGCTCACTATCACAATGGGTGTTCACGCGTATGTGTACCCATAGTGGTACGGACCGTACACACGCCTGTACGCTCACTTTCACTATGGGTGTTCTCGCGTATGTGTACCCATAGTGGTACGGACCGTACACGCGTGCGTACGCTCACTATCACAATGGGTGTTCACGCGTATGTGTACCCATAGTGGTACGGACCGTACACACGCCTGTACGCTCACTTTCACTATGGGTGTTCTCGCGTATGTGTACCCATAGTGGTACGGACCGTACACGCGTGCGTACGCTCACTATCACAATGGGTGTTCACGCGTATGTGTACCCATAGTGGTACGGACCGTACACACGCCTGTACGCTCACTTTCACTATGGGTGTTCTCGCGTATGTGTACCCATAGTGATACGGACCGTACACGCGTGCGTACGCTCACTATCACTATGGGTGTTTTCGCGTATGCGTACTCATAGTGGTACGGACCGTACACACATGCGTACGCTCACTATCACAATGGGTGTTCACGCGTATGTGTACCCATAGTGGTATGGACCGTACACACGCCTGTACGCTCACTTTCACTATGGGTGTTCTCGCGTATGTGTACCCATAGTGATACGGACCGTACACGCGTGCGTACGCTCACTATCACTATGGGTGTTCTCGCGTATGCGTACTCATAGTGGTACGGACCGTACACGCGTGCGTACGCTCACTATCACTATGGGTGTTCTCGCGTATGCGTACTCATAGTGGTACGGACCGTACACGCGTGCGTACGCTCACTATCACTATGGGTACACATGCGGCAGCACTCCCATAATGATAGGGAAAGTACACAGGCCCTCTGAGCGAATGTACGGTGCCTTTCACACATCACAGTGGTGACAGGCAGCACACCGGAAGGAATAGGGCTGACATACTTGTCCATGGATGGACATCAAGGCATTGTCTGGGCAGTACTACATGTGTGGGGCACAGGTGTGAAAGGCTGTGATGTGGCACATTACTCCTGAGTCGAGAAGGCACCAGATGTATGATGAGATGTGTACAGATGTTATGTGTGACGGTGCAATGTGTGCCAGGCATGCCCTTAACTCCTTTGACATGTGTGCATGTCGTACTGCACACTTGGGATGAGCGTCACTGGCATGGCACAGTCAACAACACACGCAAGTGTCCCCTGATGCCCGCTACAGGGGTTACCACACCAGACATGTCAGTACCCACGGTGCACGATGTGACTATGTCATGTATGTGTGGGGTGTCCCCATTAGCTTGATGTTGGTGCTCCCTCAAAAGCATCAGCTGTTGCAGCAACCAACATGTGTCTGTGTGTAGATGGGCATGGCACACTGTTACGCACACCAGCCCACATGTGGTATCGGATGTGAGGTGCGTATGTATGCATGGGACACGGAGTAGCGTAACAAGGACATGTCTGCATCCTCTCTATGAATGTGTGGTGAGTCATTACATGTACACTTTATTGGCAAGGTGTGTGGGCTGTCCTAGTGTCATGTCATGTGACCTGTGGCTCTAGTGTTCCGCTACCAGTCTCTGAAATCGACAGCCTACTTCAGATGATGTGTTGATGTATGTCACTCCTGTGTTGCGTCTGGCTGTTCACTTACACTGGGACACAGCTAATCCCATGCCATGGCATGTGGAGGTTCACAATCTCCGTGTGTAGCTAGGTCTTGGTAGGAGTGTCACCTGGCAGCCATACGTGTCCAGGGCATGTGGCACATACCTGACTCCGTATGTCGCATATGTGTATTGTCAGATTAACATGTGCTCAGCACCAAAAAATTGTTGTTGTAGTGCACTCACTCTTCCTTATCACTTCCAAATTACTGCAGAGCGCCACCTCTTCCCCGAGCAATTCCGGACTTGGCTGACATGCGGGAGAATGACTGTATCCGGTGCTACCGCTTCCCCCAACCCTTGATTGAGGAGTTGACGGCGAGGCTGGCACCACACCTGCAACCGCTGCACAGGTATCCTACGGCACTGACACCCAAGCTGAAGGTAATGGCAGCCCTACATTTTCTTGCCACGGGTACCTTTCAAAATACCATAGCTCATGTTGGTGGCATGTCCCAGAGCATGTTCTGCCGTGTGCTGCATGATTTCTTAGAGGCCATGTTTCTTCACCTGGAAGAGTTCATCCATTTCCCAACCCCTGAAATGTTGACTGGGGTCAAGCGTGGATTCTGTGCCCTGGGAGGGATGCCCCATGTCATTGGGTCCATAGATGGGACACATGTGGCTTTGGTACCACCACAGGCACAGGAGGTAGCGTACAGGAATCGCAAGCACTACCACTCCATCAATGCCCTTGTGGTGTGTCTGTCCAACATGGTGATTTCACATGTCTGTGCTCGTTTTCTAGGATCAGCACACGATGCCTACATCATGAGGCGTAGCAGGGTGCCTGAGATGATGACGCAGCTGCGCAATGAACGAGCATGTGTTGTTGGTGGGTACACTCTGTCTGTCCTGTATTTTGCGTAGACTTCCAGCACGACCGCTTCTCCTGTCCTACTTATGTCCATGTGCTTTCCATGTAGGGGACGCTGGCTATCCCAACATGCCATGGCTGATCACACCTCTCCGCAACCCCATCACGCCGGCCCAGCTCCGCTACAACACCGCCCATGGCCGGACAAGGCGAGTGATAGAGAGGATATTGGCCTCCTGAAGAGCCGATTCAGATGCCTCCACAAGACCGGCGGCGCCCTCCCATATGCCCCGGCGAAGGTCTGCAAAATCTTCATGGTGTGCTGCATGCTGCACAACATGGCAGTTGAGAAAGCTGTGCCACTCATCCTGGATCAAGATGATCAGGACCATCCACCCATGGAGGACCAAGGTCTTGGCAATGGGGCTAGTGATGTGGAGGATGTGGTTCCGCAAGAGGACATCTGGAGTCGGCTCATACGCGACTTCTTTGCTTAGTGGTGAGTACCAGTGTCTGTGTGTGCACGCATTGGTCCCCGTGTGGCATGTGTTGCCATGTGTGTGTCCATCTGCATGTATGGCACGTGAGTCAGAGGTGTGTGTGGATGTGCCAGTGATGGGTGTATTTCCCCAGTCATAATTGTGACCTAGCATGTTGTCATCCTTACATGTGTCGAGTACATGCACATGCAAGTGGCTGTGCTTTTTGTGGCTGACTTCTTGTGTCTCTCTCATCCCCAGGTACTTGCGCATGCCGTCTGCTGGTTGCATTGTTGTGGCACTGCTATTCCTCATGGACACGTCATCGTGTGCTGACTCAGCGTTACACGCACGGACAAGTTTGGAAGTCTCCTTAGGGTAAGGGATGCATCAGGGGTGTATTGGGTGTGGCAGTTGTTTACGATGTGTGCACACTGCCCCTGTCGATGTTTGGTTCCTCTGCAGACATGTTGCATCACCATGGGACACATGACATGCAGCTGGGTACACCTGAATAGATGGTCAGACTTGTTGACAGTCATCAGTGATGGGATTGTGGATTGTGATGATGGCATCAATGTGTGTTACACTGCCCTCGGACACATATGGTTTGCATTGGCTTGACATGGTGTGGGACTTCCACATCAGCGGATCAATGGTGTATGGCAGCCTCTCCGTGAGCAGCAGGGGGTGTTTAGCTGTTAGCCGACACTTGTGTGCCAGTTCCATGGCTATCACGCATTTGTGCTGCAGAAGGGGGGTTCCAGTGTTGGACCCACATGTTACTCCACATGACCCGTTCATGTGTACTCCGAGTTGCCTCTGCAATCCCGAATACATGACTAATAATGGTGTCCCTATGCCTCATAGGTGCCTCTACTCAGTCAATGCTGGTGTGTTGCCACGGTGCATCCGGCATGTCTGGCATGGTTTTCCGTGATAGTGGCTATGTGTTGAGTAGCAAGATGCAAGCTGGTTGTGTGGGATTAGACTGTGTATTGTGCATGATGTCCATGACTGTGGGTGTATTGTGACATGTGCCATCCCCATGCATCCGACGTTGGCCAGGCCACCATTCGCTGCATCCACCTGACTCAAGCTTGCAGGACATGGTTCTGCCACCTGTCCACACATACCTGGGTGCCCCACAGGACACTCCACATGATCCCTGACCTCTGCGCATGGCTGTCGCTGTACTCAATATGTCTGTCGGCACGGTTGTGCTGCCACCCCCTCAGCTGGTTGGGCCCATCACGGGTGTGTATGGTGCTCCATGTCTGTCTTGCCTAATACAATGTGACCCATGTGTGTCCTGTGCCAGACTCAGGCCCCAGGGTGTGGATGGTTGAAGTCAAATGAGAACTCAGGCATGGTTAGACTTTACAAGACACATGTAAGGTAATAATGCAATATGTAGGCATCTTCTCTTTATGGTGTAACTTTTTATTTTGGTTGGGGTACGGGGGGGGGGTATGACATGAGGGGCTTTCCGGGTGTGTGGAATCCAAAGTTCACTAGGGGATTTGGTGTCCTTGACATTTGAAATCCTCAGAGTCCATGCCACAGTCTTTGTCAACATTGGTCAGACAGTGACCAGCAAGTCCATGTGGCAGAGAATGTCTTTTGCTGCTGTGCTGCTGTTGGTCCAGTGGGCCAGGTGCCAGGCCAGGTGTCCTGGGAGATGGTGCTGTTGCGCTGACCCTCACGGTCTTTTCCGTGGACGACCCGCCTTCCTGCGGGGACCCTCAGAAGCAGGCCGTGACGATGTTTGGGATGCTCCGTCGGATGTCTCCTCCTCCTCCTCCTCCCTCCCTGTGGGTGGTGATGTTCTACGCCTGCTGGCACAGGGAGGGTTGCCCATGTTGTCGGCTATCCGACGGAGTGTACTGTGAATTCCCGTGAACACCGTCACGAGCTCAGCCTGTCTGTCCTCCATCCGCCGTTGGTGTCGCAGTAGACAGGCATGTTGCTCCGCATGTTGCTGGGCCTGCTGGGTCTTAATCTCCTCGAGGATGGACACAACCTGGGCCATGCCCGTGGTGTCCTGCCGGTATGTGTCCAGGATGTTTCTGACATGGGAATATACCGGTTCCGCAGCCAACCGGTCAGGCTCGCGCCTCCGCCGTCCTCCACTCCCACCACCCCTGCCCACTTGCACCTGGCCTGCCCTTGTGGGCACATCGGGTCTCTGGGAACCCTGAGGGGTGGCATTGTCGTTGTCGCCTGCCTCCTCCTGGGTGCCCGGTACACCGTGTCCCTCCTGGCCAGCCTGGCTGCATTGTGGTGGTGGGGCAGGGATCCTGGGTGTCTGCTGGGATGTGGCAGGAGTGGGGGTGGTGGTTGGCCCAGTTGTACCTGACGCAGGTGCTGCAGGTGGTTGGACACCAGAGGGGCCAGGTTGGTCGGGGTCGGGTTCGTCCACAGAGTGGTGAGAGTCGTCGCTGCCGGTGTCCGTCATCCCGCCGAGCCGGGTCTTGTGAGTCTTCCCCCCCAGTGTTGGAGGGTGATCCACGACGTTGACCTGTGTGTGAGAGAGACAATGTTAATTTTGTTCCATGCAACATCCATGTTTCATTCGTTTCTAAGTTGGCACATTTCCTCTGGGAATTTGGATATGTCTTGCATTCCACTCACAGTGCACTTGTGCATGGGTATGTCCCTTGGCAACAGCTTTTGCGACTTTACCTATGTGTGGCACAGTCTTACTTGCTGCGTCAATTGTGACTGCAGTCAGCAGTGGAATGAGCAGGTGTGGCGAGCCATGCATTGGCGCCTTCCATGTTGCACTGTACGTGGGCACATGGAGTTGTTCCACACACTTAGATAATGCAGGTAGCTGGCGTTGTGCTCGTGCACAGGTTGACACATGGCCCAGTGTTTTGCCATGGAGAAGAGGGAGGATTCAGGCACTGGCCACCCTTGTCTACATGCACGCAGTCCACCTGCTGACGAGCAGACATTCCCACACCCCCCACGGCTGAATTGGTCTCCCTGTGTGTCCCTTTCTCACTCCCTCTCTGTCCCACTCTCCCTCCCTCTGTGTGTCAGCCTCCTCCCTCTGTCCGTCTCCCTGTGTCTCCCTCCCTCTCTCTCCCCCTCTCCCTCCCTCTGTGTGTCACCCTCTGTCACCTCAGCCCAGCTTCCTAGGCACACACTTTTAGCAGATCTTTGAATGGCCCTTGGCTTGTTGATGTGAGTTTGTTTCTGATCAGCAGGCACCCATTGGGTGTAGTGTCTGTGTCTGCGCTGCTGCTGTGGTGGTGTGTGCTGCCACTCTTTCACAGTGTTGGCTGTTCATTAGCTGCTGTCATGTGCAAAAACGTGCCGTCACCCCCATGTGTTAATGCAAGGCGTCTGCCATTTGCTGGCAAGTCTTTCCTGTGTGGGGACACACTGTTTGTCTGGCTGTGACCTAGGCCATATGGGCAGGGGGCATTGTTGTCTGCTTCTGAGTTGCACTATGTGATTTTTGTGGCCCACACTCCCGCCATCCGGCTTACCGTGTCTTGTGTTGGTGTTTTCTGTGGCCTGTGACTTTGCATTGTCCAGCTGGGTGCATGGGGCATGGTGACGCCAGTGGCATGTGCGTGTTTATGGAGTGTGGTTGAGTCATGCGATAGCTTGGGGTGGTTGCCTGCCTGTTTGTGAGTTTGGTTGTGGATGACGTTCCCCCCATGTGAGGTGAGTTGTTTGTGTACTCACCCGGGTCTCGGAGTCCGTCTAATCCGTCCACTGACACCACCGGCAGTATGGCCATCACCCTCTCCTCCCAGGGATGGTAGTGTACGGGTCTGCGGGGCGGCCATCATCCAGTGACGTTGGCCTGGTTGTGGTCATCGGTCATTTTGGCTCGGACCCTCCTCCGCAGATGGTACCACCTGGCTTGGCATTCATGCCTGGTCCTTCTGGTGGCCGCAACAGCATTCACAGCATCAACAATCCTCTGCCACATGGCTGTTTTTTCGGTCATGCAGGTCTGTCTGACCAATGTTCCAAAGAGGTGTGGCTCGACTCTGAGGATTTCGTCGACAAGGACCTCCAACTCTCGGCTAGTGAACTTTGGATTCTTGTTAGTGGGCATGGTGAGGGGTGTGGGTGTGGATGGGGGGGTGGATGGTTGTGGGTGTGTGTGTGTGGTTGTGCAGGTGTGTGTGTGATTGTGATGAGGGGGTGTTTGTGAAGGTGTGTGTGTGAAGGTGTGCAAGTGTAAGGTGTAGTAAAGGTTCTAGTATGGTGCTGTAGGTTGTCTGTGGGGTCTGGCAGCAGTGAGTCTGTTGCAAAGGCTCATGGTTTGTGTCTGTGGGCCCTTTTTATTGGTCCATTGGTGGGTGTGGCTGTGTTTGAAGTTTGGGTGGGTGTGTTATAAGGAGTGGTTGTGTTTTGGGCCTCTGTTTTTGATTTTGGCAGTTGCAGGTCAGTGAATGTGTTGTTTTTGTGCTTGTTGGACATGTTTTGTGGCTTTGTGCCATTCGAATGGTGTATTCTTGTGTTGTTTTGCTTTGTCCTGGTTGTGTACGTGCGTTTTTAGCGTGTGTACGGTGTGTACTTCGGGAATTTTGTTGTACAGTGCTGTCCTTGTGTCTGGCTTGGTACGACTCGTACATGCGCGATGTTGTGTGAAGGTGCTGGTGTTGGGGCCTGGGGTGCGCTCCGTACTTACTATGTTGGGGTGGGGGTACGCTCCATGCATACGCGGGTGAGGGAACGGGTCGTACATGCACTGTTGGGGTGGGGGTACGCTCCATACGTACGCGGGTGAGGGTACGGGTCGTACATACACGGTTGGGGTGGGGGTACGGTCCGTACATACACGGTTGGGGTGCGCTCCATGCATACGCGGGTGGGGGTACGGGTCGTACATACACTGTTGGGGTGGGGGTACGCTCCATACATACGCGGGTGAGGGTACAGTCCATATATACACGGTTGGGGTGGGGGTACGCTCCATACGTACGCGGGTGAGGGTACGGTCCGAACATACACGGTTGGGGTGGGGGTACGGTCCGTACATACACTGTTGGGGTGGGGGTACGCTCCATACGTACGCGGGTGAGGGTACGGGTCGTACATACACTGTTGGGGTGGGGGTACGCTCCATATGTACACGGGTGAGGGTACGGTCCGTACATACACGGTTGGGGTGGGGGTACGCTCCATACGTACGCGGGTGAGGGTACGGGTCGTACATACACGGTTGGGGTGGGGGTACGCTCCATACGTTCGCGGGTGAGGGTACGGTCCGTACATACACGGTTGGGGTGGGGGTACGCTCCATGCATACGCGGGTGGGGGTACGGGTCGTACATACACTGTTGGGGTGGGGGTACGCTCCATACGTACGCGGGTGAGGGTACGGGTCGTACATACACGGTTGGGGTGGGGGTACGGTCTGTACATACACGGTTGGGGTGGGGGTACGCTCCATGCATACGCGGGTGGGGGTACGGGTCGTACATACACTGTTGGGGTGGGGGTACGCTCCATACGTACACGGGTGAGGATACGGGTCGTACATACAAGGTTGGGGTGGGGGTACGCTCCATGCGTACGCGGGTGAGGGTACGGTCCGTACATATACGGTTGGGGTGGGGGTACGCTCCATGCATACGCGGGTGGGGGTACGAGTCGTACATACACTGTTGGGGCGGGGGTACGCTCCATACGTACGCGGGTGAGGGTACGGTCCGTACATACACGGTTGGGGTGGGGGTACGGTCCGTACATACACTGTTGGGGTGGGGGTACGCTCCATACGTACGCGGGTGAGGGTACGGTCCGTACATACACTGTTGGGGTGGGGGTACGCTCCATACGTACGTGGGTGAGGATACGGGTCGTACATACACTGTTGGGGTGGGGGTACGCTCCATGCATACGCGGGTGAGGGTACGGGTCGTACATACACGGTTGGGGTGGGGGTACGCTCCATGCATATGCGGGTGAGGGTACGGGTCATACATTCACAGTTGGGGTGGGGGTACGCTCCATACATTCACGGGTGGGGGTACGTCTCGTACATACACGGGTGTACATACACGGGTGGGGATTCGACTCGTACATAGGAGGGCTGGGGGGGTGTTTGGCGCGTATGCGGGCACATGTCTCCATGGTTGCTATGGGAGTTCGGTGCGGACGGTGTTTTTTCCATACGGTTGTAACATCGGACGCACGGGATGGATCGTAATTCCGCGGTCGGACTTCACTTTTCACATTTGTACGGTGAATCGTCCGGGGACGTGTCGGACACATTTTCCGACCCGAGGACGTGTGGGGAATGATTCCCAATGCGATTCGTATGGACTTTTTCCCATGCGAATCGTGATTGACAGTTTGTACGGCACTTGTACGATTCGTACGGTAAAAAGACCGGAAACGAGTCGTACGGGGAATTTTTTTACCGGATCGTGATCGGCACCTTAGTGTGTTATAAAATCACTATTACAAGTATACAGTTATCTATACAGTCACTCATACAATCATTGAGTCTTATGTATACTTATTTTTATACAACAACTGACACATACACTGGCTTTATTTTTCTAGTTTGTTGGACATGTACCATTGAGACATATATTTGCTCATCACCACACCCATAAAGATATTCACTCACCCAAACAACTGTTATAACATGTAGTTTTAACTTCAGATACCTACTGAATCAACTATTCACACATCTTTGGGCAGTCACACACCCCACACCGAACCACACACACATTCACTCTCCCATACAAATACTCAGTTAACTAATCAATAGCTAATATAGACTTTCACATAGCTAGTAACCAACTGGAGAAGCAGTTTACACAACAACTGACAAAGTGATACAGATATTCACACAGTTTAGTCACTATCCAATATATTTAGTGAGACATTATAAATTAGTCAAGTAAACAGTCAATCACACTGCTACTAAATCCTCCATCCAGATATTTATATTTATACATCCATTCATTCTTCAATGCAAATTGCTATATATATAATACATATTTAAATAACGAACCACACCACATTCACTGGATGATGTCATCAGTGATGTTATTTGAGATGTCATCAGTGATGTCACTGACCATGTCATGAATGATGTAATATGTGACATCATCAGCAGTGGATTGCGGGCGCGCGAGATGTAGTTAGTACAACTAACTATATCGGAGCAATTTCAATGGTTTTGTACGAGTGAAATGTCCAGCTAACTATAACACCCCTAAAACCTATGTATTTTTCTCTGAATTTCTAAGGTTTTTTAAATGCTAATTCCTAACTATATCAGGCATGAAACCTATGGTTTTTTCAGTGAATATATATATATATTTATTTTCCTTGAATTTTTGTGAATTTGGTCCAGATTTGTCTTCATAATATGGTGCATTTTACTTTTTGGCCCCTAGTCTGCTGTGTGCTGTCTTGTGGATGGCCTTATATTGATGCCAAATTTTGTTTTTCTGTCCGCATATGCCTGTTGGCGGTTAGGGACGCTATGGCTGCAGAAGTCCAAGACCATGTACCCATTTTCCTTTGTTCTTCCCCATGTGATTAGCCACCATGTGTGTGGTGTTGTTTTTTTGAATGGGTAAATATTGTGTTTTGATGATTGTTTGTAGCATTTTAAAATGGTATTTGAAACTTTTCTCACTGTTTCCATTTTGCTGTGCTGTTGAACTTATTGTTGCTGCTTTGCCTGTGGTATACTTGGCCCACGGATAGCCATATCTTGGGTCTCTATGTTTGCAATACTTTCCCAATTCTGTAAGTTTTTGTAGCTGGAGGGGACAGTGGAGGCTCCAGACAGGTAGGGCAGTCATATTATCTTTGTTTTCCATACCTCCATGTGGTGACAGATATTTTGTGGATCCAGTGTAGGTGTGTGTCATAGGCAGCCATTTAATCTTTGTTTTTCATGCTGCCTCCTTTGCTTGCCCTGTGGTGATTTTCATTTTGTGTAGCATGTGTGTGTGTACGTCTCATAGGTACCCATTTATTCTTTGCCCTGCATGCCTCCTTCTCTGCTGGCCATGCTGCGACTGTCATCTGGTAAAGCTAGTGTGTGTCTGTGTGTATGTGAGATAGGTGACCATTTTGTGTTTGAAATCCATGCCTCCTTCCTTGCAGACCCATCCCATGTGGTGAATGGCCTCCATTATGTTGAACCAGTGGGAGATTCTGGTTAATCATCATTTTATTAAATTTTCTAGGGGCATTAATTTTCAAAGAAGCCCATGTCATTTTTATTCATTTTTTTCCCTACTATATTTCTTCAGATATATTTATGTTTTCTCGGGGCTGATTGTAGCACACAGTTGTTGTTTTTGATTAATGTATTTGATCATTACCTGCCTCCCACATGATCTTGAGGGATACCAGGGATTATTTTTGTAGGAGGCTGGCTTAGTATATGGTGCACTCTTATTTAGGTGAAGCACCCTGCACTAATCCAGACAACCCTTATGGTGATGTTAGTGGTCTTAGACTGCTCTCTAAGTGGTAGCTGAGGAGAGCAGCCTTCAGGCTTAGTCCAGAAGGAGTATAAAGCAACTTGTTTTACCAGTACTAATCATATAGTGTAGGCTAAGTGAAAAAGAACCACACAGTGTAGTTATAAAAATATGTATTTAATATAAACACTCACTAACACATTGCAATATCTCCTACCAGGGGACATAATCACAATGTACACAACACTTTAGTATTTGAACACGTAAGTAGCACAAATACACAGTAGTCTCCAGGGGGAAACCAAACCATATTCTATAAAAATTGAATGCGAACCACAACCTAAGTCGAGACTGGACCTAGAAGACGTAGCAGAACCGGGGTCCCAAGGAATCATTCAAGGTAAGGATCTAGGAACCCCACAGAGGCTGTGTGCAGAGTGGGAACATGACCGTGTGCTCAATACAAGTCAATGGGTAGGTCACAGTTGCAGTTCTTAAGAAGAAGGACCCTTCCCAGAGTACCCTGAAGAAACTCATTAGAAGGTGGAAGGTTGGAGAGTCACCCTACCCACGGATACCCCGGGAACCAGGATACCTACACCAAGGAAGCAGGTGCATAGGTGCCAAGTTATGTCAGAAACTACCATAGACCACAATGGAGGACTTAAGTGAAGATGCCAATGGCGGAGAAGGTGAAAGAATCCGGTGGAACCCAAAGGTGGATTCAGGATGAGAGGTACCTGCAAGCAGAGGGGATAGAGACTATGCCACGTAGGAGTGACCAGGAGGCAAGAAGGACGAATGTCCACCGATGTCGGAAGATGCAGCAGAGTGGACAGTGACCTTGGCACTGCAGCTGTGAGGACCAGGGGAGTTGACCTAACGGCTAGGGCGGTCGACCTCAAATCTGGGGAACTGGGTTCGAGTCTCGGCAATGACGCTGAACATCCTGTGATTCTGGACAAATCACTTAATCTCCCCGTGCCTAACAAAAATGAATGTGTGTCCTCATGTAATGTAACTGGTGCTATGTAAAGCACTCTGATACCCGATTCGGGTCAAGTTCGCGCTATATAAAACAAAACAAAAAACGCTGTGGAAGACCAGGAGCTGTTCACGAGCAGTCCCACTTAGAATGTCGAGAGCCAGGAGGTAGGTGTCCGGCAGGATCACCAACAAGTCTTGACAGTGGCAACAAACGTAGCAGACGAAACAGGTGCAGTGTCGGGACCAGTAAGGTCTAAGGAACTCAGCACAAGCAGGTAAGTCAGAGTAGGCTCCAAGCACACAGGGGAGCCCACATGAGACAAAGAAGAACCTTCAAGACGACCCACAAGCCGAAGGCACAGGAGTTGCATGAGGACATTGAGCAGCTCACCAGTAACGTTGGTTCGTGGTGCAGTGGATGTGGCGAGGACGAAGATCTTAGTAGCAAGAGATGCTGGAGGCTGGAGCTTCTTGGAGCCCAAAGATCTTTGGAGGAGAGAGCCAACCAGCCTCTGCAATGGCAAGTCGATGCGGTGCACAGGGGTACTGCTCCTGCGGTTCCGATGAGGCATACTGGCTTCAAACTTGCTGTAAAGACAGTGCAAGCCTTGAGGGCGGGTATAGACCCCCACCTGTGCTGCTGAACCTTTCGGAGTCTGTGAGACCTCAGGAACAGCAGACCGGTCAGCTTTGTTGCGGTGCCTGCAGATGCAGGCGAGTGACACTTTAACTCCAAGGGAGATTCCTTTGGGTGTCTTGGATGTCCACAGGCCTGGTGAAGAACCTGTATGGAGCACAGGCACAGATGATGCAGAAGACTGGCAGGACGACGAGACTAGGAGCAGCAGGAGTCTTCCCAGTTGCAGTCTCGGTTCCCAAGGCAAAAGTCCAACGAAGTCCAAAGTGCCCAGACGATTGAAGATGAAGTGGTTTTTGGATCTGAATCTTGTCCCACGATGAATCTATGGAACCACCCACATGTAAGCCCTTAAGTACCCTAAGGAAAAGGTTGGGACGATTCAGGGGTCCCTCCCAGAGGAGGGGCTGGACAGTGGGGAGGATACTCCAATGTCCTTTGTCCAGTTTTCTGCCAGAGCGGGAGCCAACGGCTCCCTGAACTAGTTCCAACTGTAGTATGCAAGGTGGGCACCAAATTTGCCCTTATAAGCAGTCTAGTGGTGCTGGCAAGTGCCCCCACCCTGTCCCAATACACTAAATCCTGTCTGGGAGGTGGTCACACCTCCCTGTGACAGAAAACCTATTGTCCTGCCTTACCCTGCTCAAGCTTGGCTCAGCAGCAGGAGGGCAGAATCATGCTTGTGTCTAGTTGGCAGCAGCTATAGTTTGCTGTCCGGGTCTGGAAGACTGTACCAGGAGCACAGAGGGCTTCCTGGAGGTGCCCTACAGTGTATAATTCCAACATGTTTGATTCCAAACACAACAGGGTTCGTTACAGCCAATTTAGAGTTAGCCATCGTGTAATGACGCATGGCCACTCTATGTACGGTAATGGCTGAAGCACTTATAACCCAGGAAAATGTACACCGAGGATTGTAGGGGTGTCCTGGTCATGCAGAGGCACCCTCACACTTATAACTGAGTACCTTGCCTTCATGATTGAAAGGCCTGCCTTAAGGGTGACTTATAGGTTTTGAGTGTAGTGATCTCAGTAATAAGGAAACGTATATCTGTCGTAAGTGGTGCTAGCACCAGCTTACACAAGCTGCTATGGGAGGCCTGTAGTCACAATATGAGTGGTCTCATGCTTCCGCCCATGGAGGAACCCTGGTTTACCTATGTCCTGGGTACCTTAGTACCATAAACTAGGGACTTACAAGGATACACCAGTACCCAATCTGGGATGTACCTAAGTACTCACCATGCCCAATTTAGGGAAGAAGCACAGAGACTGGGGTCCTGATTAGCAGGATCTGAGTCAGACTAGTTATATAAACATAATGACACCAGCAAAAAGTGGGAGTAACCATGAAAGCAGATTCTACTTTCCTACAACTTTAAATTAATTTATTTGCTTTGTGCCTGCCTGTCAGGATTATTAGGGCGGCACGCGGTCTAGGGCACGCCCCATCATGCTTGCCATACTTTAAGCAGCGCAACTGTATAGTTTTGTCATCCTGCGCTGAGAGTCTTTGTGGCAAAGCACATGAAGCTGCTTCCTTGGCTCACCGCTGGGTACTGTGTTTTCATCAGAGGTGATTGAATAGTATGCTGCATTATTTTATTTGCACTATATCTTGTTTGTTATGTTCATATTTCTTTTCAGGTTTACAGGCTCTGTGTTACCGCTTCCAGCCTGTTAAAATGTGAGAGTTTGGGATTGCAGACTATCTTTCCCATCCTGCCTTGAGGACGAGCATAACCGCGCTGACGTCAGCGGCAATGCCCATGCCTCTTTGCTCACTATTCTGTGGATTTTGCAGCGTGCGGACCTCCCGGTTTTCTTTTCCGCATTTCAAGTCCTCCCGGGACCTTCCTTTTCAGGTTGGGTGTCTATGGGGGTTCCCTTGAGGCTTCCGAGGCTCCGGAGGTAAAATTCAGATTTGGTTCCGCTTCGGGAACCTGGAGTTTTCTTCTTTGTGATCGCGCCAGCTTCTGCAGTTCTCACTGGGCATCCTATTGTTCTGAAGGGTTCGCGTCGGCTCTCGCTAGACGCTCTGAGCCCGCTGCCTTTCATAAAGTTCGCACCAGCTTCCGCCAACCACGCTTGGCCTCTCATAGTCTGCAGATTGTCCGTGCCGGCTCACATAGCGGATTTTCCACTGGTGCATGCAAGTAGTGAATCAGATGTACAGTAAGTCGTACTCTGCAGGTAAGAAGAGCATTATTCATATGAAGCAGGGGCTCTTCATGTTTGTCAATACAGTTACTAATTTTTTCCTTTTGGCTGAGTTCCTTCATTGCAGACGTAATAATTTGTGTACTTGTGGATTACTATGCAGAATGGTTCTTCCAGAGTTATATTACTAATTATTTTCCAAAGCCTGGTTTGGTGTTAAAGACAAGAAGAACCTTTGGGCATTTGTCCTTTTGTTCACTGGAGAACATGAGAAAAAACTTTGGCAAAGGTGTTTAAATGATGATAATTTAAAGCGCATTTCCTTTGATTGCAGACCCCCTCATTTTATTGCTATCTTGATGCAAGCTTAAGAATAGAGAGACACAGATAACAAAGGAACCTACTGAGGCACAGCCGGGAGTAGGCAGCAGACAGCGCTTTGCTCGCTCTTTTAAAACGTGTGGAATTGTTTTTAAAATACTCACTCACCCTCTCCTTGTCACAGCTCCTGGTGTGCAGGTATTCCCTCACTCAGCGGAACCAGCGCCGGGAAAGGAAATCGCCCTCAAACTCCACCCGCCTTCCCTCACGCTCAAACAGGGACACACCCACTCTGAGGCCACGCCCCCTGCAACCAGTAGTTGAGCGCGCTGAATCACGAGCGCGTTCAGATAACAAAGGAACCTCCTGAGGCACAGCCGGGAGTAGGCAGCAGACAGCGCTTTGCTCGCTCTTTTAAAACGTGTGGAATTGTTTTTAAAATACTCACTCACCCTCTCCTTGTCACAGCTCCTGGTGTGCAGGTATTCCCTCACTCAGCGGAACCAGCGCCGGGAAAGGAAATCGCCCTCAAACTCCACCCGCCTTCCCTCACGCTCAAACAGGGACACGCCCACTCTGAGGCCACGCCCCCTGCAACCAGTAGTTAAGCGCGCTGAATCACGAGCGCGTTCAGATAACAAAGGAACCTCCTGAGGCACAGCCGGGAGTAGGCAGCAGACAGCGCTTTGCTCGCTCTTTTAAAACGTGTGGAATTGTTTTTAAAATACTCACTCACCCTCTCCTTGTCACAGCTCCTGGTGTGCAGGTATTCCCTCACTCAGCGGAACCAGCGCCGGGAAAGGAATTCGCCCTCAAACTCCACCCGCCTTCCCTCACGCTCAAACAGGGACACGCCCACTCTGAGGCCACGCCCCCTGCAACCAGTAGTTAAGCGCGCTGAATCACGAGCGCGTTCAGATAACAAAGGAACCTCCTGAGGCACAGCTGGGAGTAGGCAGCAGACAGCGCTTTGCTCGCTCTTTTAAAACGTGTGGAATTGTTTTTAAAATACTCACTCACCCTCTCCTTGTCACAGCTCCTGGTGTGCAGGTATTCCCTCACTCAGCGGAACCAGCGCCGGGAAAGGAATTCGCCCTCAAACTCCACCCGCCTTCCCTCACGCTCAAACAGGGACACGCCCACTCTGAGGCCACGCCCCCTGCAACCAGTAGTTAAGCGCGCTGAATCACGAGCGCGTTCAGATAACAAAGGAACCTCCTGAGGCACAGCTGGGAGTAGGCAGCAGACAGCGCTTTGCTCGCTCTTTTAAAACGTGTGGAATTGTTTTTAAAATACTCACTCACCCTCTCCTTGTCACAGCTCCTGGTGTGCAGGTATTCCCTCACTCAGCGGAACCAGCGCTGGGAAAGGAAATCGCCCTCAAACTCCACCCGCCTTCCCTCATGCTCAAACAGGGACACGCCCACTCTGAGGCCACGCCCCCTGCAACCAGTAGTTAAGCGCGCTGAATCTCGAGCGCGTTCAGATAACAAAGGAACCTCCTGAGGCACAGCCGGGAGTAGGCAGCAGACAGCGCTTTGCTCGCTCTTTTAAAACGTGTGGAATTGTTTTTAAAATACTCACTCACCCTCTCCTTGTCACAGCTCCTGGCGTGCAGGTATTCCCTCACTCAGCGGAACCAGCGCCGGGAAAGGAAATCGCCCTCAAATTCCACCCGCCTTCCCTCACGCTCAAACAGGGACACGCCCACTCTGAGGCCACGCCCCCTGCAACCAGTAGTTAAGCGCGCTGAATCACGAGCGCGTTCAGATAACAAAGGAACCTCCTGAGGCACAGCCGGGAGTAGGTAGCAGACAGCGCTTTGCTCGCTCTTTTAAAACGTGTGGAATTGGTTTTAAAATACTCACTCACCCTCTCCTTGTCACAGCTCCTGGTGTGCAGGTATTCCCTCACTCAGCGGAACCAGCACCGGGAAAGTAAATCGCCCTCAAACTCCACCCGCCTTCCCTCACGCTCAAACAGGGACACGCCCACTCTGAGGCCACGCCCCCTGCAACCAGTAGTTAAGCGCGCTGAATCACGAGCGCGTTCAGATAACAAAGGAACCTCCTGAGGCACAGCCGGGAGTAGGCAGCAGACAGCGCTTTGCTCGCTCTTTTAAAACGTGTGGAATTGTTTTTAAAATACTCACTCACCCTCTCCTTGTCACAGCTCCTGGTGTGCAGGTATTCCCTCACTCAGCGGAACCAGCGCCGGGAAAGGAAATCGCCCTCAAACTCCACCCGCCTTCCCTCACGCTCAAACAGGGACACGCCCACTCTGAGGCCACGCCCCCTGCAACCAGTAGTTAAGCGCGCTGAATCACGAGCGCGTTCAGATAACAAAGGAACCTCCTGAGGCACAGCCGGGAGTAGGCAGCAGACAGCGCTTTGCTCGCTCTTTTAAAACGTGTGGAATTGTTTATAAAATACTCACTCACCCTCTCCTTGTCACAGCTCCTGGTGTGCAGGTATTCCCTCACTCAGCGGAACCAGCGCCGGGAAAGGAAATCGCCCTCAAACTCCACCCGCCTTCCCTCACGCTCAAACAGGGACACGCCCACTCTGAGGCCACGCCCCCTGCAACCAGTAGTTAAGCGCGCTGAATCACGAGCGCGTTCAGATAACAAAGGAACCTCCTGAGGCACAGCCGGGAGTAGGCAGCAGACAGCGCTTTGCTCGCTCTTTTAAAACGTGTGGAATTGTTTTTAAAATACTCACTCACCCTCTCCTTGTCACAGCTCCTGGTGTGCAGGTATTCCCTCACTCAGCGGAACCAGCGCCGGGAAAGGAAATCACCCTCAAACTCCACCCGCCTTCCCTCACGCTCAAACAGGGACACGCCCACTCTGAGGCCACGCCCCCTGCAACCAGTAGTTAAGCGCGCTGAATCACGAGCGCGTTCAGATAACAAAGGAACCTCCTGAGGCACAGCCGGGAGTAGGCAGCAGACAGCGCTTTGCTCGCTCTTTTAAAACGTGTGGAATTGTTTTTAAAATACTCACTCACCCTCTCCTTGTCAAAGCTCCTGGTGTGCAGGTATTCCCTCACTCAGCGGAACCAGCGCCGGGAAAGGAAATCGCCCTCAAACTCCACCCGCCTTCCCTCACGCTCAAACAGGGACACGCCCACTCTGAGGCCACGCCCCCTGCAACCAGTAGTTAAGCGCGCTGAATCACGAGCGCGTTCAGATAACAAAGGAACCTCCTGAGGCACAGCCGGGAGTAGGCAGCAGACAGCGCTTTGCTCGCTCTTTTAAAACATGTGGAATTGTTTTTAAAATACTCACTCACCCTCTCCTTGTCACAGCTCCTGGTGTGCAGGTATTCCCTCACTCAGCGGAACCAGGGCCGGGAAAGTAAATCGCCCTCAAACTCCACCCGCCTTCCCTCACGCTCAAACAGGGACACGCCCACTCTGAGGCCACGCCCCCTGCAACCAGTAGTTAAGCGTGCTGAATCACGAGCGCGTTCAGATAACAAAGGAACCTCCTGAGGCACAGCCGGGAGTAGGCAGCAGACAGCGCTTTGCTCGCTCTTTTAAAACGTGTGGAATTGTTTTTAAAATACTCACTCACCCTCTTCTTGTCACAGCTCCTGGTGTGCAGGTATTCCCTCACTCAGCGGAACCAGCGCCGGGAAAGGAAATCGCCCTCAAACTCCACCCGCCTTCCCTCACGCTCAAACAGGGACACGCCCACTCTGAGGCTACGCCCCCTGCAACCAGTAGTTAAGCGCGCTGAATCACGAGCGCGTTCAGATAACAAAGGAACCTCCTGAGGCACAGCCGGGAGTAGGCAGCAGACAGCGCTTTGCTCGCTCTTTTAAAACGTGTGGAATTGTTTTTAAAATACTCACTCACCCTCTCCTTGTCACAGCTCCTGGTGTGCAGGTATTCCCTCACTCAGCGGAACCAGCGCCGGGAAAGGAAATCGCCCTCAAACTCCACCCGCCTTCCCTCACGCTCAAACAGGGACACGCCCACTCTGAGGCCACGCCCCCTGCAACCAGTAGTTAAGCGCGCTGAATCACGAGCGCGTTCAGATAACAAAGGAACCTCCTGAGGCACAGCCGGGAGTAGGCAGCAGACAGCGCTTTGCTCGCTCTTTTAAAACGTGTGGAATTGTTTTTAAAATACTCACTCACCCTCTCCTTGTCACAGCTCCTGGTGTGCAGGTATTCCCTCACTCAGCGGAACCAGCGCCGGGAAAGGAAATCGCCCTCAAACTCCACCCGCCTTCCCTCACGCTCAAACAGGGACACGCCCACTCTGAGGCCACACCCCCTGCAACCAGTAGTTAAGCGTGCTGAATCACGAGCGCGTTCAGATAACAAAGGAACCTCCTGAGGCACAGCCGGGAGTAGGCAGCAGACAGCGCTTTGCTCGCTCTCTTAAAACGTGTGGAATTGTTTTTAAAATACTCACTCACCCTCTCCTTGTCACAGCTCCTGGTGTGCAGGTATTCCCTCACTCAGCGGAACCAGCGCCGGGAACGGAAATCGCCCTCAAACTCCACCCGCCTTCCCTCATGCTCAAACAGGGACACGCCCACTCTGAGGCCACGCCCCCTGCAACCAGTAGTTAAGCGCGCTGAATCACGAGCGCGTTCAGATAACAAAGGAACCTCCTGAGGCACAGCCGGGAGTAGGCAGCAGACAGCGCTTTGCTCGCTCTTTTAAAACGTGTGGAATTGTTTTTAAAATACTCACTCACCCTCTCCTTGTCACAGCTCCTGGTGTGCAGGTATTCCCTCACTCAGCGGAACCAGCGCCGGGAAAGGAAATCGCCCTCAAACTCCACCCGCCTTCCCTCACGCTCAAACAGGGACACGCCCACTATGAGGCCACGCCCCCTGCAACCAGTAGTTAAGCGCGCTGAATCACGAGCGCGTTCAGATAACAAAGGAACCTCCTGAGGCACAGCCGGGAGTAGGCAGCAGACAGCGCTTTGCTCGCTCTTTTAAAACGTGTGGAATTGTTTTTAAAATACTCACTCACCCTCTCCTTGTCACAGCTCCTGGTGTGCAGGTATTCCCTCACTCAGCGGAACCAGCGCCGGGAAAGGAAATCGCCCTCAAACTCCACCCGCCTTCCCTCACGCTCAAACAGGGACACGCCCACTCTGAGGCCACGCCCCCTGTACCTTCTCCCAGACTATATCAATGTGTAGTTTCCGGAAGCGCAGCGGACGAGCGCAGCGGGCGCGACGACTGCGCGCCCGAAGGCCCGCTTAAGGCAAGCTCGTCTGCGCTCGTCCGCGCCGAGTCCGGGCACAGGGCCGTACCCCCTATCCCTTAGACACCAGAGCTCAGGCACTACAATGCTGAAACCCTACACAGCTTAAGACCTCCTGCCACGAACTGTTCACAGCATCTCCTCTCAGCTGTTGACATCCCTCAAACTTGTCCCAAGTGTAACTCACTGCTTAAACCTAAGCCTAAAGCCGATTCAATCCACGAGTACCATATGCTCCTGTTAAATTGCAGATCCCTGCCGAAACACAGGACAGAAATCGCCCTGTTATTAGACGAACTCACTCCGGACGTAGTTTTCCTGACGGAAACATGGCTTACCACAGACTCCGATCCTGCACTAGTCAGCGCTCTCCCCCCTGGCCTCCAAATTACTCGGCAGGACCGTCCTGGTGGGAGAGGTGGAGGTCTAGCAATTATTCATAAAGAACAGTATCAATGCCGTGTTATCCCTGAAACCATTCCCGATTGTGAGAGTCTCGCTTTTAGCATTAATTTCTCCCCGAACAACTGCCTCTCCGGTTCTCTTATCTACCGCCCTCCAGGTCCCCTTAACAATTTTCACCTTCTTCTTCCCCAGATTGTTGCAGAACGCGTTAGTACCTCGTCCAACTTCACTCTGCTAGGTGACCTCAACCTTCACTTTGACTCTGTATCGGATCAGACAGTCACCACATTGTTAGACGACCTAGCCACGATACAACTCACCCAATATGTCAAAACCCCCACCCATGTGAAAGGTCACTTACTGGACCCGGTTTTTAGCAATTGCTCTAACCTCATAGTCGACTCACCATCCCCGCTCCCCTGGACAGATCACTTTCTGGTGCCCTTCACATGGTCCACATCTAAGTTTCTACCGTGCGGACCAACAACTAAATTCATCCGAGCGTGGTCCCGCCTCTCAATCAACGACTGGTCCTTGAAGCTCGCCTCCAATCAACCTCCTTACAATGAGGACCCAGGCCTAGCCAACCAGGCCTATGCTGACTGGATCTCGCAAACGCTCGAAAATACCCTCCCTAAAAATAAAACCACGCTAAAACGCTCCCACAAAACGGCTCCCTGGTATACGGAGACTCTCAGGGACAAGGAACGCCAGTGTAGAAAAAACGAAAGACGCTGGCGTTTAGACTACTCTTCAGAAAGCAAAATCAGCTACCGAGAGTCAATTAGCGAATACAAAGCGGAAGTCAAACTCGCCCAGACCACCTATTTTTCTAATAAAATCCTCTTAGCTAAGTCTAAACCCAAAGAAATCTTCCAGATTGTAAAAACACTATCCAAACCCCCTACGAGCCTGCACGACACAAAATCCTCAACTCACTGCAATGATGTAGATGAGTTCTTCCATCAAAAAGTCAATAACATCTACTCCTCCTTTCTCCCCAGCAATATCCCATCCCTAGCTCAGTCCAACGCATCTTCAACCACCCCCCTCCCTCAGCTTCATTCTATTTTGGACCACTTCCCTCTCCTGGATATTCCCACTTTGGAAGACATAGCTCGGAAAGTAAAAACTGGTTCTCCAGAAGATCCAGCCCCTCCAGACATCTTAATGTCTGCATCTCTAATCACACTGCCAATCATCAGGGATGTACTGAACGCATCGATCATCTCTGGCTTAGTTCCTCTGGCATGGAAACAAGCCATGGTTCGTGCACTACTAAAAAAGCCCAATCTCGACCCGTCAGATCTTAGTAACTACCGGCCCATCTCCCTGCTCCCGTGGGTGACTAAAATCTTAGAAAAATATGTCAACTCCCACCTGGTAAATTTCTTAGAAAATGCCCAATTGTTAGACGCCACCCAGACGGGCTTCAGACCCAAACACGGGACTGAGACCGCCCTCCTCATGGTCACGGAGGAATCTAGAAAAATCCTGGATCAGGGAGGATCAGTGGCAGTGATCCTCCTTGACCTCAGCGCAGCCTTCGATACGGTCAGCCATGACACCCTGCTGCATCGTCTGTCCAGCGTCGGAATCAAGAACAAAGCCTGGCGCTGGTTTAAATCTTTCCTGGAGGACAGATCCTTCCGAGTCTTTGACGGCGAGGCCGTCTCCACCAGCAGATCTCTGGGGTGCGGAGTCCCTCAGGGCTCCTCTCTAAGTCCTGCCCTTTTCAACATCTATATGAGGCCACTGGCCGACGTCGTCCGCCCTTTTGGGATTAAGATCATCTCCTACGCGGACGACACGCAGCTAGTGGTCTCACTGGCACAGGGAGCCAACCCTCCCACGTCGGTCGGACTCAGAGACTGCCTAATAGAAGTAAAAAACTGGATGTCCTCATCGTCCCTTAAACTGAATGGGGACAAAACGGAACTGATGCTCCTGGGCCCCTCCGACCCCCTCCTCTTCAATTCCCTCTGGCCCTCCGTCCTAGGCCCCCCCCCCCAGAACCTAAAGATAACATCAAAAGCCTTGGGGTTTGGTTGGACAGTTCCCTTTCATTTAAGACTCAAGCCACTAAGCTCTCGACATCATGCTTCGGCCTCCTCAAAATGCTGAGGAAAATGCTGCCTCTCCTCCCTATGGAAGCCAAGCAGGTAGTCACACAGGGTCTGATACAGTCCCGCTTGGATTTTAATAATGTGTTATACCTCGGCGCCCCAGACTACACCCTACGCAGACTTCAGATAGTGCAGAACTGCGCGGCCCGACTACTACTCGAACTCCCTCGCAGTCAATCTGTGAGGGCCGGGTTGGTTAAACTGCACTGGCTGCCAGTTCGTCAAAGAATTCGTTTTAAAGCCATGTGCATTGCTCACCAGTCCTTTTGGGACACAGGCCCCTTGATCACCCGCGACCTAGTCACCCATTACATACCTACCAGAAACCTCCGTTCTAGCCAAACTTTCCTGGCGACACCTCTTAGAATAAAAAAGACCAGGTCAGGCGGCAGGACGTTCACATATAACGCCGCTAAGTCCTGGAATGCTCTCCCTCTGCATCTCAGAGACAACTCCAACCACTCGTCATTCCGTAAGGAGTTAAAAACTTTCCTTTTTAACCTTCCCTACTAGTCCCTCTCAGTCACCTTATTAGGTTCCTCTCCAGTATCTATTACCGCTTGGACGCCTCTGGGCAGCAATTCGCGCTCTATAAATATACTTCCATTCCATTAGAGGGTACTTTGTTTTACATATTGCCAAAAGTGTTTTATGTTGTATTTGTAACCATTTTCCTTTACAGATCTCCTTCCCGGCTGTTCCCTTCCCGAATTCCCTTTCCCCCCCGCTTGATCACTTCAATCTGTAATACTAAAAATCAGAGTTGAAGGTATCGAGAGGTGGGTCCTTGTATCTTCACGTCCAGACCGAGGAAGGAAGCTTAACTTGACACTGCCTCCCATAGCCTCCAGGTGGGTCTCAGAGAGACACCAGATATTTTTATATTAATACTTTTTTGTATTTTTACATGCCTCCCCATAAGGGCCCCATGGGCCCTGTAGGAGCACCAGCTGTTTAATAATTTATTCAGTTTTGTCTGCCGTCATGACTGTCATAGGGCCCCATGGGTATTTATATTAATTTATTCAATTTTTGACTGCCCTTACCCCAAACTCTCATAGAAGCCCCATAGGCCCTGGAGGGACATTAGGTATTGTTATATTCATTTTTCAATTTTTGCCTGCCCCCTGGAGGTACATTCATTTATTCAGTTTTTGCTTACCCCCTGCCTTCCATAGTGTGCCCCATGGGCACTGAATGGACACCAGGTATTTTTATAGCCATTTTGTTTGATTTTGTGTAATATTGTGATGATGATGGTGAGTTTTTAGAATATTGTGAGGGATAGACACGACCAGAGCCCCGATCCCTACCTAGTGCCGTTTTCCCTGGAGCTGGCACAGATCGAGGGCATGGGACGACGATGGGAAGTGACCAAAGGGTTAAACCTTTGACCTTCCCCGTACAAGTTGACAGCAAGACCGCCTCACTGGGAAGCCAATCAGCAGAGAGAGGCGGCCTTGAAGAGGAGGATCCAATTGAGGGAGGGGGAAGAGCTAAAACGACAAACGGAAGCAGGAAGTCGAAGAGGACGCCTAAGAACAGCGTGAAGAGGGGTTAAGATGCCGAACGCGGAGAAAGAAGACTCCACACGCCGATTCCAAGTCCTGGAAGACTGAGAGGACCCAGAAGACGATGTTGCGGAGAGCTGTTCTGAAGAGTGGTGGACCCCTCAGGAGAGCCGATACAGTGCTGCCGCAACTCAGGAGAGTTGCGACTATCACTGTGAGTGCTCGGACAGGGGAGGAGGGTGGGAATTGTGTGGCGATTCTCTCTCTCTCTCTCTCTCTCTCTCTCTCTCTCTGTCTCTGTCTCTCTGTCTCTATGTCTCTCTGTCTCTCTCTCTCTCTCTCTCTCTCTCTCATGTGTGGGCACTGTCTTTCTGTTCCTTCACAACCTCTCTTCACCACAAAACCCTATAGCCTATGGGCACCCATTCTCGGTTTGGTGGCTGTCTTTCCTATAGAAAGGAATAACAAAAGAGGATCTTGATACTCACCGCCTTCTCACCTTTTTTTAATCAGATCCTTCTGAGGTATGTCCATCCTCGGTGCTGAAACCTATAAAGGAATGAGAAGAGAAGAGACGTTGAGTGAACAGCAAACGAACGACCAAGCCAATTAGTGGCAGAACATCAAAACGGGACAGAAGTATTCAGAGAACCACCATAAATCACTGAGAACATCAGAAGAAAAAGGACAAAGAAAAGAAAAGAAAGGAGGACTGTAAATTGATTGAGAACTTTTTGTTTTTGTTGCATGACTCAATAAACAACCAAAATTGAGCCCATAGTCCGGCCTCCTAGATTTAGTTTCCGACCATCCTCCGACAAACATGTATGGAATTGACATGAATTGCGAGTATCACCCACTCTCTTCTTTTATTGCCTGCAGGTGCTCAAGAGGATACTTACTAACTGAGAAGGAGAGAGGCCTTTGACTTAGCAGACACCAGATCCCATACAGAACGCTCTGCTAAGTGGTTCTGCTTGTGCTGCTGACATATATAAAGTAAAGAAGATGGCCCCAAAGAAGGTTTCTGCAGTGAAACTGGCCAGTGAGGAAAATACATTGTCTGTTACCCCTGGAGAAATCAAATTGTCCCAGCAGCAAACAGTCAACAGTAACCACAATGTCAAAACCCGACCTTCCACAGGTAGGAGCAGTGCATGATGTTGACCTTGCTACGGAGCAAGATGCTGTTGTGAATCCTCTTCCATTGGGCAAATTCACTTGAAAGGAAACGAAAGATAATTCCCCCAGCTTCTCCAAGAACCCCTTCTGATGATCCTGACAAAGATTGGTCTCCGACCGAGTCCCACCTCAAGAGACAAGAGAAAAGGAAGGTGAAAATGTAACGTGCTATTTTTGGGGGAAGCATCTCATAAAGATAGCTGCTGATGAGAGAGGAGAATAAGTTGAACTAATAGAAAGGGGTAGTGGTGAGGAAGAAGAGGTCATGCGAAGCAGCCCTGGGACTGTTGCTCATAGGATGCAGTTATCACCAACAGCAACATCGACAAGGCACAAACAAAATATGGATACCGTCTCTCTAAAGCATCTAAGCAGCTTACCTGCTGCTACCTGTAGGTCACTTGTGGAGTTATCCTCACAAAAGAAAACAGCCACAACAACCCACCATCACATCTGTGTTCAGCAAGGAGTCGCCTTACCACCAAACCCAGGAGTTTTATCTTTATACAACGGGAAGCTGGCCAAAATCTTAGATATTGACCTTCTGCCTTTTTCTTCGGTATAAGGACAGGGGTTTCTTGAATTTGTGGAGGTCTTCTGTCCAAAATGGAAAGTTCCAAAACAGACCAATTTTTTCTCTGCTGTGCTAGCAGTGCACAAGCAGTTGCTAAAATTGGAAAATAACCAAGCTACAGACTACATGTGCATCACTTCACTCTGGGTCACTTTCAAGGTGGTTAAGTAAAGGCTAGCTACTGGTCTCAATGTCGAGGATGCTTTTCGAGGCATTCGGCATCATGCAACAGTTGCAATGTTTTCTAGGAAAACTCAGTTACAGCTGTCAACATCTTGGAAGAATTTAACACCAAAGTCTACAAACTGTTTCAACCTAGAGGAATCCGTATTGGATTTTTTACCACTGACAAAGTCAGAAATACTGCCAAAGGGGGAACAGCCATTGCAACGCGGTTTTTACCACGCGCAGCTTTTACATCGCATGCGTTACAACGCATGCGATGTTACAACGCAATGCCATTACAACGCAAGTCTTTACATCGACTTGCGCTAGATGGCGTGCTAACATTACAAATAGTGTAGTTTACTATCCCAACATCTTCCCTATTGTTACGTGGACTGGAGTTGGAATAGTAAATTACACTTTTCTAATGTTAGCACGCCATCTAGTGCAAGTCGATGTAAAGACTTGCGTTGTAATGGCATAGCGTTGTAACATCGCATGCGTTGTAACGCATGCGATATAACTGCACGCGTTGTAATGACACGCGTTGTAATGTCATACATCCCTGCCAAAGCCATGGCTGATAGAGAATACTTTAGTGCACTGCATCAACCTAATTGTGAAGGAGTTCCTGATAAAGAAGACGTAGTCAGCAGCATACTGGTAACCTGTCACAGGATTTGCACTCCTTACAGTCATCCTTTCAAAGCCAGAAAGCAGATTACGATCATTCAGCATGGTAAATTTTCAGGGTGTACATTGACATGGCATTCACCGATATTAACATTCCCCCCTCTAGTTGAGTTTTCAACTACATCATTTTCCTTGTATGTCTGGACAGTCACTTTATTCAATATGATGTGTGTTGCTGCCGTGTCTGCTATTTTTTCTCTAGCTATTTGCATACTACTTGAAAACTGAAAGTAATGATGTGAATAGTTTGGACATCCATAAGGGAATCCAAGAAAAAATCCTATGAAACGAGTCCTGTTCAGGGGCACCTTCTTCCTTCTTCATGTCAGCTTGTAGACGATGCAGTGCTTGGATGGCAAGAGCTAGAGTTCGTTTTTTTTATATGAATTCCATGAATAAAATTCAACAGGAAGCACCAATCTTGGCTAACACTGCACCTTCCATCGAAGTCATCAAGTCCAACACGTACAGATGTTGCATCACCATACGGCGGATGGCTCTCAGTTCTTCCTTGATAGCAGCAGGTAAAACAGCGGCAATACCAGTGAATGCAATGTTGATGTACTCCATAAACTATGCACGCATAACAATGTCAAAAATAGTAAAAGCAATGCCGATGTATGCTTTGACAACTGTATGCGCAATAATGAGAATGTCGGTAAATATGAAATCAATGACCGCCATGTTCTATGCACACTCAGCAGCGAGCTCATATCATTGCTGTCTAATTCACCGAAGATGACCTCCCAATCAACCCCGAGTCAGAGATACGTGGTCAGAACACCCACTCAGGCTGTCCTTGTCTGTGACAGTGGCATGGACCATGCCACTTTACTTGTAAGTCCCACTAACTTGGCAAGTACAGACAACAGTCTTTGATCAATGGTCAAGAAGCTATGGCTTACAGGGACACCGGAGTCAGTGTTACAATGGTGATGGAGAAACTTGTGTCCCCTAAACAAATCACAATTAGTCAACTTTACCAAGTGACCAACGCCAGCAATGTCAGGACTGGTCACTCTTTGGCAGTTGTGAATCTCAGCTGGGGAGGAGTAACTGGCCCTAGAAAAGTTGTGGTTTCCCCAGACCTACCTGTAGACTGTCTGCTGGACAATGATTTGGAAACTTCAGCCTGGTCTGAAGTGGAGTTCAGGACACATGCAGAGATGATGGGAATCTCTGTGAGTGCATTTGCTGTCACCAGGGCTAAGGCCATGCAGCTAGGCACTGAGGGAGCACTGGATCCTTTGTTCCTGTAAGCCATAGCTTCTTGACCATTGATCAAAGCCTGTTGTCTGTACTTGCCCAAGTTAGTGGGACTTACAAGCAGTGGCGGCCGGCCTGGCTCGCAGGTGGCGGGGCAGTGGCAGACGGTCGCAGGGGTCTCACTGGAGGGCAGAAGGGTGCGCATAATTAAAAAATTAATGAAAAAATATTTTACTTACCTTGCTGCCGGGTCCCGCGTCTCTGCCCCTGCTCTCCTCGAGGAACAGGAAACACAGCCAGGCCCCACTGACCAATCACAACGCAGCAATGCAGCATTGTGATTGGTTTTGAGCATCCTGGTTCAACTCTTACCCAGGGAACGGGACCTGGAGATGTTCTCCACACAGGCTGTAATGCAGCCAGCATGTAGAACGGGAAAGTGCGCATAACTTGTTTGGCCTGCCTGAGAGGGCCGACCAAACAGTCATTGCGCACTTAGGATTGGGCAAACCACTCCTCCCCTGCCCTGTTCCGAGTGCAGAGCAGCCCCGCCTGCAAAACAGCACAAACATAAAATGATAACTCAAAGTTATTCTCATTTTATATTTCTACTTCGCATTGCTTGAAAGCAGCGGGGCGATGCTCCTCCGCCATAGCGGAGGAGCCGCCACTACTTACAAGTAAATCCAACTGTCTATGCAACTGTCACAGACAAGGACAGCCTGAGTGGGTGTTCTGGCTAGGCTCGAACCAACTTCATAATCCAAGGTTATTCTTGGGGAGAGATCAGAGTCCACCAGGCACTGGTGCAGTAGGTGTTGGGTAAAGTTTCAAGCCAATGCTAAAGCTTGAGAGTTCATTGGGAAATCATGCTATATTCCAAATCATGCCAAATTTCATAAGTTTGATCTGTTTATTATGAAACATTATGACAAATCCAGTAGGCCCGACCAATCCAGTAAGCCCAACCTAGTTATTGTGAAAAGCATGCATAAAAGACAATAGGTTTTTAATTAATGGATTGTTATTAAACTGTGCTAAAGTCTGTGGGCAGGAGTTTTGTCACATGCAATTTCACAGATTACCATAGTACAGAGGTCTTCAATCTGTGGGGCGCAACACCCAAGGGGGCTGTGGAGTCCTGGAAAGGGGGTTACGTATTTCCAGGCCTCACTTCTGTCTGGAATCCAAAACGTGCTCTTCCTTTTGAAAAAAGATAACTGTACGTGACTCTTCATTCCCATCATTAAAATGCTTCAGCTGTAGTTAATTGAGCCTCCAGTGCTGTGAAAGTAAGAGGCCGGGCAGACAGGTAAAACAATCCTTCGTGCCAGGGTGCCTACTTGCCTGAATGAAATGCAAATGTGCGAGTTAATCTGCAAATGTAAAGGGTGCTTGGGACCGATTCTGGCCTTAATTGCTCGAATCACTCCAAGCATTGTGATGGCAAAGATTGTATTTTTTAGTGGTAGTACGAAGAGTTAACAGCTGGTCAGTGAAGTGCATGCTTTTAATCGTAATTGCATTTACACAGCGCTTAGTATGCCTGAGGAGGTGTTGAAAGGACAGTTATGCTAAAAAGAAAGTCATTACTTGCTGTCTGGTATTACTAACAACTACATTTTGAAAGCTCAATTTTATCCTAAAACTATTTGCACAGTTTGTAGTAGTCTATCTTATAATATGTGAAATGAAAGTATAAAAAAATGACTTATACATTCACAGTGATTGCTGTTACAGGCTATGGCAGTACTAAAAATACACAAGTCACTATTCTCCACTGCACCAACCAAATTTAATTCTGTGGCTCTCTGGTTACACACAAACCTCTGCAGTGCATTAACTAATAGAGGCTTCATAATGTACTACAGTGCATTTCTCACTGAGTAACAACTTTTTAAAATGTATTTTTCATTTAAGCTACCCATTATTTTATATGTAGCTACCTTATGGTGAAAGACCTAAAAAACGAACAAAATATGTTGGGGCTGATTTATGAGAGGCTTGTGCCACCGCAGCATCACTTTTTTTGACGCTCTGGCAGCACAAGCGTCTCAATCATATCTGTGAGGCGACGCAAAGTCACCCTGCGTGGTTTTGCATGGCCTCATAGATATGGAGTAAGACAAAGCAGCACAAGTCGCTGAGTTGCCTTACTTTATGTCAAGTAGGCGTTCCATGGGCATTGCAGTGGGTGTTCCCACACAACACACATGGATTTTGACGCTGCCCAGATTTACAAAACCATGTAAACCTGGGGCCGCTCCAAAACCAAACGCCTCTTCACAGCAGGCGTAACCAGGAGAAATCAACCTTTCCCAAGTTTGCAAACAAACTCCCAATACGACCAAATCCTTTACCAACCTTCTCCCACACATTCTCTTCAGTCAACACTGTAATCTCTTGATGGATCGTCGTGATGTTATCTATATATCTCTCCAGATCCTTGCTATTGTCTGGAATATACGTACAACATTCCTGAACTTTCAACAATTTTCAGACTCCGCCCTCTTTTGCCAATAACACGTCTAAAGCAAGATGATTTTGCAAAACCATTGTTCTTATCGATAACATCTCCCCAGCAACAATGACCTCGCAGTGTTCATTGACAATTCATTAACCACAGTCGCCAACTTTCTTATTTTCACATCATTCAAGATCACGCCCAAACCTGGTATCATTGCTCCAAAGATATCACCAATCACTGCACCTGCACTTGCAGCCCTTCGCACTTTCGAATGATGTCCTGTCTCCAACAAATTTAAATCTTCTGTATGGTAAATCTTCGGAAAAATGATAGCCAAGTAGCATGTACCATACCAATTTGCAGGCAATCTCACATATGCATTCTTTCCGCATACAAAATACACCGTTGGAATCACTTGCACCGGACCTTGCAAAACGTTCTTAGCGGATTCTTCCATTGTAAAGGTATGATCACACGTACTATGTCCCACTGAAACCTTACCATAATAGGTCTGAGGACGTCCCACACACAAATTCCCCTTCTGCACTTGATCTAATGCTATAGGTCCATACTTCCCTTGGATCTGTGTAATCTCTCCTCCTCAGTCCAATCTACTGGACTCTCTCCTGCGTTTCGTGTTTGGGTTCGTTTTCTATATCTATCCTCAATCTGGCCAATAAACTTCTTTTCAGTTTCGGACAACAAGCAGGTCAAATTATGTCTAAGCGCATAAGCTGTATCTAGACTTGTAGTCGGTATGAAATAAGTCCGAAGTCTATCTTCTGACTTATAATAATCATACTTATTCAAATGCTTAAATGCCGGAACTTCAGGAAGTACTGCATCATAATTGGAAAAGAAATACTCCAACTGTTTCCTTTCATAAAACAGGCTAAGCAAGAAGCTGCAAGAAATCCCATATGTTAGTGGAAGGTGATGGTATCTAATACCCTCATCTACAGAAGAAGGCAACTGCATACACACATAGCAATCCTTCGCATCAACATACTCATACAACAGCTTCGCATAAGCATTAAGTTTGAAAACACCCCTAGATAAATCGACATGAAATCTACGACTTTCTTCAAGTGTCAAAGCTCTTTGAGCTCCTACAGTAACCCCTTTTTGGCTGGAAGTGGTAGGTGTAGGTGTCCCCTGTACCTCCCCCTCCTGCTCGTGTGACACTATATATGAGGCTACAACTATCGCAACTATAGCAGCTATCACTACCCCTAAAAGATTACCTATCACTAATTTAGCCCTACGGTGAGTATTTCCAGCTTCTGCCATTTTCGAAAAGTTCTCAGAGTTCACTTCGATGACAACAGGTAAAAGTCTCTTTCTCATTCAAGTGTCTCTTGTCAGATCAGTTCACTCACCACACCCTGAAGCTGGAAAAACCCCTAGCAATTTTCAGTTCCTTATTTACACAGTCCAGAAAAAGACTTCCCTAGCCTTCTTTCTTTCTATCTAATGGAAAAAGGTCCCTAAATGTGTTCTTCTTCCACTCGGGTCTAGGTTATCTTCTTTCAGCCTTATATACAACAAAAGTTCCCCATCAGTCCATAACAATATATTGTCCCAAAAGCTCCAGGACCCCCTGCAGAATTTCAATTCGAAGTGTCATCAACTCCTGAGGTGCTGGTATGACAACAAAAGTCGGAAAGACTAAGGTTTCCAAAATCAGTTCACGAACTTTACTCAGAAGCGGTGGACTCTGAATATTGAGGGTCAATATCCCATCGATCTCCAGTCCTGGTATTTTCAGCAACACTTCTACCCTCAGATTCGGAGAACTGCTGACTAGCGTCAAGGATTTCAGCCTCCCCGTGCTCGGTATGCCTGGCATCAGTCACAGCGTATGTCCACTCTGGTGAGGCGTACCTTCTACACGCCACTCTTGCTCTCCTCGACTTTCTCAGGCCACCTTGAGCTTGCTCTTCGTCAGCCTCCTCTGATTCAGACGTTTCAGAAACTGGGGCAAGATCTCTTCCCGGTGCCACTCGCAAGTTTACCCGTCTCTGGCCCACGGGCCAAACTCTTTCTGCTTCTGTGACACTTCTGCTCTCCCTTCGAATACCCTGTGCACTATTTTCTTCTTCGGCAGAGTTTGACTCTACTCCACCCACAGCAACACTTTCTTCGTCTGAGTCAGATTCGGGGCTTCGACTTGCACTTCCCCTTTCAGCTCGTGCACAACCAACTGCATCAGCAACCCTTACAGCTTGACTTGCCCTCCCAGATGGCTCTGCCACCTCAGCTGGATTTTCATTCACGAGAGGGGCTGTATCTTCCAAGGGTGCTGGAACTCTACGGGTATGGGAGGCATGCACCCAGTTCGGCAATCCCCCACACTTCACTGTTTGTATTCGTAACCAGGACTATCTGGTAAGGCCCACGCCAACGAGTATCCAGGCAACTCTTCCTCACAAGTACCCAATCCCCTGGGCACAAGTCGTGGCACAGGTCGCTTGCGGCTGGAACAGCTGCTGCTTGCACCTGCTGAGACACAGAACGGACTACGTCAGCCAGGCCTTTACAGTAGTCGAGAATCAAATCATCAGTGATGTTAATCAAAGCAGTGGCAGGTATCGCTGGCAAACGCATCGCTCTCCCCATGAGGATCTCATGAGGCAACAATCCAGTCCTCCTATCAGGCACACTACGGAGACTCATGAGAACCAAGGGTAATGCGTCTGGCCATTTCAAAGAGGTCGAAGAACACACTTTAGCCGTTCGGGCTTTCAAAGTCCCATTAACTTGTTCCACAATCCCAGAAGCCTCTGGTCGATAACTGCAATGCAACCTTTGGTCCACATTCAAGGCCGCACAAAGCAATTTCATAACCTCACTATGGAAATGCGTTCCTCTGTCTGATTCAAAAGAGGTCTGGAAACCGAACCTCTGGATAAGCTCCCTCAGTAGTAGTTTGGCTACGGTGAGTGTGTCACATCTACGAGTTGGGTAAGTCTCCACCCATCTAGAAAAGACACATACTACAACTAATATGTACCTCAACCCATTGCACCTTGGCATCTCAATGAAATCCAACTGCATTCTGTTGAAAGGCCCACCTGACCTCCCAATATGACTCAGAGTCACCGCTGTCCTTTTCCCCACATTCATTTGTTGACACGTGACACATCTCTGACACACGGCTTCGGCTACTGCATGAAACTTTGGATTGTACCATGTTTGGCGAAACACTCGCACCATCGCATCTCTGCCAAGATGTACAGCACCATCTATCAGCCTTGCCATTGGATTCAACAGACATTCCGGCAACACAGCTCTTCCATCATTCGAAACCCACACATCCACGTCTCCCTTCTCACATCCAGCTCGCATCCAACTATCCCTTTCTTGGTCAGAAACCTCATCTTGCAGCCATTTCAGTTCTTCCCATGTATCAGCCATGGCTAACATCACGTTGAAATCGGTTCTTTCTTGGCTCTCCTCAATATGCCTTTCAGTGAATGTGCATCCCTGCTCTGCACAAAATCGAGCAACTTCATCTGCATAATTATTACCTAATGACACAAAATCATTTCCCTTTGTGTGTGCCGAACACTTAACAACTGCGATTTCCTCTGGACATTGCAGCGCTTCTAACAACTGCCTCACATAATCCCCATTTCTAATGGGCGAACCAGAAGATGTCATAAACCCTCTCTGTGACCATAGCTGTCCGAAGTCGTGAACGACACCAAATCCATACTGACTATCAGTATAAATCGTTATACGGATCTTGTCAGCAGCCAAACAGGCACGGGTCAAAGCAATAAGTTCAGCCACCTGTGCGGAGTATACTCCTTCTAAACAAGCAGCTTCAACCACTCCAGTGATGGTACACACAGCAAACGCTGCTTTCAATCGCCCTGCACTGTCTCTTAAGCAGGAGCCGTCCACAAAGAAAGTCTCATCTGAGACTGGAAACTGCTCATCGACAATGTCAGGTCTTGGTTTGGTGCACAATTCAGTCACATCGAGACAATCATGGTCCTCACAATCTTCATCATCCACATTTGGAATAGGCAACAGTGTAGCAGGATTTAAAACAGAACACCTCTTCAGCGTCACATTCTCTGCAGCAAGGATGACTTGTTCATAACGCGTCAACCTATTATTCGTGAGGTGCTGTGTTTTAGTCCTGGTCATCAACAGTTCGACAGAATGTGGTACATAAACAGTAAGCGGGTGACCCATTACAATGCTCTCACATCTTTCGATACTGACACCTGTTGTAGCAATGGATTTGAGACATCCGGGCAATGCAGAAGCTACTGGATCTAAAGTAGCTGAAAAATAGGCAACTGGTCTACGGACATTTCCATGAACCTGGGTTAAAATTGACAATGCACAACCCTCTCTCTCACAGCAGAATAAGGCAAATGCTTTGTAGTAATTTGCCATTCCCAAAGCTGGAGCGCCACACAAAGCTTCTCTCAGCCTCAAAAATGACCTTAAACAGTCTTCGTACGATGGTACCGGATCACTCACATCCTTACGCATCAGCCGCTGTAAAGGGTTCGCTTCAAAGGAAAAGGTTGGGATCCATTGGTGACAATAACCAACCATTCCCAGAAACATTCGAACTGCCCTCTGGGTAATAGGAACAGGCATTTTCAGAATAGCCTCAATACAATCTGGTGACACCTTTCTCTTGCCTTTCTCAATTCGGTGACCCAAATACTGTACTTCGCTCAAACAGTACTGCAACTTATTTGGAGACACTTTGTGCCCATTCTCCGCCAGGTAATTCAACAGAGCTACGGTATCTAACCTGCAGGCGTCTTCAGTCTTTGACGCAACGAGCAGATCGTCGATGTACTGCACGAGAACAGAGTTCTGTGGCAGCACAAGACCTTCGAGATTCTTCTTCAAGATCTGATTAAAGATAGACGGGCTTTCTGTATACCACTGTGGGATACGACACCACGTTAACACACGGTTTTCCAGCAGAAAAGCAAAAAGAAATTGGCTCTCCTCGTGTAGAGGAATCGAGAAAAAGGCTTGACACAAGTCAACCACTGTGAACCATTCAGCTTCACATGGGATCTGAAACAGGATCACAGACGGATTCGGTACCACTGGACAACATGGAACAACTATCTCATTACCTTTTTGCAGATCTTGTACGATCCGGAACTTCCCACTCGGTTTCTGTAGTCCTATAATAGGCGAATTGCATGGGCTACCCATGATCTCCTTCAGAATTCCCTACTTAATCATAGACTCAATCACAGGCTTAATCCCCGCAATTGTTTCCGGAGATAAAAATTGCACTGAGGCGTCCTAGGGTACTCTACATTTGGCTTAATCTGGATTTTCACTGGGTATACTCCCTTGACTAATCCAATCTCCTCTCCACTAAAGTCACAAACGTCAATCGACACTGAATCCCTCAGATCAAGTGGAAGTTCCTCCACCGTCAATGCTGGATAAATTTCCACACACACACACGCTGATTTGCAACCTTAAAGGTCGCATCATCGTCCCTCGTCTGTACTTCCACTCCCTTCTGGGTACAGTATATAGTGCAGTTGAGCTTGCACAATAGGTCTCTACCCAACAGGCAAACTGGACTAGAATCACACACCACAAACTGGTGTCGATCGCTGAAATTCCCTATCTTGACTGGTATTGGCTCCGTCAATGGACTAGTCAGTTTCTTATTCGCCACGCCAACGACTTGGATAGATTGTCCAGAAAGTGGTAGGTCTGGGACCACTGCAGATCTTACAGTCAATCGTGTAGCGCCCGTATCAACCAAAAAGGTCGTAGGGTGACCGTCAATATCTGCTTCCACAAAGGGTCCCCTCTGATCTACCTCTAGGACAGCTCCAAGCGCACAATCCTCTTCTCCTCTCGAGCAGGGTCGTGCCAATTGGTCTAGATCATTTTCCTCACTCCCCTCAAACATCGGCATCTGTAAATATGTCCGAGCTCCCTGTTGCATGTTCTGTATCTTGGGTGGCTGGGGAACCTGCATCTGCGGAACACCCGTTCCCCCTTTGACCATCTTAGGTCGAGTCACTGTGGGGACCACGTCCGCTACCGGAACCTGGTCTAACTCTCCTTCCTGCTGTATCTGGTTCAACGGGTTCAGAGGACACTCGCGTCTCCAGTGTCCAATCTGGTGACAAAGGTGACATGCTGTAGTCTTTTTCAATGTCGCCACATCCATTCCTGTCTTAGGGTCTATTGACTTTGGCCTTCCCTGACCTTGGGCATTCTGCTCTCCTCCTTGATTATTTCCCTGTCTCCTTCCCAACGTTCCCCCATTAGGCTGTCCCTGGGCTGTTTGCATCTGCACAAGCATCAATTTATCCTTCAACTTCCTGTGCTTGGATTCTATTTCATCACTACAGTATCTAGCATACCGTAAAATCTCATCCACAGGCTTGTTCTGCCAACAGATCAGATGCTGCTGTATCATGAGACTAACCTCAGGCCTCAATCCCAACACAAACTTAGAGACAAACTGTCCCATGTCTTTCGTATCCAACACATCTAGACCACTGTACTGTTTAAAAACCTGCAAAAGCCTCTCATAAAACTCATGCACAGTCTCCTTAGGCTCTTGCACTGTCCTATCTATCTTCACCCAATCGATGTCCTGAGGTGAGATCTTAGACTTCAACCATGTAATCACCTGTTCAAACTTCTTCATCACTGTCAGGCTCCGAAGTCGGCCACTCAACAGCAATTTTACATGCCAACCACAAATCACTCGGAACCACAATGTCGAATAAAGTATTCAGATCAATCCACAATACCTTCAAAATTTTGACAAAGCGGTCCACTTGCTTATACCACTCAACAGGTTTCTCCCTAAGTCGGGGAAAATCATTTGTGAAGGCAGCCAAATCACCCCTACTCCAAGGTACATGGACGTATCCTCCATTCTGCACTTCCCGTAAAGGGTAATTCCCTATCTCCGTCATCCCTCCACCCGGAGGTGGTGTCTCTCCAATAGTTCTCTTAGAGCTTTTCTTCTTGGACCACCTTTCTTCCCACTTGTCAAGCATAACCCATGCACGCATTGCTATGATGAGGTCCTTGATATGGGTCCTCAATCCCATGACTCTTTTCTCTTCTAGTTCCTGATCACTGTACTGCAACCTATGACTTCCTTGCAACGATTTCGTTTTAGACAAATCCACCTCATACCGCTTGGCCAAATCTGACAATTTCTCATGACCAGTTCGTGCTTTGCGAGTCGCATCCTTCGCTACAAAAAGCAATTCATCTTGTTCGTACATTAAGATTCTCTCAAAAGGTAAATTCCCACTTATTATCTCGTCCACCTCTGCCTTCAATCTTACAACATCCAACATCCTCCCTTTTAGGGCTCCCTTCAGTACTTCCCGAGAAACCACGCCATCCCTTTCGTCATACCTACATTCTCGTTCTGATGACCTACTCTCTTCTGACACACTCTTAGGAACAGAACGATTCACTATTGTGCCTCGTTCGCTCTCTGCTGTTATCACACTCTGGCTCTGGTCTCTCACTGGTGGTGTCCACATTCGCAAATCTGATTTTGACTCGGCCAAAGACCTCGGTCTCACTGGTCTCGGCTCCCCCTGTCCCCTAGAGGAGTCTGCTGTGGCTGGCAGTGGCGTACTCCATTCTATAGGCTTCGGAGTCTGCTCCATCCCACTCACTGACCCACTTCCCTCGGTCACACTCCTCACTCCTACAGCGGACTGTACTGAGCTTTCGACCTTCTCTTGATCCGGGTCGTAAACAGAAACAATGGGTCCAGTAGTGACCGGTACCCTTAGAGTATCCGGTAACCTTGCACCTCTCCCAACCTCTGGGCTAGCTACAGACTGATTTCTAGTGCCCTCAGCTCCTGTCAAGATCTTTCCTTCTACTCTCACCTCTGACTGAGTTGGTACTCCCCCAGTCCCTTCCCTCGGGGCCGACCTCCCTTCCTGAGCATCTGGGTTGTATGGAGGTGGTCTCTCAGATAATAACCTCTCTAATAGGCTATCATCAGTATCACTGTCATCCTCATCATCCGCTGCCTTTACTTTTAAACCATCAGTCTTTACCAATAAAGGATACAATCTGTGTCCTTCTATTGCCTGTACTCTCCATCTTTTCTCTTCTGCATCCCATCTGGCGTCCTGGAACGCCTTGATTGACTTTTTCACCCTTTCCTGGCTTCTATCCCTTTTCCTATCATGCACTGCTCTAATCCACGCATGCAATGCCTCAAATTGTGTTGGCCTCTGCAAAGGTCATAAAGCCGCCATTACAGACTTCAACTGGTACAATACTTCCAACTTGAATGAACCATATCTCGGGAAAGCTAATTCTCCTCCTTGGGTAACTTTATGCCAATTTTCAAGCCAAATTATAGTATGCAACCCCACATTTCTTGCCATGTAATGTGCCGGAGTATCCTTGGGAGGGACTTCTTCTTCCCCACGAGTAACCACATGTTTGTCACCTCTACACAACTCTCGGAACACTTTAAAGCATTTCATGATGACCAAAATTTGAACGCACACAATATTTTCGTTTACTTCCTGGTATTAATCCACCAATGACAACGCGGCTCACACCAACCGACCTATCGCAGCGCGACACCCTCTGACGTCACTTTTTCCTCCACTCGCAGCAGCTCCCCTCCTTCACAACTCACGTCTCACCCTTGCAGTCGTCCCATTCATACGCTGAAATAACCGTTTGTCCCAAACAAGTTACTTCTCTGACTGTACGTCCACAGTCTCTCGAAGTTGTCGACCTCGGTTGGCAACTGTCTGTCCCCGTCCGGCCAGACAGATCGCCTCTGATAGGTTACAAATACTCAAATCCACATGCAACAACCCACGACCAGCGTCGGCTTGTCATGCACTCACACAATCGCTCCCCCTATCTCGGTCCAGGTGATCGATGGCGCCTCACGATCCCCTTAGGGTGGTCAACAAAATCTACCGCGGGTATCTTCTGCACCCAATCGCTTAAGCTACTCGTCGAGCCTAAGACTTTCCCGGGCTGCGCGCGCTCACAGCCTGATCTCGCAATCACTCAACATTCATACCCACTCCGCAAGACATCACGCAACAAATCAACACCGCAATCTACAACATCTCGCCCTGTTCATACTCACTCCTCGAACCGCTGCTTTCTGCCGCACTGCTACTCTCCGTCGATGTCCATCAGCCGCCGCCGTCCGCTGCTCACCATCTGATGATTCACCATCACTTAGCGTCTATGGGCCTCAAGGATCACTTATCCTAATCTAGATCTTCCCTCGCTATCGGAAATAACCTCCGTCTCTGCTACCAACTGGTAGAGCCGGATTCTTGTCTACCCAATTACCTACAAGAACCCTTTCAGGTCGCCAGGATCTTTTTACTTGCCAAATAGCGTAGAGGGAATAAACACAATTATCAACAGATAACTACCGCAAGTTGACATCATTAAAGGACTAAGGACTCAAGATCTAAAATTTCCGAGATTTTATTATGAGCAAAAACATCTGAACATAAAGGCACCTTAATACAAGGCACAAAAGATAAATGGGCACTAACACAAAAGCTAGCCTACGAAGAATTCGCATTCGACTAAAAATGAAAAGAATTACAGACTCTAAAAGCATCAGATAGAAAATCGAAATACTGATGTCAATACTGGGAATCATCAGTCAAAACCTTTCTGTTCTTACTCTATTCTAAAGTGGCATCCCTACTTAGCATTCCCTCCCATGCAAGAGAATCACTGAAAAAGGTGTCAGAAGTGAAACTCCCTAAGAAGTCTTCACTTAGTGAGAGCTCGATCTTCAATGCTCCTAGCTTCTCGCCTAAGCCTCGTCTGCTCAACCCACGGGGCACTGTCCCTAATACAAAACCCCAATAATTCAGAACACGCCCTTTGACACCCCTCTTCAGCCAGGTCTTCCTCAGGTAAATTTCACCAAAGCTGTCCATCTTCCATCGTCCGTTAGCTTGTCCTTGGGTCCCAGGCACCTTCCATACTAAGTTACAGTTGCACATTCCAATGCACTCCCCTGTTGGCTCCACACCGTATCTCTACTCCTAAAACAATGACTTATTCTCACTAACGAGCTAAATGTCCTTGCACCTGCAACAGAAACATGGGAACGAAAAAGAAAAAACTCTTCGCATCTTGAAGTTTTACACTTCGCTGCAACTCAAACCTTAACCAAGAAAACCCTGCAGGCCTACAACATAGCTAAAATAAGAAATGAACAGGCCTTCTCTTCTACATATGCGGTTAGGCCTTACAAAATTAAACACACTACGAAATCACATTCTAGGCATTAATTCGGCATTTCCATCATGTGAATAAGCAACCTACAACTTTAATTCTAACATGACACGCATTTTCTCTATTACAGTATCCTGTGGAAACTAATCAGCTATGTTGTAATTAATACATTCACAATAACTTGCAACGTTAAACTTCACAAAACGTTATTACATTCTAACACTTCTATGTTACATGATTATAGCAAATACATTTCTATGACGCTCCTAAATATACATTGATTATATGCGGGTGCCGACTAACAGTGAATATTGTGCACCCCTACAAATCTCAGAATCACATGGCGCTCTATCACTAGTCAAGGGTTTGTTGTTTATTACCTTCTCTAACAATCCATGACTATAGAAGAATTGCACTGTAAGAATCCTTGTTAAGCCTTGTAAGAAGAGATATCATTTTGTTTTTTCAACTGTAGTTATGTATTCACTTGCAGTTTTCTGACATTTTTATGGCTGCCTTGTGGGAAAGCTTAAACCCAGTACAGAAGGCCTGAGTTGGTCATGGTGGCAAGCCACTGATAATAGCTATAAAATGGATTGGCATGCAGGGAAATGTTATTCCTGATGTCATAGATATTGGCTATTTATTATGAAAAGTTATTACAAAGCATCAGGCATGGCTTATTTATTGTGACAAACATATGGTATAACCCATAAGCCTCTAGCAGTAGATTCATATCAATTTATGTTACGGGCCATAGAAGGGTATTTTGTTACATGAAATCTAGCAGATTCCCACAGTAGGTAAGAGTTTTGGTGTTGGTCACCAACGTTGACCAACCCTGGGAGCAGAATTTTTGGCAACTGTAATTTTGTATATATTTCTAATGTAAATAATGTATTCCTGATGGTTTCCTTCTTATGTGCACTTCAGTAAGCCTGGATTGTACATAATGTCAAGTCCTTGGTGTAGGCTAGAGGCTTTATTGGTTCACTGAGAAACGTTATATCTGATTCCTTTTGTTTTTTGGAAGCAGCGTAGATCACCTTCTCTTCCATCATTAATGTTAGATCTCAGAGTGTAGTTCTGTGTTGGAGAGCAGTATGGGACGCAGAGGGCTACACTGATCTACATGCATTATTAGGTCTAGCTTGACAGTGCAACTGTTGCAGGGCCTTATGTGATACACACAGAAAAAGCTTTGAGATACATTAAGGCCAATAGGAATTTAAGTGTGGATTGTAAAAACTCTATATTAAAGCCTATAGATAGGTATTTGTTAAATGTAATTTCGCAGATTACCGTAGTAGGTAAGGGTTTTGGCATTGACCACCTACGCTAACAAAGCCTGAGACTTTTCACTGCGATGATTCCTGTTAGGCTCTATTGAGATGGATTGTATATTGTTTAGCAAGCTCTAGCTTTCTACATATTTGTAATTTTATAACTGTATGCACAATAGTTGCCAGTTTATGAGCACCTGAATAGGCTGGTGTTGGGTAAGATGTAAAGCCAATTGTAAAGGGTAAAGGCTTTATCTGTTAATTGGGAAAAGTCATGGCAGATTTCATAGGTTTCATCTGTTTATTATGAAGTGTTACGACAAATCCAGTAGGTCTGGCCTACTTATTGTGAAATACAATAGGTTTTTAATATTGGATTGTTATTACACTGTGCTAAAACCTGAAGGCAAGAATTTTGTCACATGCAATTTCAAAGATCGCCATAGTACAGAAGGATTTGCTGACGGTGTTCAGTTGTTTACGCTCAGTATAGGAGGCTTGATTTGGTTTTGGTGGGTTTTAGGCCTGATTTTTATAATGAAATGTTACAATGAAGGCAGTGAGCCTGACATATTGATTGTGAAAAGCATATGTTAAAGTCAATAAGCATCTACGGGTAGATTGTTATTATGCTGTATTAAAGCCTTTGGACTGGTATTTAGATACATGGAATCTCAGAGATTACAGTAGAAGGCAAACATTTCGGTGCTGGCTACCTTCTCTGATAAACTGTGGGTATAGAAGATTTGCAGTGAGAATACTTGTTAGGCCCTGTTAGGAGAGACAGTGGTTTGCTTTGTCAACTGTAATTTTGTATAATATGTAATTTTATGACTATGCCCGATGGTTGCCTTGAGGGAAAATGTACGCTCAGTGCATGAGTCCTCAGTTGTTTATGTTGACAAGTCAATGATAACAGCTAGGCCTGACTGTTTCACTAAGAAAATATATTTTTGATGCCATAGGTCTGATCTGTTTATTATGAAAAGTTATGATAAACAGTAGGCCTAACATATTCAAAGTGAAAAGCATATGTTAAAGTCAAAATGCATTTAAGGATGGATTGTTAGTTCTCTATTTTAAAGCCTACAGATGGGTATTTTAGTACATGAAAAGTCACAGATTACCTTAGTAAGGAAGGGTTTTGATTTTGGTTTCCTGCCTCTGACACTGTAGGGGGAAGAAGATTTGCACTGTAATAATTCTGGTTAGTATCTCTTCTTAGCTGTCTGTCAGAATATTGTAATTAAAAAATAATACATGCATCCATATATATGTCCATATAGATACATAGAAGGTCTTAGGGTCAGCTCTGTTTTGCAACACGACTTTCTGGGTCTATCAACAACACTGTTCCATCCAGGACAGTGAACTGCATGGGGTAATGGTTCAGTCAGCATCAGTCGTTGGCACTCTTGCCCTGTGAATGGCAGCGTTTTCTGATCACGTGTATACATCTACCTGAAAACGAGTGTGCTTCAGTTTCAAGGCTGATTGCCCTGTCTTTATGAATGTTCTTCTTTTTCTTGCATATCCACTTTTTATTGTAATGTTTCTCATGAGAATGCTATAGCTTCCCAGGCATTGCTAACGGGCTGCTTGCTTGCCGCTCATTTCTTCTGAAGAGCTCTGCATCCCATGTAGCTATTTACTCTTCACCAGGAGACCATTATGGAAGGCTGCTGTGCATAGTGTATCATAGTTTTACCATTCCAATGTAATGATTGTCTGCGCCGTATTTTGCTCATGTTTTTAATTAATGCCAGAAGAAGCTGTGAGATTCATCAGTTGACAGCTAGATTACGCATGCTGTGTTACCGTTCATCCATGTAAAAATTGGATGTTTTTGGCATATGTGCTATTAAAGCTCTTCACGATCTGATACTTCCTCTGTGCTAAACTGTGTCTGCACTGGGGGCACAACAGGGTGTTGAATGATTGTTAAAGGGGTGAATGAGCAATCCCAGGTGTTTAAGAGGGCTACATTTTGAGTTACCAAGGGGAAGTTTTTGACTTTCATTCACAAGCCACACCTATTGGAAGGGCCACTGGAATTGTGTTATTGTGCAGCCGCACTGATTTTTGCATGATGATAGATTTTCTGCATTTGCCACATAATCATCTGCTGCATAATCTACAGATTTTAGCAAAAAATTACTTCTAGCTATAACGGTTCTAAACTTTCTAAAAAATACAGCAACATGTGTTGCCACACAGTGATTGGCCATTTGCAGAGCTGGACTGGTCACCTTTCTGTTGCTTATTGTTATATTTGGGTATTAAACTAGTACTAATGAGGTGCAACCAATGTCTAGACAGTATTACTATGTTTAAAATTTACGAAATAGAGAAGTAATACTAATACAAAATGTGCCGCATAATTTCCCTTTTCTTGCTGCATGTACTGAGCTGGGGAGAATGACAGGTGCAGGATCATGGGTTCCAACGCAGATCTTTGTAGGACTCTATAGTCTTCTGGGCCACCGTCCTAACCCAATGTAGGAGTAACTGTGGAGTCCGTCCTTTAAAACGGTCGTCATTTGCTGACTGGGGCTGTTTAGTACAGCGCGGCGTTCCAGTAGCTAAGGAATGTGCTTCCTTCCTGCCCCTCCATCCTGTGCCGCCCAGCGGAGGGGTCCAATGCATTCCCCTAGCAGGAGGAGCTCGGTGTGTGCTGCTGAAAACCCGGTGATGTGACTCAAGAGCCAGCTGCTGGCCCTGCTGCAGGGATGAGCAAGAGTGCAGCAGGGGCGGCCTTAGGCATGTGCAAGCTGTGCACCTGCACAGGGCCACCAAACCCCAGGGGCCACCACGAGGAATCGGATACAATACATATTCGTGGCGGCCCCTGGCAGGGATTTGGCGCATGAACGACTGAGGCGTGCTAAATCTAATGTGATGCACGCTGAATGGTTGTTCTTATACTCTTTTCCTTTCTAACCCAGTCTCGTCTTTGTGTGGGGTCGGCCTTGTTTCGGGCTCTTCTGGTAGGTCTTGTGCTTGTTTAGAACTTTTTTTCCAGGAGAATCGAGCTTGTTTTAATAGTCCAGATCTGGCACCTCCGGAGGCTCGCATGCGCGTGCATGCGCAGTGCTCGCGAGTCCTGCAGCGAAGGGGTTACAGAAGCACCATGCATCACTGGCGGCAGGAGGGGTGGCAGCACCCGTGCCCGGCGTGCAGCGAGCAGCACCGAGACCGGCCGAGGCCATGCACCGGCGCGCCTAGAGACCCTGGGCAAGAAAGGCCGCCTTGCAGAGGATAGCATGCCAGTGTGCAACCTTTGGTGCCAGCTGCGAGGTGAGCCGCCCGAGGGTCAGGGCATGGGGAGGGGGAGTGAGGAGGTCAGCGTGTGCCACTGCAGAGTGAACCCGAGGGAAGGTGAGCCATTGGACGAGGGTGTGGGGAGCCCTGGGGAGGAGGGCAGATCAGGCATAGGAATGTATCCCAGCCCGTGGGGGTGAGGAGCCGGGGGCGTGGGGAAGGTTGGGTGAGGATGTTATTGTAGATGGTTTGTGCTTTGGGTCTGGGTGGAGGTAAGCCATGTGAGGTGGCGAGCTGAAGGTATTCTGGTGGTCATGGGAAGGGAGGGCATGATGAATCGTGAGAGAGAGCCTCTCTCTCACGATTCATCTCTGAGAGGGCGCGGGTCGGAGAGGTGGTCACCGTGCGCCAGGGGTAGGGAGTGGTACAGATCGGCGCTGTATGTTGAGGGAAATGTGAGTCCGGAGTGCAGGGGCGGTGTTTACTTGTGGCTGAGGGGAGGCATGGTGACTTTTGGAGGTGTAACTTGGGAGGCACGGTCGTATTGGGGGAAGAGGAGAGCAGGGTACGAGGTGTTAGACGTAATGTTAAGGATTCATTAAAATGATTACAATTACTTATCAACAATCATGAAAACAGAGTATGAAGCTGATACTTGTGATCTAATGAGTGGATCTGCCTGCACAACTCTTTTAAAACATCGAGTGTTCGAATGTACTTGGCATTTGGTTATGTCTGTTTATATGGTGTTGAGGCAGACATGAAATGCAAGCACCTATGGATGGACGCCTGGAATAGGATGGCAGTGCCTACCCATGTTAACTCAATCTAATGCCCTTTTGCAGAGACCTTAGTAGGAGACTGGCTTCTTGATCATTTCTTTAATTACATTCCAGTGCTTGTCATGTGACTAGCAGAGAAAACTAGTTTAACTAGTCCTCAGTTTGCAATTGGTGAAGCAGCCTTCTCTGTCCATACTAGGGGCATAGTTACCATTGGTTCAGCAAGTACAGTGGTACTCAGACCCAAAACCCTCAGGGGCCCATTGAACCCTGATAATTGCTATATTTTACTTCCTGAGCAGCAGCCAAAGGGGCCATTTTCCTTGCTTATGCCACGGCCCATGGGGTCGTTGGTACGCTGTGCTAGTGATTCGTACGTCTGCTTGAAAGTTGTCTCCTGACTGGATGTTCCTTGCAATTTTGCTTCAGTGAACCTCTAGTGCCTTTTCATAGCCTTAGGACTCACTGTAATTAATCCTTGTTTAATAGGTGCTCTGTAAAGCGAGCAGAACTGGTTGCTGGAATATGGCACTATATAAGAAACCTTAATTAAATATATTGTATTTTGTCTTTTGACAATGTGGTAAAGTGGATGAGTCTTTGGTTACCTGTAGACTGTCTTCAGGATCAGTTAGTGACGTACTGAGACAGGTCTCTGTGTGCCATGATTTCAAGGTAGCTTACTCTCTTCCTGCTAAGGTCACTTCCCAAATAGATCATGAACTATTCTCCAGGCTCTACTGTTCTCAGTGGACTGAGAAAACATACCTTGTATGCCAAGTCACATGATCTACCCTATAGTTTTATAACACTCTTCAAATAAACCTTCCATATGTGGCTAGTCCTCATAATGTGTCATACATGTAGTGGGATGGGTAATTACTATCAATCAGTCAGGGTTTGTAAAGCTCAGCTGCTTCACACATAAGGGTCTCGAGGCGGTGTGGGATTCATGCTGCTGGATCATGCTGCTTGTTGGTTGAACAGCGAGGTCTTGTGGTCCTTCCTGAACTGCTGGAGCGATGGTGAGGCTCTGAGGTGCAGGGGGAGGGTTTTCAGGTCTTCACTGCCAGGTGGGGGAAGTAGCAGCCTCCACTGTTTTATCAGCGGCTGCATTGGGTGGCTGCTAGGGAGATGGTTCTGGAACATTTTTTCCTGGTAGGTTGGTGGAAATTCACTCGTTCATTAAGGTATGCTGGTCCTTCATTGTGTAGTCCAGGGAAGACATGGCTTGGCAGTTCGGGCAGGACTGTTCCCATGAGGCACAGGGTCAAGGCTGATTTGCATATGACCATGTCTGAACTGGGGTGGTGTGGTGAGCAAAAAAACGATGGATTTAGGCCCAGATCTCTGTACTGGGGTGAATGTATGACATCGTTCTGCATTCTGTCCATCAACTGTTGTTTTTGCAAGAAAATAAAAATGACACATCAAAATCTTTCAGCAGCCGCCACTGCTGATTGTCTTCTTTTTTTCCCTACCCACTGCTAGCCTCGCCCGCTGCATTGCAAGCAAAATGAAGAGAATTCGAGTACACAAATCTGGTTATTCGAAACGAAAGAGAAAGGTGGCTCAGCAGGCTTTCGTAGTGTCACAGGAAGGAGCAATCGTGAACTTTATCACCCAAGGGAAACCTAAAGATGGAGAATCCTCTGGCCAGAGTACTGCTGATGCACTAGGTAAAACAGGCGCTGACGACCATAAAGAACAAAAAAATTATGATAGACATGAGCAGAATGATACTCATAAGCAGACCAATGAAAATGAACAAGGTGACTCTGAAATTGATACAAACATGCAGCAATTACCAACTCAGGATGAGGATTATTACAAAAGACCCTCAGACAGAGAAACTGAAACATCATTCATCGGTCCATCAACATCTGGCATTCTGAAGGAGGTTCAGAGTTTACAGACGGATGATGCTGGTATTGAAGAGGAAGCCAAAGAGCAAGACCATGTTACAGACCCGTGTTCTGAATATGATTTCTGTGATTGGAGGGATCCTACTTTGTGGCCGAACTCTCTTACGGGCGGGCAACATGTTTTTCTTGTTGAAAGGGGTCCCTCCAGAGACCCAGATTCTAAAACAAAGTATCAAAGTGATGAGCACCCAAAAAGTCAACGTCATTTTTCTGTTACCATGTTACTGGTCATCTAACGCCTTTTCTGGACGTTTTATTAAAACACCTTCCTGAGCTCCGCCCCGGCCGGACCCCCTCTTCCGGGGCCCCCTACCTGCGCTCCCTGCACAGGGCCACCATGAGCCTAGAGCCGCCCCTGAGTGCAGCTCCAGTCCAGGAGATGAATCACGCACTACAGAGGGAAGGAGAAGGCCACATCACTCCTGCAAGGATGTGGTGCAGGTCAAGGGGGGCAGTATACTTTTAAGGCTACTAGAAGCCCCGTTCCTTTATCCTGCGGCCGCTACATCGCCCACCCCCATTGTAGAACTGCTATTTGTAGGCGGCGTTTGAACAATATGTATTTAATTTAAGCAATGATGGAACCGAAACAATACCATCAATTGAGGACAGAGGCAAAATGTGTTGAATCAAGAGGAGTGGAGTAAATGACGACATATGCATTATTTTTTTACAAACCCTTCCACAAAGAAATTGTCAACAAGGAAAATATGATAGCAAAAGTGTTCTGGTTTACTTAATTGGTGGCAAACAGACTGCATTTAAGCTAATTTAGGAATGAAAGCAACCAGGGCATTCCCCTGCGGGGATCAGACCTGGGAGTAGTTACAAACTGACATTGACGTGGGTCCCTGTCCAGCCCTATAATCATGTCCTTAACGTAACAGGCAAAACCACTGCTGGAGATGAGAACAATGACACTAGACACAATTAACATAATCCACGTCTGCGATGTACCTCCTGTTTACATTTCACATATTACTTAATCTTGCATTCCCTAAGAGTGTTTGTTTTTTCCATGATATGTTTCTGTAGTTGCTTTTTTCGTGCAACATACCACTCTAGTATAGTACATATTGTAAACTGTGTTGCCTCTTTGTGTCTGTGCGAGTTTAGGTTGTGGATGGGTGTTTGTAAATGACAACAATTCAGAGCTTTGGAACGGAGACCAAAGGCAGTGCGAGTTTCTCACAGCACTAAAATGGTGTACAGGATATATGCTCATTCAATCTTTGGCCTCTTGCACAGCAAGTCACATCTGCCAGTTGTAATTATGATTTCCTACAAACCTGTGTGAAGGAGGCATACAGCTGTTGAAATATTGACAGCAAAAATAAAAGAAAATGCTGTGCTAACAGGTGAGTGGGCGCATCGTGTATGTAGGGGGGATGGCAAAGTGAAAAACATGCAAGATGCACATTCAGGAGAGAGTGAAAAGAGGGTGCTAAATAGGAAAGAGGTGAGGTGTGAGATATGGGGATGAAGGATTTCAGAAAGATGTGAAGACAAAAAAGCATAAATCAGTCAGTCAAATAGCCTTTATTTCAACAATGTCATAAAAGGGTACATAAACAATATTCAATACAAAAAAGGGATCCGAGGTCTATTACGCAACCCTTGATATAAATACAAGACAGTTGACTCATAGCAAATTTACGCCAACGGTGAATTAGTATTGGTAAGCATGTGAGAAACAGATACAAAAAAATTAAGACAAACAAGAGGTAAGAAAAAGAGCTTGATCTAAGGATAATCAGCATCCCATCATTACACTCTGAAAGTGCCCAGTGTCATCATCTGGGGTACCAAACAACTCTTCTCAGCAACCTCTTATAACATCGAGGTAATACGAATGAGTTGTATCCTCTTATCAAGAATTCGTCAAAGAAAAGAGGAAAAATAGAAAATATTTATTTTTTGTGTTTTTCAGTGTTCATAAAACAGAATACACAATTGACGAACACTAGGTATGTATTTCTAACTTGTGTCCCATCAATCGTATTTCTATCTAAAAGCAGTGTGAAAACAAAAAGAAAGAAAAGGCAGTTACACAACGTTTACTGCTCCTATTTGGTCGACATGTTTCAGCCTTCGGGAAGACTATCCCTGGCTTTCTTCAGGACCTCATGCTCAAAGCTACTAATTGTAGACTTTGAAAAAGAAGAAATGGGTTACTACTATACCCTTGTAGTTGTTTTCCAATTCCTCAATGTGATTACTGATGTTAACTGACATCTAAAAACAACAAAAAAATTAATTACATTGAGAAGTGGATTCATACAGATAATCACATGATATATATTGCTTCATACGTCTGTTCCCCCACTTTTCTGAATATCTGAAAAAAAAATTTTTAATGATCATGCTTACCAAACATCATATGAGGAAAAATCCCCACCTCACTTTTAAGGAAAAACCGGTCTCTAAAACTAAGGAACGGTGAACTTCTCAGAGAAGACAGTAAGCGCTTGACCACGTCCTTCACTTATTAAGTGATAGGGGCCGGAACGTGTCAGCGGACCAGGCATTGGCATCTTTAAAAGCAATTAGCTAGGTCTGGCATATAGATAACGCAACGCATCTCCATGTATGAAAAAATGCACCTAAAGTGACAACATCTATCCGGTTTAAAAAGATGTTCAAATTGCAACGTGGCAAGAGCTATTCATATCGAGATACTTAGATAACTCAAAAAATAAATGAGTGGAGGCATGGTTCTAAAAACCAATTAAACAAGTATCTACATGAGTAAAAGATTCCACTATGCAATCCAAAATGTGGGGTGATGAAACGCCACCAAGAGTACAAAGAGTATTTAAAAACCGGGCTGGAGAACCATACCTGTCCGTCGGTACCTCCGGCAGGGACTCGTACTGGGATGGAGGTACCGGACGTGATCGGACGGTTTGGTTTTATGTCGTATTGAATTTGCCCAGCTGTCAAGGATCAGCGAGAAACGCCGTAAGATCTTCCGGCGCGCAAAACGTGACGAATGGCGGAACTACAATAAAACTACAAAAAAACGTCACGATGGCTGGTAATTGTAGTTTTTAACCGAAACTGTATCTTTTTTCGTTCAAAAAACGCCATAGGAAAACTTTATTGTGATTAAATCAACACCATCATGTAAGGTGACACAAAGCTTCTTTATGATAAAATACAGAAATACAACGATTGTGAATATTTCTTATTGCCACACATCGAAAAAATCAATCCCTGTTGGGAAGTTGATTATTTTTGTTTGTTCACAATTTGGCCTAGTAATTGTGATAGTATAACAACTCCTATGGGCCGGCACATGTCTTATATGGGATTGTGTGTGCAAGAAAAGGAAGGGGGTTGTGTGCAGAATGGAAAAGCACCTGGATGTTGGCACAAAACCTTTCTCTAAGCATAGTTAAATGCAGAGTGTCTAGTGGTGTATTCAGTGATATGAATGGAATAGGTGCTTGTTTTACACAGGACCAGATGCTGACATCAGAGTTCAGATCAACTGTTGTCAAAATGTTACTTCTTACTTAATAACACCAGTCCCATTCATAATGTCCCTGGCCCAATTGGCTATGAAAGAATTTTTTTTTAAATATGAGGACACTATCTATCTACAGACCTCTGGGACCAGTATGGGCAGTATTTTCGCGCCGAGTTTGGCGAATCTCTACGTCCATACTTTTGAGCAAGAACACATTTTGACCACATCGAATCCATTTTTTACATCGATCCGCTTCTGGAAGCGGTATATCGATGATATTTTAACTGTGTGGCGCGGTAGTTTGGAGTCCATCACTGCATTCAAAGAGTGGCTTAATACTAGAAATGAGTTTCTAAGATTCACAGTGGAAGTGGGAAAAGACAGGATAACTTTTTTAGACCTGTCTATTTTCGCCACACCCACTGGTCTACAAAGTGAATTGTACCGCAAACCAATGGCACGTAATTCACTACTCCGCTTTGACAGCCAACACCCCAAATCACTCCGAGAGAACCTGCCTTACGGCCAATTCCTCCGTATCCGGAGGAATTGTTCTACTCGTGAGAAATTTGAAGCACATTCTGAAAACCTGAAACAACAACTTCTTGAGAAGGAGTATCCAAGTAAACTGATTAAAAAAGCTTATAAAAGAGCATCCAATAACAACCGAGATGCTCTTTTAGAACCCCCAGTGAGCAAACCTACACTAGAGCGGTTAACCTGTGTTACTACCTTCTGTACTCTAACCAATATGATTCAAAAAAGTGTTCGTAAACACTGGCGAATTTTGAACAGCCACACTGACAAGATACCACTACCTCTGTTTTCCTTGAAAAGAAGCACCAACCTAAAGGACATATTGGTCCACACTCGCCCATGTGATCAGAAGCATTCGGCAGACACTACCTTATGGGGTTTACCTCCGGTTCAGGGCCATTATCCGTGTGGCTCCTGTGCCGTTTGCCCACAAACCCAAGCGTCTAAAACTGTTGACATTGGCACCACCAAACCATGGGTGCAAAAGAGTTTCACAAACTGTAATAGTGAAAACCTGGTGTACCTCATCACATGTCCATGTCCTTTACAATATATCGGCATGACAACAAGGAAAGTAAAATTACGGATGCAGGAACATAAAAGTACATTTAGATGCAGAAAGACCATGACGAAACTGACTAAACACTTTGTAGAAAAAGGCCATGATGCGGGTGATTTTAATTGGACTGTGCTTGAAAAACCTTATATTCCACCACATGTGAGCGATGTGTCCAATTTCCTTTTCCTACGTGAGCAGAGATGGATTTTTAAATTGTCTAGTGATGTACATGGTCTTAATGACGCAATACCATGGACCCGGTGGCTTGAGGCGGTGTAGGTTCCTAACGGGTGCCGAGCAGCGAGGGCGGTGTGCCATATTTGCTCGCACCTCTACCCCGGGATCCCTGAGGCGACGAACAGTCTAGCCTCACAAGTAAACTCGTTTCTCTCCACCATTATAGTTTTTGGCGGATTTTCCCTGTGTTTTATATTATTTTTCACACAGCAGCCCACGGGAGGGTGAACCTTAGCGCGTTCACACCACCGGGGCACCCACACTTCCACTCTGGTCCTGAAGAAAGCCTGTAAATTACACATAAAGGCAGAAACATGTTGACCGCCACGGAGTGAACCCGGTCTGTTATTTTTTTGACCATCACTCCTTTTTATTATGTTTTAATTTTCCAATTAGCAAAACGAATAAAATACTTTTTTGACTCAATTGGGAATTTTAAATTCACTATCACCACACACAACCCCGCTCCGCAGTAACCTGGCGTTGCAGCACACTGGGATGGCATTCGGCCATGCCCGGTGGAGCCCGATGATGAAGCATGTCACCAACCAGGTTGGTGAGTGAGGGCTTTTCATACAAAATTTGTATTACCTCCGCAGGTCTGTTTTCCTCCCTGTAATTGATTGGGTAGGCTCTGACCTTGGAGACCGGTGCTTCCACGGATGGTGAGTGCTTTCTTGAGATTACACTGACTTCGTTGGTTTACGCAATACCATGGATGTCATTAAGTAAGAAGTAACATTTTGACAACAGTTGATCTGAACTCTGATGTCAGCATCTGGTCCTGTGTAAAACAAGCACCTATTCCATTCATATCACTGAATACACCACTAGACACTCTGCATTTAACTATGATTAGAGCCAACATCCAGGTGCTTTTCCATTCTGCACACAACCCCCTTCCTTTTCTTGCACACACAATCCCATATAAGACATGTGCCGGCCCATAGGAGTTGTTATACTATCACAATTACTAGGCCAAATTGTGAACAAACAAAAATAATCAACTTCCCAACAGGGATTGATTTTTTCGATGTGTGGCAATAAGAAATATTCACAATCGTTGTATTTCTGTATTTTATCATAAAGAAGCTTTGTGTCACCTTACATGATGGTGTTGATTTAATCACAATAAAGTTTTCCTATGGCGTTTTTTGAACGAAAAAAGATACAGTTTCTGTTAAAAACTACAATTACCAGCCATCGTGACGTTTTTTTGTAGTTTTATTGTAGTTCCGCCATACGTCACGTTTTGCGCGCCGGAAGATCTTACGGCGTTTCTCGCTGATCCTTGACAGCTGGGCAAATTCAATACGACATAAAACCAAACCGTCCGATCACGTCCGGTACCTCCATCCCAGTACGAGTCCCTGCCGGAGGTACCGACGGACAGGTATGGTTCTCCAGCCCGGTTTTTAAATACTCTTTGTACTCTTGGTGGCGTTTCATCACCCCGCATTTTGGATTGCATAGTGGAATCTTTTACTCATGTAGATACTTGTTTAATTGGTTTTTAGAACCATGCCTCCACTCATTTATTTTTTGAGTTATCTAAGTATCTCGATATGAATAGCTCTTGCCACGTTGCAATTTGAACATCTTTTTAAACCGGATAGATGTTGTCACTTTAGGTGCATTTTTTCATACATGGAGATGCGTTGCGTTATCTATATGCCAGACCTAGCTAATTGCTTTTAAAGATGCCAATGCCTGATCCGCTGACACGTTCCGGCCCCTATCACTTAATAAGTGAAGGACGTGGTCAAGCGCTTACTGTCTTCTCTGAGAAGTTCACCGTTCCTTAGTTTTAGAGACCGGTTTTTCCTTAAAATTTGTTTTTCATTTGGCTCACGTTTACTTTCAGAGCGGGGCCTCTTTCTTGACTTGAGCTGGTGCCGAGTGAGGTGGGGCTTTTTCCTCATATGATGTTTGGTAAGCATGATCATTAAAAAAATTTTTTGCAGATATTCAGAAAAGTGGGGGAACAGACGTATGAAGCAATATATATCATGTGATTATCTGTATGAATCCACTTCTCAATGTAATTAATTTTTTTGTTGTTTTTAGATGTCAGTTAACATCAGTAATCACATTGAGGAATTGGAAAACACTACAAGGGTATAGTAGTAACCCATTTCTTCTTTTTCAAAGTCTACAATTAGTAGCTTTGAGCATGAGGTCCTGAAGAAAGCCAGGGATAGTCTTCCCGAAGGCTGAAACATGTCGACCAAATAGGAGCAGTAAACGTTGTGTAACTGCCTTTTCTTTCTTTTTGTTTTCACACTGCTTTTAGATAGAAATACGATTGATGGGACACAAGTTAGAAATACATACCTAGTGTTCGTCAATTGTGTATTCTGTTTTATGAACACTGAAAAACACAAAAAATACATTTTTTGTCTCATTGCACTCTAAATATTTTCTATTTTTCCTCTTTTCTTTGACGAATTCTTGATAAGAGGATACAACTCATTCGTATTACCTCGATGTTATAAGAGGTTGCTGAGAAGAGTTGTTTGGTACCCCAGATGATGACACTGGGCACTTTCAGAGTGTAATGATGGGATGCTGATTATCCTTAGATCAAGCTCTTTTTCTTACCTCTTGTTTGTCTTCATTTTTTTGTATCTGTTTCTCACATGCTTACCAATACTAATTCACCGTTGGCGTAAATTTGCTATGAGTCAACTGTCTTGTATTTATATCAAGGGTTGTGTAATAGACCTCGGATCCCTTTTTTGTATTGAATATTTAGAAAGGGGGATTAGGAATCCTTGAAGGTCTCTAAAGATTTTCCCTCAGACCCTATCTGTTTTGTTTTTACATAAACAATATAACAACACTTTTCAAAATTCATAATTAACACCTTTAATTGCTTAAAACCATCGGAGTCAAAATCCATTAGTTCCATAAAATTCAATTTGCTACAAGTTAGCATTGGATATCAACTAATTTGCACCGCTTAAGCCACATGGCTGAGAGATATTTGCAAATTGCAAATACTGTAGGGCCCGCTGTGTCTGACTTTAGAATTCTATAAGCATGTTGGTATTGCTTGAACACCAAGTTTCTACACAGTGGTACCAGCCAAAATCTCCTGGAATTCATATATGCAGGACAGAAAAAAAAGACATGGAGTTCATCCTCCACGCCACAGGTACAACCCGGGCATAACATGTCCGGGGATGCTGACCACTTACTAGTGAAGACTTTAAGCGGAAGAGTGCCAAGTCTCCACTGAATGTAGAGTTTCCTGACAAAGGTTGGATATACAATATCCATAAAATTTTCAAAGCCATAGCAATTTTTGAAGTCAAGGAAAGAAGTGGTTAGTGAACCCAGTGTTACGGTACAAAAAGTGGAACTAAATCTATGCTCCTTATAAATCCTAGTAAGGTTTTTTCGCGAGATCTCACTGCACGCTTTTTCTGGGTCTTCCCACATGGCTTCAAGGCCAATTTTCGTCAGTTCCTGCTTGATGAATGCTAGCCAATGGATCTTCCTTACCCTATTATAGGCAAGTAACTGTTTTAGTTCCTCCCTATAATTGGATAGTTCAGGCGTTGACCAGAGTCTGTGCCAAAACCTTAAGGGTTCATCTTCAATTGGATTTAATCCTAAATCCAACCTTAGGGGTAGGGTAGGTGTACTTTGCGGAAGGGACAGCAATTGTCGCATAAATTTGGTTTCAATTTTGGCAATTGCTGTTACCTTCGTGTGACCCCACAACTCCCCGCCATAGAGGACTGCTGCTCTTGCTTATACTTTGTATATCTCAAGGGCAGGGCTCACTGGCTTCAATGATGAAGTATTTGACACCTTGAGTATACCACCCGTCAGCTGTGCAAGTTTTAGTTGGGATTTAGCAATTTGGGGTCCCCATGACATATTTTCTTGAACTAAAACCCCAAGGTAGGTGAAGGTAGTTACCCTTTCCAGGTTCCCTTTGCCCAAGGTCGGAGTCGAACGTGTGGATGCCGCGGGATTAAAGATCATGTATTTAGTTTTGTCTGCATTAATCTCTAGTCCTCGCAGACTACAGAAATCCTGAATGCCGTCCAATATCTGTTGAATCCCCATAGGGGACTTGGAGAGCAAGAGGGTATCATCAGCAAACATGATTGCAGGTACCCTCCTGCCCGCCAATAGTGGAGCATCATTATTAGGCACCTTGTTCAGAGACGGGATTAGGTCATTAACATATAGGCAGAAGAGGGTTGGGGCCAATACACAGCCCTGTCTCACCCCTCTTCTGACCGGGAACCTAGGGGACAGTGCACCGTTCCTCTCACACCTAACCTGGGCAAAGTTCTCGTCATGGAGCCTCATTAGGATGTTCAAAATTTGCAGTGGGACACCCAAGTCCCGGAGCACAGCCCACAGTTTCCTCCGTGGTACAAGGTCAAAAGCGGACCGAAGGTCCACAAAGACCATATATAAGCTGCCTCCCTCCATCTTGACAGTTTTCCAGTATAAAAGGAGCAACCGGAAGATCTGGTCCATGGTTGAAATATTCTTTCTGAACCCCGCCTGGAAGGGACTCAGGACATCATGGTCCTCCATCCACTCCAGGAGGTGGTTCAGAACAAGTCGGGCAACATTTTTTTGTGAAACGTCAATAAGGCTGATAGGCCTGTAGTTGACTGGAAGCAGAGGAGAGCCCTTCTTAAAAATCGGGACTATCTCTGCTCCCAGCCAGGTACAGGGAATCTCCATACCGCCCAGTATGGCGTTAAACAAAACAAGGAAATAGGGACCCCATATCCCGGGTTGCTGCTTAAAAAGATCACCGGGGAGTTTGTCGAGCCCCGGGGCCTTTCCTGCTGCAAGTTTGTCGATTGCAGTGGGCACCTCACTTAAAGTAAATTCTAGGGCCTCGTCCTCGCTGGAGATGGCTGCCAGAGGCAGGACAATGTCCAAACTCTGTTAGTCCGTGTAAAGGCCCCTAAAGTGTGCTTCCCACACTGATGGTTCAATGTTGGGTTCCACAGCTGATTTCAAGTCCCCTATTCCTATATTAACTAAAGACCAAAATCTTCGTGCATCCCTGGATTCCAGAGCGGCAGTTAGATTGGTCCACCTTTCCGTGTCCCACTCCTTTTTAGCATCGACCATAACCCCTTTATAGTGTGATCTTAATTCTCTGATTCTCACTCTGTCACTCCCAGATTTTACCGCCAGGAGTAACTCTGTCTTAGCCTTTCTGCACGTTGAATTATACCAGGATGCGGCTGTGGTTCTATATTTCCTCCGCCTAGGGATAAGAGGATTAGTAACCTCTGCTAGACTAGACACCAAGTCCCGATGAATAGCCCCTAATTTCCTATTAAAATCATCGTTGGGGTACTCAATGATTAGACTTTCAATCTGTAGGAGTCTGGGCAGTACTATATTGTAGAGTTTGGCTATTCCATCATGGGAATCTATAATTTCGGCCCATTTTACTCTTCGTCTATTGTTAGAAAGCAACAGTCCTTCACCCAAGTTATCCGACTCCGATGATGGGGAGCCCACAGGACCTGGTAGTACCATTTCCAGGCAGAGAGCATTGTGGTCACTCTCAACTCTAGGAATTACCCTAAAGTTGATGATCTTAGGCCATAACTTAGTCTCAACCATGATGTAATCTAGACGAGACTCTTGTCCCCTTTTATTAAAGGTACACTTTGAAGGAGTGTCGGACGGGGTGCACCCATTGCAGGCTCTCAAGGAATTGTTCAGGGTCAGGGCCAAGATCTGATTTGCCAGTGGGGACCATATTTTGGGGGACGGTGATTGGCAAGATGGAATTGCCCAATAATCATCTTCGTCTATAAGCGCACCCTCATTCATTCCCGTGAATGGCTCAAAATGGCAGTTCACGTCACCAGCTACCACAATGTTAAAATCACAGGCCATTTCAGTTAGAAAATGGGATAGCTCCTCTATAGTAGATGATTCACATGCCAACCATACAGGGCGAGAGTAGACGTTCACAATTGCCAATTTGAAGGAACTTGGCCATTTTAAAACTAAACATTGAAGATCATTGGAATTTGTAACTACAATCTCTGCCGAACACCCCAAGTACAGGGCTACCCAAATAGCAAGGCCTCCGGATGGTCGGCCTTTCCCGCCCCATCTTGCTGGTACATAGAAAGTGGCAAACCCCTCTCTAGGGTATTCCTCTCTGGCCCACGTTTCTTGGAATATGCAGATGTCAATATGGTCCACTAAACAACCCCATTCCGTTCAATTAATTTGTTAGCTAGGTCCGCAAGATTCCAAGAGAGTATGGTCATCTCCTTTGGGGTAGTAGCCCCTCTAGGAAACGGAACACAATCCCTTTTTACACCACTGATATCAGGTACGTATGAGAAGCTTTCTGGGAGTTCCTTCACTACGCTTACCTCGACATCGTTACCCCTTAGCTGTTTGGGGGCCTTTATACCAGTGTGATGTACTATACTTGCTAATGGGTCCTTCACTACACTTTCTTGACCTTTACTCCCCTCCGGCTGGTAAGGGCTTTTTATCCCATTATGGGGTACTGGAATGGGACAGTATGAATTGGCACAGGTCACATTCTCACCACCCTCTAACGCATCTACAGTCCTAGGATGGGGACAAGACAACAGGCTATCATCATCCAACTGCAGTCAGTCCACACACTCGAGACCACTAAATCTGTTGTGTGTAAGTAGATATTTCTGGGGGACTGTCTGAGCATTATAGCCCCTCCCCATCCCCCCCCCCCTGCTGTGATGTTTGACAAATGACCAATCATTTTCATGGTCTGCGCATTTAACATGGGGGTAGAAGAAAGATAGGGGAAGTGTTTGGATTGAGGACCCATTAAAGTTGTGTTCCCAGTTACAAATATAATCTACTGTACATGGGTTCCTAAAATTCACTAGCACACAGTCCCCTTTCAGGGTTTTAGATGAACAACCCACCCAGGAAAGCCTACGCACCATTAGTATCTCACTGGTAATATTCCTCGGTAAGGGTCTATTGGTATTAAGCCAGTGCGACACTTTATTTTTCAAAGACTGGTACGATTCCTGGGCTGCATTACTAATTTCAGGAATACCAGTCATAACTACTAAATACGGACAGGTTTCCGGTGGAAGATCAATCCTAACTTCCCTCAGCGGGAGCTCAGCCAAAGAATGCTGAGTGCTGCCTAATGGATGGGGAACAAGGTCAGTCTTCGCCTTGCTCAGAGTAGCCTTGTCTCCGGAAATGGCAATAGGGAAGCTAAATTGATGAACATTATTACCCTTTGAGCTAGCGGGACCTATGGGGCCTGTGATATTTTGATCTGGAATCCCAGTTGTGTCACGGTTAGCTTGAGCAGTGGTCTGATTTGGCCCATGTGGCCTTGAGTTATATAAGTTATCTCCCAAGTACTACTCGAGCCAAGAAAGCTGCTGTTCCATGCGCCCGAGCCTTTCTACTAGCGGGGCGAGCGTGGCTTTTAGAAGAGCATCCAACTTGGTTAATGTGGGATCCTCTATCAACCCAATAACGTCTCTGTGCTGAACCTTATCAGATTGCCCTCGGTCCATAGTCATCAGTTCTGGAGGGCAATAACTAAGCGAGTCATTTGAAGTAGTACACCCCTTAGGATCATTTATAGACACAATACCACTCTGACCCTTTGCAGATTTAGACTTTCTATTCGCACCGGAGACAACTGCACAGTGTTTCTTGGGTTTAGCACCCTCACGACTTTCTCTGCGGAGGCAAACTGATGATTTTTCTATTAGATTGACCTTGTTCTGAGCCCGAGCATCAGGGCTTGCCAGAGCAGATATTATGTGAGGGCTTATAGCAGATAAAGTCTGCACAACCGCCTGAGAAGGGGACAGGATGGATAAAGACACAGTCACATCGTTTGTGATGCTGGGGTCATCACGATTCGGTGTCCGTGCGTTAGCCAGGTTGCCCACAGAGGAGCGTTTAGCCATAACCAAGTCTTGTGAGACCCTGTGCTCCATAAGGGTTATCCCTTGGTCAATAACCGAATTTGCCCTTGTGATAAAATTATCTAATGTTCCAGTTAAATGTCCTCTAGACCCCACAGCCTTACTCCTTAGCTCCCGTGTCGCCATAAGTCAGGAGGCGTGTCCCCGGGAAGAGGCACCAGCTGTGACTGTGTTGAGAATTCTGGTCCTCGCAGTCCCGGGGTTCAAGCTGCTCACTGTCGCTGACAATGCCAATTCGCTAGAGAGGCCCTGGGTTAGAAGGCCCCGGGTTAAAAAGGCCCTGGGTTAAAATCCTTAAAACTACAAAATTCCGTGATCATCCGGGAGGGCTGCAGTTTATGGGCATGAGTCAGGAGGCGTGTCCCCGGGAAGAGGCACCAGCTGTGGCTATACTGAGAATGCTGGTCCTCGCAGTCCCGGGGTTGTAGTCCGTGAAGAAAGAAACAAAACATCAAATCAGACTGCTCACTGTCGCTGACCAGGCCCAATTCGCTAGAGAGGCCCTGGGTTAGAAGACCCCCGGGTTAAAAAAGCCCTGGGTAAAAATCCTTAAAACTGCAAAATTGTAGAAAGGTGTTTAGGCTGTTCTGGCTGTTTTTGGCTGTTATTGGCAGTCTAACTATGGATCAATGCTCCAGCGGTCTTTGCTCTACACTGCTCTGCTTTTCTAAACCAGTCTCAGCGTGGGCATCAGACAGCTCTCAGTCAGCTCCCCCAGCAGCTAATCACCGGTAAAATGCGGTTGACTGATATGTGGGAAGGTGAGGAACTGGGGGGGCGAGGGAGGGGCCGGCACAGGAGCAGGAGCGTTCCGCCTGCTTGGATTCTGCTCGAGGTGATTGAGGTGCGGGAGCGGAAGCGGGATGAGATGATGCCGCCACACTGCCCCGCGCAACCAGCTCTACCGGCTCGGGCTCGGCTTGGCTACCTCCTGCTGCCCCTGCTACCCCCCGCTCAACCTCACCGGTCACTGCCTCTCGCCGCCGGTTCTGATCACGGCACCTGTGTTGCGGTGTCCTGACTTCTCCCGTGTGGCACACCGGAGTTTCCTGATGCTTCTCTTCTGGTTCCTAGTTCTTAGGACCCCCGTGGCTCTGCTGCCGCTCTGCAGCTGCTGGTTCTACTCCCACTAAGGCTCACTGGGGCTCACCGGAGCTTCCAGGATCCAGCAGCGGTTCAGTTCTCGAATCGCGGCTCTCGGACCCCTGCGATTCTCGGGTTCCGCTCTGCCGCTCTGCCGCCGCTGCCGGTTGCTGCTACTCTCCCGCTCTCGCTGCCGGTTGCTGCTACTCTCCCGCTCTCACAGCGGGTCTCCCGAAAAACCAGGACTGGAACATTCACAGCATAAATGACTAACAGAGGCTGCAGAGGAAATTGGTGTGAAGAGGAGAACAGGAGAGATGGCGACACTCCGAAGACCCTTACCCCTTCCATAGACTTTACAATGATCAACTCAGTTTCAAATTTTCGTAATTGAAACCTTTTCAATTCTAATTATTCACAACAAAATTATTGTTGTTACTTGTTGATCTGATACTGCTAACACGCACTGGAAACAGTCGCGGCCGGCATAATACCATTTTATGCCATTTTATGTTTCTGCTTCTCGCACTGCGAGAAAGCAGTGGGGCGACGCTCCTCCGCTCACATGGAGGAGCCGCCCCTGAGAAAGGCCTGCAACTTTGGCTTATTTTAGGTACATGCCCGTTTCTCTGTGATATGTCTGGATTCAATAACAGAAATTTCAGACACCAAAGTAGTGGTCATGTGGTACGCTGTAGGAAGCACAGGATGTTAGTTAACATATTTTACACCATGCCCTTTATTATACAGGCCTCACCTCTAGGAAATCATTCCTGTTTGGGGCTTCTTATCCCAAACCCTTTTTAGAGAACACCCTCTTTCAGTATTTTCATTCCTCTTAAGCCCTGAACGCATTTAGTGCCGGGATTCTTGTATACAGGCGTGTCAGGATATAATACTGGTAAGATAACTCTGGTAGTTAATGCGTTTCTGGAGAGATTCTTCTGCACACTTAGGACACAGGTGTGAATCATTCTAAAATACCTCAAGGGGTTAATTTTCCTGCTGCAAGGCGTGTAAGCATAGGTCACTGAATTGTAATTTATGTAATATAGATCAAATAGTTATGGAGTTTGCTGCAGAAATCTTTTTGTTACCTGCAAGTTACAATACTGGTACAATAGTTAATGTATGCATTGTAGCATGGCTCAAACGGTACCAGGGAAACTGCAAGGCATACATTTGAAACCCTGCAGGTTTAAACTCAACCTTCCGTTTTTGAAAGGCTATTAAAATGGGTAAGAGTCTGCTTATTAATTGCCAGTGAGTTTCGGGTGTGCGACAGGCTGGCTCCCAAGATGGGCACCATGGCTTGCAGCACCCGATCAAGTCTTCCACTGTTGCCCCTTCATCTGCTGTAGGGGACTCACCAAAAGGAATCTGCGGGGTACTCAGAGGTGAAATCTCATTCCTTGAACCACACAAAATTCAGTTTGTATAGTATGTTCTATTACTAGTACACACACACAGACACACGCACGCACACACACACGATATTTTAGTAGAGTAGGCTTAGGTCTACAAATCTTGAGAAGACCCAAAGTCTGAGAAAGACAAAAATACTTTTACATCTCCATTTATCTCTTAGCAACTTGTGAAGATGTACTACTTGGGGGTTCTTTATTTCTGTTGATGGGCTGCAGGGCACAAAGTGAGATTTAGGCTGTGCTAGGTTACACCCCCAGCTGCTCCCATAGGGTGACCAACCATCCGTAAATTTCAGGGACCGTCCGTCATTTTGGTGTGATGTCCGTAATCACTCCTTTTACGGACACCTTTTGTCCGTAATTTTGGACATTAATTACAGCGTTCCCTGCGAGAAGCCCCAAGAGATTAAAAGTTCTCAGGGGCCAGCTCGCACTTCTCTGTTTTACTCCAGAGGCTGCAGCAGCCCCTCCCTGAGCTCTCACAGACTATGGGCAGGGCATTGTCATTCCGACTGAGGCCGATTATCCCCTTTCAAATGACAATGCGCCCGCCGCCTGCCTTTGGCATATCATGTGCAAGAGAGTGCCTTGGAGGCCAGTGACTCACTTGGAGCCAGTAGATCGTGTTTAGTGATTACAGAGGAGCTTTCCCCAAACAGAGTACTGTGGGGAACTTGCCCCCTTGTGTAATTTGTCAATGTTGTACACAGAGTGAACAGGGCAGGAGCCGTGACAGGACAGAAGAGGTGACAGGAAAGGAGAGGTGATGGGGCAGGAGAGGTGACCGGGCAGGAAAAGTGACAGGGCAGGCGAAGTGACAGGGCGGGAGAGGTGATGGGGCAGGAGCAGTGACGGGACAGGAGAGGCGTCAGGAAAGGAGAGGTGATGGGGCAGGAGAGGTGACTGGGCAGGAGAAGTGACTGGGCAGGAGAGGTGATGGGGCAGGAGCAGAGACTGGACAGGAGAGGCAACAGGAAAGGAGAGGTGATGGGGCAGGAGAGGTGACTGGGCAGGAGAGGTGATGGGGCAGGAGCAGAGACTGGACAGGAGAGGCAACAGGAAAGGAGAGGTGATGGGGCAGCAGAGGTGGCCGGGCAGGAGAAGTGACAGGGCAGGAGAAGTGATGGGCAGGAGAGGTGATTAGGCAGGAGCAGTAAACGGATAGGAGCAGTGAACGGGCAGGAGAAGTGATGGGACAGGAGAAGTGATCGGGCAAGAGCAGGAGCAGTGACCGGACAGGAGCAGTGACCGGACAGGAGCAGTGACCGGGCAGGAGCAGTGACCGGGCAGGAGCAGTGACTAGACAGGAGTGGCAACAGGAAAGGAGAAGTGACGGGCAGGAGAGGTGACGGGGCAGGAGAAGTGACGAAGCAGAAGTGACGGGGCAGGAGCCGGTGATTAGGCATGAGCAGGAGCGGTAACCGGGCAGGAGCGGTGAATGGGGCAGGAGCAGTGAATGGGGCAGGAGCAGTGAATGGGGCAGGAGCAGTGAATGGGGCAGGAGCAGTGAATGGGGCAGGAGCAGTGAACGGGGCAGGAGCAGTGAATGGGGCAGGAGCAGTGCCAGGGCATGAGAAGTGACTTGGCAGGAGATGTGATGGGACAGGAGAAGTGACCGGGCAGGAGAAGTGACCGGGCAGGAGAAGTGACCGGGCAGGAGAAGTGACCGGGCTGGAGAAGTGACCGGGCTGGAGAAGTGACAGGGATGGAGAGGTGATGGGGCAGGAGAGGTGACGGGACAGGAGAGGTGATTAGGCAGGAGCAGTAACGGGCAGAAATGGTGATGGAGCAGAAGAGGTGACGGGGCAGGAGAGGTGATTAGGCATGAGCAGGAGCAGTTACAGGCCGGGAGCGGTGAACGGACAGGAGCAGTGAACGGACAAGAGCAGTGAACGGACAGGAGCGGTGAACGGACAGGAGCGGTGGACGGACAAGGAGAAATGACGGAGCAGCAGAAGTGAGGAGGCAGCAGAAGTGAGGAGGCAGCAGAAGTGAGGGGGCAGGAGAAGTGAGGGGCAGGGGAAGTGATGAGGCAGGAGCGGTGATCGAGCATGAGCAGGAGTACTGACTGGACTGGAGCAGTGACCGGGCAGGAGCAGTGAACGGGCAGGAGCGGTGATGGGGCAGGAAAAGTGATTGGGCAGGAGAAGTGACGGGGCAGGAGCAGTGATTAGGCATGAGCAGGAGCAATGAATGGGTAGGAGCAGTGAATGGGGCAGGAGCAGTGAATGGGGCAGGAGCAGTGAATGGGGCAGGAGCAGTGAACGGGGCAGGAGCAGTGAATGGGGCAGGAGCAGTGCCAGGGCATGAGAAGTGACTTGGCAGGAGATGTGACGGGACAGGAGAAGTGACGGGACAGGAGCAGTGCCAGGGCATGAGAAGTGACTTTGTATATCTCAAGGGCAGGGCTCACTGGCTTCAATGATGAAGTATTTGACACCTTGAGTATACCACCCGTCAGCTGTGCAAGTTTTAGTTGGGATTTAGCAATTTGGGGTCCCCATGACATATTTTCTTGAACTAAAACCCCAAGGTAGGTGAAGGTAGTTACCCTTTCCAGGTTCCCTTTGCCCAAGGTCGGAGTCGAACGTGTGGATGCCGCGGGATTAAAGATCATGTATTTAGTTTTGTCTGCATTAATCTCTAGTCCTCGCAGACTACAGAAATCCTGAATGCCGTCCAATATCTGTTGAATCCCCATAGGGGACTTGGAGAGCAAGAGGGTATCATCAGCAAACATGATTGCAGGTACCCTCCTGCCCGCCAATAGTGGAGCATCATTATTAGGCACCTTGTTCAGAGACGGGATTAGGTCATTAACATATAGGCAGAAGAGGGTTGGGGCCAATACACAGCCCTGTCTCACCCCTCTTCTGACCGGGAACCTAGGGGACAGTGCACCGTTCCTCTCACACCTAACCTGGGCAAAGTTCTCGTCATGGAGCCTCGTTAGGATGTTCAAAATTTGCAGTGGGACACCCAAGTCCCGGAGCACAGCCCACAGTTTCCTCCGTGGTACAAGGTCAAAAGCGGACCGAAGGTCCACAAAGACCATATATAAGCTGCCTCCCTCCATCTTGACAGTTTTCCAGTATAAAAGGAGCAACCGGAAGATCTGGTCCATGGTTGAAATATTCTTTCTGAACCCCGCCTGGAAGGGACTCAGGACATCATGGTCCTCCATCCACTCCAGGAGGTGGTTCAGAACAAGTCGGGCAAAATTTTTTTCTGAAACGTCAATAAGGCTGATAGGCCTGTAGTTGACTGGAAGCAGAGGAGAGCCCTTCTTAAAAATCGGGACTATCTCTGCTCCCAGCCAGGTACAGGGAATCTCCATACCGCCCAGTATGGCGTTAAACAAAACAAGGAAATAGGGACCCCATATCCCGGGTTGCTGCCTAAAAAGATCACCGGGGAGTTTGTCGAGCCCCGGGGCCTTTCCTGCTGCAAGTTTGTCGATTGCAGTGGGCACCTCACTTAAAGTAAATTCTAGGGCCTCGTCCTCGCTGGAGATGGCTGCCAGAGGCAGGACAATGTCCAAACTCTGTTCGTCCGTGTAAAGGCCCCTAAAGTGTGCTTCCCACACTGATGGTTCAATGTTGGGTTCCACAGCTGATTTCAAGTCCCCTATTCCTATATTAACTAAAGACCAAAATCTTCGTGCATCCCTGGATTCCAGAGCGGCAGTTAGATTGGTCCACCTTTCCGTGTCCCACTCCTTTTTAGCATCGACCATAACCCCTTTATAGTGTGATCTTAATTCTCTGATTCTCACTCTGTCACTCCCAGATTTTACCGCCAGGAGTAACTCTGTCTTAGCCTTTCTGCACGTTGAATTATACCAGGATGCGGCTGGGGTTCTATATTTCCTCCGCCTAGGGATAAGAGGATTAGTAACCTCTGCTAGACTAGACACCAAGTCCCGATGAATAGCCCCTAATTTCCTATTAAAATCATCGTTGGGGTACTCAATGATTAGACTTTCAATCTGTAGGAGTCTGGGCAGTACTATATTGTAGAGTTTGGCTATTCCATCATGGGAATCTATAATTTCGGCCCATTTTACTCTTCGTCTATTGTTAGAAAGCAACAGTCCTTCACCCAAGTTATCCGACTCCGATGATGGGGAGCCCACAGGACCTGGTAGTACCATTTCCAGGCAGAGAGCATTGTGGTCACTCTCAACTCTAGGAATTACCCTAAAGTTGATGATCTTAGGCCATAACTTAGTCTCAACCATGATGTAATCTAGACGAGACTCTTGTCCCCTTTTATTAAAGGTACACTTTGAAGGAGTGTCGGACGGGGTGCACCCATTGCAGGCTCTCAAGGAATTGTTCAGGGTCAGGGCCAAGATCTGATTTGCCAGTGGGGACCATATTTTGGGGGACGGTGATTGGCAAGATGGAATTGCCCAATAATCATCTTCGTCTATAAGCGCACCCTCATTCATTCCCGTGAATGGCTCAAAATGGCAGTTCACGTCACCAGCTACCACAATGTTAAAATCACAGGCCATTTGAGTTAGAAAATGGGATAGCTCCTCTATAGTAGATGATTCACATGCCAACCGTACAGGGCGAGAGTAGACGTTCACAATTGCCAATTTGAAGGAACTTGGCCATTTTAAAACTAAACATTGAAGATCATTGGAATTTGTAACTACAATCTCTGCCGAACACCCCAAGTACAGGGCTACCCAAATAGCAAGGCCTCCGGATGGTCGGCCTTTCCCGCCCCATCTTGCTGGTACATAGAAAGTGGCAAACCCCTCTCTAGGGTATTCCTCTCTGGCCCACGTTTCTTGGAATATGCAGATGTCAATATGGTCCACTAAACAACCCCATTCCGTTCAATTAATTTGTTAGCTAGGTCCGCAAGATTCCAAGAGAGTATGGTCATCTCCTTTGGGGTAGTAGCCCCTCTAGGAAACGGAACACAATCCCTTTTTACACCACTGATATCAGGTACGTATGAGAAGCTTTCTGGGAGTTCCTTCACTACGCTTACCTCGACATCGTTACCCCTTAGCTGTTTGGGGGCCTTTATACCAGTGTGATGTACTATACTTGCTAATGGGTCCTTCACTACACTTTCTTGACCTTTACTCCCCTCCGGCTGGTAAGGGCTTTTTATCCCATTATGGGGTACTGGAATGGGACAGTATGAATTGGCACAGGTCACATTCTCACCACCCTCTAACGCATCTACAGTCCTAGGATGGGGACAAGACAACAGGCTATCATCATCCAACTGCAGTCAGTCCACACACTCGAGACCACTAAATCTGTTGTGTGTAAGTAGATATTTCTGGGGGACTGTCTGAGCATTATAGCCCCTCCCCATCCCCCCCCCCTGCTGTGATGTTTGACAAATGACCAATCATTTTCATGGTCTGCGCATTTAACATGGGGATAGAAGAAAGATAGGGGAAGTGTTTGGATTGAGGACCCATTAAAGTTGTGTTCCCAGTTACAAATATAATCTACTGTACATGGGTTCCTAAAATTCACTAGCACACAGTCCCCTTTCAGGGTTTTAGATGAACAACCCACCCAGGAAAGCCTACGCACCATTAGTATCTCACTGGTAATATGCCTCGGTAAGGGTCTATTGGTATTAAGCCAGTGCGACACTTTATTTTTCAAAGACTGGTACGATTCCTGGGTTGCATTACTAATTTCAGGAATACCAGTCATAACTACTAAATACGGACAGGTTTCCGGTGGAAGATCAATCCTAACTTCCCTCAGCGGGAGCTCAGCCAAAGAATGCTGAGTGCTGCCTAATGGATGGGGAACAAGGTCAGTCTTCGCCTTGCTCAGAGTAGCCTTGTCTCCGGAAATGGCAATAGGGAAGCTAAATTGATGAACATTATTACCCTTTGAGCTAGCGGGACCTATGGGGCCTGTGATATTTTGATCTGGAATCCCAGTTGTGTCACGGTTAGCTTGAGCAGTGGTCTGATTTGGCCCATGTGGCCTTGAGTTATATAAGTTATCCCCCAAGTACTACTCGAGCCAAGAAAGCTGCTGTTCCATGCGCCCGAGCCTTTCTACTAGCGGGGCGAGCGTGGCTTTTAGAAGAGCATCCAACTTGGTTAATGTGGGATCCTCTATCAACCCAATAACGTCTCTGTGCTGAATCTTATCAGATTGCCCTCGGTCCATAGTCATCAGTTCTGGAGGGCAATAACTAAGCGAGTCATTTGAAGTAGTACACCCCTTAGGATCATTTATAGACACAATACCACTCTGACCCTTTGCAGATTTAGACTTTCTATTCGCACCGGAGACAACTGCACAGTGTTTCTTGGGTTTAGCACCCTCACGACTTTCTCTGCGGAGGCAAACTGATGATTTTTCTATTAGATTGACCTTGTTCTGAGCCCGAGCATCAGGGCTTGCCAGAGCAGATATTATGTGAGGGCTTATAGCAGATAAAGTCTGCACAACCGCCTGAGAAGGGGACAGGATGGATAAAGACACAGTCACATCGTTTGTGATGCTGGGGTCATCACGATTCGGTGTCCGTGTGTTAGCCAGGTTGCCCACAGAGGAGCGTTTAGCCATAACCAAGTCTTGTGAGACCCTGTGCTCCATAAGGGTTATCCCTTGGTCAATAACCGAATTTGCCCTTGTGATAAAATTATCTAATGTTCCAGTTAAATGTCCTCTAGACCCCACAGCCTTACTCCTTAGCTCCCTTGTCGCCATAAGTCAGGAGGCGTGTCCCCGGGAAGAGGCACCAGCTGTGACTGTGTTGAGAATTCTGGTCCTCGCAGTCCCGGGGTTCAAGCTGCTCACTGTCGCTGACAATGCCAATTCGCTAGAGAGGCCCTGGGTTAGAAGGCCCCGGGTTAAAAAGGCCCTGGGTTAAAATCCTTAAAACTACAAAATTCCGTGATCATCCGGGAGGGCTGCAGTTTATGGGCGTGAGTCAAGAGGCGTGTCCCCGGGAAGAGGCACCAGCTGTGGCTATACTGAGAATGCTGGTCCTCGCAGTCCCGGGGTTGTAGTCCGTGAAGAAAGAAACAAAACATCAAATCAGACTGCTCACTGTCGCTGACCAGGCCCAATTCGCTAGAGAGGCCCTGGGTTAGAAGACCCCCGGGTTAAAAAAGCCCTGGGTAAAAATCCTTAAAACTGCAAAATTGTAGAAAGGTGTTTAGGCTGTTCTGGTTGTTTTTGGCTGTTATTGGCAGTCTAACTATGGATCAATGCTCCAGCGGTCTTTGCTCTACACTGCTCTGCTTTTCTAAACCAGTCTCAGCGTGGGCATCAGACAGCTCTCAGTCAGCTCCCCCAGCAGCTAATCACCGGTAAAATGCGGTTGACTGATATGTGGGAAGGTGAGGAACTGGGGGGGCGAGGGAGGGGCCGGCACAGGAGCAGGAGCGTTCCGCCTGCTTGGATTCTGCTCGAGGTGATTGAGGTGCGGGAGCGGAAGCGGGATGAGATGATGCCGCCACACTGCCCCGCGCAACCAGCTCTACCGGCTCGGGCTCGGCTTGGCTACCTCCTGCTGCCCCTTCTACCCCCTGCTCAACCTCACCGGTCACTGCCTCTCGCCGCCGGTTCTGATCACGGCACCTGTGTTGCGGTGTCCTGACTTCTCCCGTGTGGCACACCGGAGTTTCCTGATGCTTCTCTTCTGGTTCCTAGTTCTTAGGACCCCCGTGGCTCTGCTGCCGCTCTGCAGCTGCTGGTTCTACTCCCACTAAGGCTCACTGGGGCTCACCGGAGCTTCCAGGATCCAGCAGCGGTTCAGTTCTCGAATCGCGGCTCTCGGACCCCTGCGATTCTCGGGTTCCGCTCTGCCGCTCTGCCGCCGCTGCCGGTTGCTGCTACTCTCCCGCTCTCGCTGCCGGTTGCTGCTACTCTCCCGCTCTCACAGCGGGTCTCCCGAAAAACCAGGACTGGAACATTCACAGCATAAATGACTAACAGAGGCTGCAGAGGAAATTGGTGTGAAGAGGAGAACAGGAGTGATGGCGACACTCCGAAGACCCTTACCCCTTCCATAGACTTTACAATGATCAACTCAGTTTCAAATTTTCGTAATTGAAACCTTTTCAATTCTAATTATTCACAACAAAATTATTGTTGTTACTTGTTGATCTGATACTGCTAACACGCACTGGAAACAGTCGCGGCCGGCATAATACCATTTTATGCCATTTTATGTTTCTGCTTCTCGCACTGCGAGAAAGCAGTGGGGCGACGCTCCTCCGCTCACATGGAGGAGCCGCCCCTGAGAAAGGCCTGCAACTTTGGCTTATTTTAGGTACATGCCCGTTTCTCTGTGATATGTCTGGATTCAATAACAGAAATTTCAGACACCAAAGTAGTGGTCATGTGGTACGCTGTAGGAAGCACAGGATTTTAGTTAACATATTTTACACCATGCCCTTTATTATACAGGCCTCACCTCTAGGAAATCATTCCTGTTTGGGGCTTCTTATCCCAAACCCTTTTTAGAGAACACCCTCTTTCAGTATTTTCATTCCTCTTAAGCCCTGAACGCATTTAGTGCCGGGATTCTTGTATACAGGCGTGTCAGGGTATAATACTGGTAAGATAACTCTGGTAGTTAATGCGTTTCTGGAGAGATTCTTCTGCACACTTAGGACACAGGTGTGAATCATTCTAAAATACCTCAAGGGGTTAATTTTCCTGCTGCAAGGCGTGTAAGCATAGGTCACTGAATTGTAATTTATGTAATATAGATCACATAGTTATTGAGTTTGCTGCAGAAATCTTTTTGTTACCTGCAAGTTACAATACTGGTACAATAGTTAATGTATGCATTGTAGCATGGCTCAAACGGTACCAGGGAAACTGCAAGGCATACATTTGAAACCCTGCAGGTTTAAACTCAACCTTCCGTTTTTGAAAGGCTATTAAAATGGGTAAGAGTCTGCTTATTAATTGCCAGTGAGTTTCGGGTGTGCGACAGGCTGGCTCCCAAGATGGGCACCATGGCTTGCAGCACCCGATCAAGTCTTCCACTGTTGCCCCTTCATCTGCTGTAGGGGACTCACCAAAAGGAATCTGCGGGGTACTCAGAGGTGAAATCTCATTCCTTGAACCACACAAAATTCAGTTTGTATAGTATGTTCTATTACTAGTACACACACACAGACACACGCACGCACACACACACACGATATTTTAGTAGAGTAGGCTTAGGTCTACAAATCTTGAGAAGACCCAAAGTCTGAGAAAGACAAAAATACTTTTACATCTCCATTTATCTCTTAGCAACTTGTGAAGATGTACTACTTGGGGGTTCTTTATTTCTGTTGATGGGCTGCAGGGCACAAAGTGAGATTTAGGCTGTGCTAGGTTACACCCCCAGCTGCTCCCATAGGGTGACCAACCATCCGTAAATTTCAGGGACCGTCGTCATTTTGGTGTGATGTCCGTAATCACTCCTTTTACGGACACCTTTTGTCCGTAATTTTGGACATTAATTACAGCGTTCCCTGCGAGAAGCCCCAAGAGATTAAAAGTTCTCAGGGGCCAGCTCGCACTTCTCTGTTTTACTCCAGAGGCTGCAGCAGCCCCTCCCTGAGCTCTCACAGACTATGGGCAGGGCATTGTCATTCCGACTGAGGCCGATTATCCCCTTTCAAATGACAATGCGCCCGCCGCCTGCCTTTGGCATATCATGTGCAAGAGAGTGCCTTGGAGGCCAGTGACTCACTTGGAGCCAGTAGATCGTGTTTAGTGATTACAGAGGAGCTTTCCCCAAACAGAGTACTGTGGGGAACTTGCCCCCTTGTGTAATTTGTCAATGTTGTACACAGAGTGAACAGGGCAGGAGCCGTGACAGGACAGAAGAGGTGACAGGAAAGGAGAGGTGATGGGGCAGGAGAGGTGACCGGGCAGGAAAAGTGACAGGGCAGGCGAAGTGACAGGGCGGGAGAGGTGATGGGGCAGGAGCAGTGACGGGACAGGAGAGGCGTCAGGAAAGGAGAGGTGATGGGGCAGGAGAGGTGACTGGGCAGGAGAAGTGACTGGGCAGGAGAGGTGATGGGGCAGGAGCAGAGACTGGACAGGAGAGGCAACAGGAAAGGAGAGGTGATGGGGCAGGAGAGGTGACTGGACAGAAGAGGTGACAGGAAAGGAGAGGTGACTGGGCAGGAGAGGTGACAGGGCGGGAGAGGTGATGGGGCAGGAGCAGTGACGGGACAGGAGAGGCGTCAGGAAAGGAGAGGTGATGGGGCAGGAGAGGTGACTGGGCAGGAGAAGTGACTGGGCAGGAGAGGTGATGGGGCAGGAGCAGAGACTGGACAGGAGAGGCAACAGGAAAGGAGAGGTGATGGGGCAGCAGAGGTGACCGGGCAGGAGAAGTGACAGGGCAGGAGAAGTGATGGGCAGGAGAGGTGATTAGGCAGGAGCAGTAAACGGATAGGAGCAGTGAACGGGCAGGAGAAGTGATGGGACAGGAGAAGTGATCGGGCAAGAGCAGGAGCAGTGACCGGACAGGAGCAGTGACCGGACAGGAGCAGTGACCGGGCAGGAGCAGTGACCGGGCAGGAGCAGTGACTAGACAGGAGTGGCAACAGGAAAGGAGAAGTGACGGGCAGGAGAGGTGACGGGGCAGGAGAAGTGACGAAGCAGAAGTGACGGGGCAGGAGCCGGTGATTAGGCATGAGCAGGAGCGGTAACCGGGCAGGAGCGGTGAATGGGGCAGGAGCAGTGAATGGGGCAGGAGCAGTGAATGGGGCAGGAGCAGTGAATGGGGCAGGAGCAGTGAATGGGGCAGGAGCAGTGAACGGGGCAGGAGCAGTGAATGGGGCAGGAGCAGTGCCAGGGCATGAGAAGTGACTTGGCAGGAGATGTGATGGGACAGGAGAAGTGACCGGGCAGGAGAAGTGACCGGGCAGGAGAAGTGACCGGGCAGGAGAAGTGACCGGGCAGGAGAAGTGACCGGGCTGGAGAAGTGACAGGGATGGAGAGGTGATGGGGCAGGAGAGGTGACGGGGCAGGAGAGGTGATTAGGCATGAGCAGGAGCAGTTACAGGCCGGGAGCGGTGAACGGACAGGAGCAGTGAACGGACAGGAGCAGTGAACGGACAGGAGCGGTGAACGGACAGGAGCGGTGGACGGACAAGGAGAAATGACGGAGCAGCAGAAGTGAGGAGGCAGCAGAAGTGAGGAGGCAGCAGAAGTGAGGGGCAGGGGAAGTGATGAGGCAGGAGCGGTGATCGAGCATGAGCAGGAGTACTGACTGGACTGGAGCAGTGACCGGGCAGGAGCAGTGAACGGGCAGGAGCGGTGATGGGGCAGGAAAAGTGATTGGGCAGGAGAAGTGACGGGGCAGGAGCAGTGATTAGGCATGAGCAGGAGCAATGAATGGGTAGGAGCAGTGAATGGGGCAGGAGCAGTGAATGGGGCAGGAGCAGTGAATGGGGCAGGAGCAGTGAACGGGGCAGGAGCAGTGAATGGGGCAGGAGCAGTGCCAGGGCATGAGAAGTGACTTGGCAGGAGATGTGACGGGACAGGAGAAGTGACGGGACAGGAGAAGTGACCGGGCAGGAGAAGTGACCGGGCAGGAGAAGTGACCGGGCAGGAGAGGTGACAGGGATGGAGAGGTGATGGGGCAGGAGAGGTGACGGGACACGAGAGGTGATTAGGCAGGAGCAGTGACGGGCAGGAATGGTGATGGAGCAGAAGAGGTGACGGGGCAGGAGAGGTGATTAGGCATGAGCAGGAGCAGTTACAGGCCGGGAGCGGTGAACGGACAGGAGCAGTGAACGCACAGGAGCGGTGAACGCACAGAAGCGGTGAACGCACAGGAGCGGTGAACGCACAGGAGCGGTGAACGCACAGGAGCGGTGAACGCACAGGAGCGGTGAACGAACAAGGAGAAATGACGGAGCAGCAGAAGTGAGGGGGCAGGAGAAGTGAGGGGGCAGGAGAAGTGAGGGGGCAGGAGAAGTGAGGGGGCAGGAGAAGTGAGGGGCAGGGGAAGTGATGAGGCAGGAGCGGTGATCGAGCATGAGCAGGAGTACTGACTGGACAGGAGCAGTGACAGGGCAGGAGCAGTGAACGGGCAGGAGCGGTGATGGGGCAGGAAAAGTGATGGGGCAGGAGAAGTGACGGGGCAGGAGCAGTGATTAGGCATGAGCAGGAGCAAAGAACGGGTAGGAGCAGTAAACGGGCAGGAGCAGTGAAAGGGCAGGGGCGTACCACAGGCCCCTGTAGCCCCCGAGGTGCGGGAGGCCCCAAGCTCCTTCTGCACACTGTGCAGGGAGGCCCCCTCAATTTTCATTATGCCAGTGTGAAAGGGCTGGAGCAGTGAACGGGTAGGAGCAGTGACTGGCAGGAGAAATGACAAAGGAGCGGTGATGGGGTAGGAGAAGTGACCGGGCAGGAGAAGTGACAGGGCAGGAGAAGTGACTTGTACTTATGTTCCTTTCCTATTAATTTATTCACTATTGCATGACATCTACTGATGTGTCTGCGAAGCATACCTTTTGTCACATATTTTTGTCCTGAATTTGACCCCTTGTCCTGAATTTTTACACTCACCATCCTGAATTTGCACCCATGCCAGTTGGCCACCCTATGCTCCCAGCAAGTACAGCAACTGGACATAAAAGAAAGTAGGTTGTCAGTGAAGAAGCGAAGCACACTGCAGGTGCAGGCGCTCCTGCCGGTGTCCCTGTGTCCGCAGCCTGCATAGGACACAATGGGACACCGCCGGTGGAACCAATCGCAGGGCCTGGCTCGGATCCCAGTGTGGGCTGAAGAATAGCTGCCGTGCGTGAAATCTAGCTGTTTCCAATTCCGTGCCAGCACTGCATTGGAGTGAGATATGATGGGCAGTGCTATGTTATTTCTACGTAGCGATAATCTAGTGAAATACCCGTGACACATTTAGGCACACCGCACGACATACGTTGTGCACACTCCAGGTCATTTTACAGTCATCTATACAATGATTCGTATCGTTATTCGTCCCACCTCGAAGTACTCCCAATTGGGAATTGTAGGCACACATTGATTTGCCATGATCAACGCGATCGATCTATTGATTAGAGTATAACTTGAGCGAAGAGCAAAAAAGCTGTCACTCCATTAACCTCAGAACACCTCATCCACCCTATGACAAACGTCATTAGAGGCGGGTTGGTCTGCACAGGAGTGTCACAGGACAGGCCAGGGAGCTATGGCTTCTCGGTAGGGCAGTGACAGGGCACTGGCTGGCGCAGTCACTCACGCCAGGTAACAATATCCTACCGATTTCTCACCCATCGCTCTGACCGCTTTCCCGACAGAGGGTTGCTGGGAAATCTCTCAATTCCTGTCACCGCCAGCACATTTTGGTGGGCGGTTCCGTAGGGGTGCAACCGTGTGCACTATGACACGTGCCTCAATAGACCCGGACTAGTACCTATACTATACATTGAGGTACCACCTATACATTGCTTGTAGTTTTCCTGAATTCTGCCAAACCACAATGTGTTTAGTCGCTAACTCATAATCATCATCAAAATCCTTTATTCGATATTTAAAAAATATCATAAAAGTATACAGTAAAAAACATTTCAGTACATTTCATTTTGCATTAACATTTAGGGAACCATTTACATCAAGGCATTCAAAGTGACCCTCTAGTGTATCTCAGTCTTATTGCAACTCTAATAAAATTCATAATGCAAGCTAACGTCAATGAATTTTCACCCTTTTGTAAGTATAAAAGAGCAATTTTGGCATGTCTAAACTTCATTTGTTTTAAAAACCTTACTAAAAAGCGGCGTCTGGGTACTAAATAAAAAGGGCAAAGTAATACAAAATGGAGGGTATCCTGCGGAGACCTATTGTCGCAGCCGCAGGTACCCTTCTGCTCAACCGTGGCCGTAAAGCCGGGCAGATCAGCCAAAAGGTGATGTAAAAGGTTGAGCCTAAAACGGGTAATTAAAAATCTATCTTGTGCATTATATAGTAAGGCACGATATGGTTCTAGACCTTCAGCTGACTTAACTGAACTATAAATACGGACTGTGGACTTACTTTCTTCTGAGGCGGCTCTGCGTGCGGTCTCTTTTGCCAGAAAGATTCTTTTAATGTTGGTTTTATCCTCGGAGATGATTGTTGTGGGTTCAGTAAAGAGATGCTCACAGTCTAATCCAGTCAAAGCACCCTTTACATAACTCAACCATGGGATATCCATCCCCTTGTCTCTACCCATACAATCTCTAATTATTTGCCTACTCAGGCCAGCCTCACTATTAGTCCAAATTCTTAACCAGGCCATAAGTGGTCTAACTTTATTCAAGTCCTCCATATATACCCTACCCAGTTCTGCATGTGTAATATAAGCTGACGTGCTTTGTGGGATTTGTAAGACCTTCCTCAGGAATTTATTTTCCTCAGTTTGAATTTGTAGGGGGTTTACAAAGCCCCAAACTTCGGCCCCATACATTATTTTGGGACAACAAACTGAGCCATAGAGGTGCATGACCTGTTCAGGCGACCACCTGCCCAACCTACGTCCATAGTTCATTATGGCCCCTGTTGATACCACTACTTTTGCACTTCTCCCTTCCATTAAAAGTTTAAAATGTAAAAGCCCATCAAATAAAACGCCCAGATAGGAAAAGGTTTTAACCTGTTCCATTATGTGTGAGCCGATTTTATAACAACACTTTTTACATGGTTTAGAACCAGCCAGCAGTACATATGACTTGGCTAAATTAGCCGATAAATCTAAACTAGCCATGAAGCTAACGAACCCATCCAGCAAAGTCTGGAGGCCTTTCGGAGTTCGAGCTAAAAGTACCGCATCGTCGGCATATAGCAACACCGGTACTGCTTGTGCACCTACTCTAGGGGTATCTACATTTAAACAACATAGAGCCTGTTCTAGCCCATTTATATATAATGAGAACAAGAACGGGGCCAGAATACAACCCTGGCGCACACCGCTGGTGCAAGGGAAGGGAGCTGTAGTATCACCCTCCAGATTGTAACGCACTTTGGCGGAGGTGTTCCAGTGGAGTGCTTTTAAAATAACTTCCAGGCCTTCTTCTACCCCTAGTTTGATCATCAGGTTCCAGAGCTTTTCTCTATTAACATGGTCAAAAGCCGATGAGAGGTCCATAAACCCCATATAAACCGACTGGTTACTTGCAATAGTATATTTAGCTGTTAATAGGTACAGGTTCAGACACTGGTCTGTGGTTGATCTTCCTGTTCTGAAGCCATATTGCAAGTCTGTTATTATATCATGTTCGTCAGCCCAGTCTAAAAGGCGGTTCAGGACAACTCTCCCCAATACTTTAGCCGTTACATCAATTAGAGAAATCAATCGGTAACACCTGGGGTCGTCCTTTTTTCCCTTTTTAAAAATTGGAACTATAGTGGCTGTCGACCAGGATCTTGGCATACCTGTGGAGACTGCCATATTTATTACTCTAGTAAGGATGGTTGGCCAAAGATCAACTTTACTTAGGTAGAGATCCGGGGGGATACCATCCGGGCCTGGGGCCTTGTTCTGCGTCAGCCCCTTGATCCCCACTACCAGTTCATCCACCGTGAATTCTACATTTGTCATCCATGGGCAAATTACCCCCCCCCCCCCCCCCCCCCCCGGTTGCTCATTAGCGTGGTTATACAGAACTTTGAAGTGGTCAAACCATTGCTCCGGTAAAATGGTTGTGCCAATTTCCGGTGCAACCACGTCCTGGAAGCAAGGGTTATCTATTATTTCCCAAAATGCCCTAGGGTCTTTTCTATCTGCAGCCTCCCGTAGGTTTTCCCATGTTTGTGATTGAAGAGCCAATTTCCTTGATTTGATAGCTTTTTTGTATACTAACCTACATTGTGCGATACACCCCTTGTCTCTGGGGACCTTTTTTAAACTTTCTTTTAATTCATTATGGGCCCTAGAGCAATCTCTATTGAACCATCTAGGGGAGCATTTCATTGGCCCTGACGCAGGAGATTTTAATAGGCCATCGATGACATGTGCCATAGCCTCAAAGGCTTTAACCACCATGGAGCCCTTAAGTGAAGTATCTAAGCACACCCAATCATTTCTTTGCCGTCCTCCATTAGGGATCTGTAAAAGGCGTCCCCATCCACCCTGGCCCATCTGAGCCTTCTCCCCTGGTCCATAGCCCTCAGTATGCTATTTGCCTTGCCACTTTTCTTGTTATTGCAAGGGGCCCAGTTCTTAATCCTCAAGACTAGGGGATTGTGGTCACTGAATATGCTCCATTCAATATCAGCCTTAATTAACCAATTCACAAAAGGAATAGACACTGCTATATAATCTATAATGGAGCAATACCCTCTTCCCTTAAATGTTGGGGTGATTTCATGGCCGTCTTTAGGCCCCATCAGGTCTATTGTGTGCCTAAGTGCATGATTATTCAAGACCCTCTCTAATTCCAATCCATCAGGAGTGTGTTCCAGGTGTGGGCCTTTTCCCACTGTGCAACCAGTCCAAGCCCCCTCCGTCCATCTTAGATTGGGACACAGGTGACAATTTAGATCCCCTGCTAGGATCACATATGGGGCTACTACCCTCTTACTCGCCGCTAGCTCATTGGTCAATAAATCATCTAGGTTTTGTATTATTGAGCTCTTACTGTTCCCTGAACCAGCATTATATACATTAATCAAAACAATGTTCATCCTCCTGACTTCGAGCCCAATAGCTTGTATATTAGCTGAGTTCCACAACAAATCAACCCACACACCTTCAAGCTGTAAGTCCACATATGTAATTAGCCCTCCCATTGGTCTTCCCGGAGCCAATTTCCTTGCGGGCACACAAAAACACTTATAGCCATCAAGATGAAAAGGGTTATGGTCCACCACCCAGGTTTCCTGTAAACAGATTACACGGAATCTGCTGACATACTGTCTCCACTCCTGGTTGTGGAATTTGGCAGCTAGCCCCGCAATATTCCAGGAGACCATTTCAAACCCCTCTTTTCTTACCAATCCTGATGGAACTGTTTGGCTATTGGGGGGGGGGGGGGGAACCTTTACTTCAGTGGTGGCTTTCTTTGATACGCACTCAATTTGCACAGCTTGTGCGTGATGTGATTGGGAGGGCACCTGTGCTACCAACTCGATAGTTTTATCCTCTTGTGTCCCTACCTTATTCCCCACCACCTTAACCAGTGTAAGTTTAGTTACATTGGTATTGTCCCGGGATCTCTCCCCGGCCAAGTAACTAGTGCCTGATTTACTCCCTGTAGAGTGGACTTGATCATTGACTATAGGGAGGGATTGGTCAAAAGTCGAATCCTTTGTGGTTTGCTCAGCTTGATCTTCCACCCTTTGCAGTCAATCCCACTCTTTCATAGACATAAGGGGCTCAAACCTGTTTGACAGGGCTATTCCACCATGATTTCTAAATAGAACATGTGACTTTATGCCATGGACAACCTTGCTAATCTGATAACCCTCCTCGCTGCCTTGGATTGCCCGATTCCTAGACGGGGGACTTAAGTCATTGGCATAAAAGAACCATAAGGGTGCGGGACTAATGCTGCTATCCATAACTACCGGGCCCCAGCTTAGAATGTAGTCTACTGTTCTACTGGCCCTAAAGTTTATCACCACTCAATCACCCACTGTGTTTTTTGCCTTATTTCCAATCCACCTGACCCTTCTTACGTGCAAGATTTCCCCCTGTTCATCCCTTGGCAATGGCCTATTTTTATTCAGCCAGTGCGTGACTTTGTTTTTAAGCTCGTCATGCATCTCTGTTTGGCCAAGTTTTAGCACTGGGACCCCTGTAAGGATGATGACATAAGGGGCCGCTTCTGGGGGTAAATTTAAACAGAACCCCTTGTTACCTACTTTAGTGTAAGGTACCTCTCTGCTATTCTGGCTGGGGTCATTATTTCGTCCACCAGTGGGAAGGGGAATATGAGTGGCCAGTGGCAGGGGTCCTATGCAACCACTTGAAGGCCCTGCTACGGGGTTATCTAGTGGGGTGGTGGGCAAGGTCTTTTTTGTTAATAACTCAGTTTTGCTAAGATTCTCCCTCTGTACAGGTGCTGACTTTGTAGTAGCTGTGTCGCTAATTGAAATATTGGACAATGATGTTAAGGGCGTATTGCTACCCCCTCCTTTTAGTTTTACTAGCGACACGACTTTGTCCAGCCTACTCAAAATTTGTTTGGTCTGGGCATCAATTAGTTGCTCGAAGTGTAACTTCAAGTCGCTAATGATATTTGTCACCCAACCCGGGGGAACCTGAATACCCATTGCTTGGTCCCTTGTTTCTTCCGCCATACTGGTTACTATATCATTACCATTAATGGCCGGGTGGCCTCTACCCTTTTTAGGCCTAGGTTTCTTTTTACTAATCACTTTCCTTTTACCAGCTTGCATATTAGTCCCTTTATCCCTAGCATTTGCACACTTATCCGGGGATATCTGTACAGGGGAACTAGTAGTCTCAAGAGATTCCAAAACCGAGTCCTGAATTGTCAGTGGTAGAGTAGGGGGAGGCGAGATCAGTTGACTCAATTGAGGTGTTAATGAAAGTCGCCTCTCCGTGCGTGCGATTTCGCAGGAGACTTCACCGATGGCTTTAAGCAACATTCTATCAATTGCGGTCTGTGGCGCTGATACATGTGGCGGGGTCTTTAAAACGTTGCTCATTTTTCTAGGGTGTAATTGGTCCGTAGTATTTGCTTTTGCCGATCGTGTTCTGGGTTTAGCAGACATGTCGCTGTTACTGTAATGCCAATATTTATATAGGTCTTTACAATAGTCTTGCCCTTATCCTGATAATCCCAGGTCAGCTCTTGCATAACTGCCACCTTCGGGTAAAGATGAGCTCAACATAATACCTTAGTAGTCCTTCGGCAGCCTCCTGTGGATGTTAGGGTGCTGGCCCAGCCCAGCCTCTTTCGGCCTCTGACGGCCACAGACGGCCCGCCGTTTGCCCTGGCTTAGCCCGGCGCCGCCCGCGCGCGGTCCCGCGACGCGGAGGATGTCACCACTTTTGTGCGCCTCCGGGCGCGTGATTGTTGTCAGCTGGTGCAGAGGCTGACGGTAGTTGTGGTCTCCCCCTCCTCACTGCGGCCGCAGGGTTTTCTACTGCAGCGGCGGGAGGGAGAGCAAACTCATACTTTGCTGTTACCGTGTGCTATAAATAAGTTTGCACGTGCATTGCCAATATGAAAGTCCTTGTGCGGCTGTTTTATATTTACAATACACTTCTTCATTCCAAAATATCTTTTAGAGATTACCTATTTCCTAAATTCGTGATTGTTTCCTTGGGAATACAATAACAGCTTCACGAACAGACAGTATTTAAACAGTTACGGGCCTGTACATAACCGCTGGTGAAATAGGTGAGCTAATGTTTGTCTTGGCACCACCTGAGCATGTAACCGGAAACGCTTTCCTAGTGACCGCCTGCAGTATGGGTGGGGCTACACGGCCTTTTCGTGGTGGGTGTGCGCTTTCCATGCGTAGGCTGACATGGAGACAGGTGTGTACCTCTTGATGTGGGAGGGACAACGTTCATTCAACTGTGTTTGTCCATCATTGTCTAAGCTGCTTAGCCGTCCTCTCTGTTTTCCTCCTTGGGTCTATTTTCCAGAAGGGGGGCATGCACCTGTGGCTTATTAACCTGAAATATTCAGAGGAGCCAGTGTCAGACGGGTTATCTGGTGACTCCATTGACTCCCTGGACGCACTGTATTGGAACATTTATATAGTGCTTAGTACTCTTGTGTGGGGGCACTGAAGAACTTGCCTAAAAGGGTAGCCCGCTATGTTGTGTTGGGTGTTGTGAGAAATTGGGTTACTGGTTGACTGGGGTGGGAGCCACGGTCAATTAGCAACCACAATCCTTGTCAGTGCAAGGCACAAGCAAACCCCATATTAACCTGTGCTCTGCCCCATGGTAGCTTGAGACAGAGCAATGAGGCTTAACTCGGGTGCGATTTCTAAAGTATTTAGGAAACAACACACATATTCCCCACACCAAGATAGAAAAAGAGAGTAAAATTTAATAAATAAAATAAGTCCAGCAAGACAAATATCCTATCAATAGAACCAGAGGTATGAATTTTAAAGTATAAACTGTAAAATAACACTTAAAAGCATAAGTGCTAACGATAGCTATCTGGTCGCGCTGGAGCCGGGTCAAAGTCAAAAGTTCACGCCGACCGCGATGGAAGACAGGTCGGATACAGTCCAAGATTAGTCCAGCTGAAGGTTTACTTTCTCAAGTTTTGTGCCAACAGTCCAGTTTGTGTCGGAAATGGCCGCAAAGAGAGCGTCACAGGCGAAGAGCAGGCCGGGTGGGCAGGAGCTTCACGTTGGCAGTGCCCTGCAGGCTGTTTATGCTGCTGTGCAAAGAGACAAGCTGATGGCGTTAAATTTTGGTGCGAGCAGCACGGTCTCAGTGCGAATGGGCCTGGTCACAGTCACAGAGAGCCCAAAAGGCTGATTTAAGACTCGCTGTAGCTGGGTCCAGGAAGGAATTGGCTTGGGAGCCTTTTTATATCCTTGAGGCTCAGATCAATAGACCAACAACTAACCCTTAGAGCCACTCTGGGCACCTGGGTTCCAGATAAAGTTGCAGGCCCAGTACTTGTCCAGGCAAAAGGGCAACAGGTCAGCAGTTCCTTTACAACAGCAGTCCAGCAGAGTAGCATTCCTTGTAGCAGCACAGCAGTCCTTCTTCTTGGCAGAGTACCCCCGGTCCAGTATTTATACCCAGCTGTGCCTTTGAAACGGGAGATAAGCAAAGGAACACATCTAACAAAACCAGACCACACTTTACTTATTTATGTATTGCGTATTACTTTTATTTGATTTTTTGTTCTTTTTGTCATTCTTTTCCCAAAAATAATTATTTGTTATTTATTACAGGTCAAACATATTTAATTTCTTTGTATCAAACATTATACTATACATTTTTCAATTATGGCATTGTACCATTTCATTATACAGATTTAAAACATTATTCTCTCAAAACATAACTCAATTTGTCCTCCTATATCACAAACTCTACTAGCCACAAACTCACACTACAAACCATACAATAATCATACACCAATCCAGAAAAGCAATAAATGTGATAAATACAAAGGGGGACTCGCTATGATTCTCTCTTCCCGGTAAAGCGGCACTGGACTGGACACTCTGACAGGAGACACAACATAGCCTATTCAGGAGTAAGTAGGGCTATGCCTATCTCCTCTCTCCCATCCAGCCAGTGATGGGCCATCCAGGCACACCAAAGCACCCTATTGTGTGTGTCTGTCTAGGAGTAATACACAAAGCTCAACTGTCAGCTACACCCAGTCATGTGACCAGAGTCAGGCTACAGACACTCAATGGCTCAGGCAAGAAAATGCCAAATTTCTAAAAGTGACATTTGCAGAACTGCAATTTAAAATCCGATTTTACCCAAGTTAGGGTTTTAAATTAGGATTCCATAGACACCACAAATAAACTGGTTACCTTTTCCTATTTGGAACTTACACTTATAAAATGTAATAAGGTAATTCCTAGTGAAAAACGAATTAAAACGTTTTTTACTACCAGCTTAAAAGTACATTTCCAGCGTCTTAAATACATTGAACCCTGCTCTCTGAACTATGCAGAGCCCACCAAAGGGGTGACATATGTATTAAAAAGGAAGGTTTGGGCCTGACAAAAGGTTGATTTTGCCAGGTCAACATGACAGTTTAAAACTGCACACAGGCTCTACAATGGCAGGCCTGCAAGATGTTTAAAAAGCTACTTAAGTGGGTGGCACAATCAGTGCTGCAGGCCTACTCACAGCATTTAATTTACAGGCCCTGTGTAGATGTAGTACCACTGTACTAGGGAATTATAAGTAAATTAAATATGACACATGGGTATAAGCCAATATTACCATGTTTAGAGGAGAGAGCACAAGCACTTTAGCACTGGTTAGCAGAATTAAAGTGCACAGAGTCCTAAGGCCAGCAAAAACGACGTCAGTAAAAATGGAGGAGGAAAGCAAACCATTTGGGGGAAGACCACCCCAAGGCTGACAGGTCTAACATGTGTTCCCCCCTAGCTGAAAGTGGGGAGAACTAACCAATCCCTTGGACATTTTTATCACTAAGGAAGAAGAACCTGGATAGACCATTAGCATTGGCCTGAGTCAAGTCTTTGAGATCTTCCAACTTCAGACAAGTTGAAGAACTAGGCTAAGTACTTGATTTCAAGTTAGTGCATACTAAACCTCTACAGTAGTAAACAGGACCGAGATCCCCATCTTCAAAGACTATAGACTTTTCCTTTATTTCCTCTCTGTGATTTACTCTAGCACTTTGTGTTTATACTCCCGACCCTTCCTACAACCTTAATGCTAGAACTTTCACACCTCATGGATTCAAAATACTTTAGTCCTGTGTTTCTGTTAAGTCCTTTCTCTTGGCACTACTGTTCATCAGAGTCTTTGATTTACACATCAACCGTGTATCCCACTGTGTCTTTCAAGTGTATCTTTAGGAGTGCAAGTCACTCCAATCTATGTCCCAAGTGTCTCTTGAGGAGTGGGGATAAGTCCAATCTGTATTTTAAGTTTATTTCTAGGAGAATCAATCCAATCGATTATTTTGGTATTTCTGATTTCAAGCTGATGAAACTTGTAAGTTTGTGCCACTAAAGCCAATGCATGGTCATTGTATGTAAATACTCGTTGTGTACATATGGTAACTGCTCCCTCCTGTTATTTCTAGTGCATTGCATCATCGCAAAGCCAGGGGTTCTGGGCCAGTGCACATCTACCTAGAAAACGCAGACGGTCTCTGAAGTGACAAAATCAGTTATGCAGTTACGTGCAGCAGATGAGCAGATCCAGTACAGCAAATCTCTTTTCTTATTTTATCCCAACCCTTCGTCCTCCAGGAAGACAGTGTGCGCTCTAAGGTTTTGGTTCCTTGACTTGTATTGTCTTCGGATGGGATAGGAGGTCCAGCATCGGCTCCAGTGTCGCCTCCACGGCTGGTACTAGGTGAGCTTATGACAGAAGGCCAAGCCTTTCATGCTTCCACCGCCTGGACGACATAGATGACCCAATACACGTTCAGGGCCTGGCCCAAAAAACACCCCAACTGTTTTAGAGCTAATAAGGGCTTTAAGGGATTTACAGCATGAAGTTCAGTTCTTGCAACAGGAAAATGAGTCACTTAAAGATAAACTGGTCATGTGTCACCCTCGCCGATCACCATGGTCATTTGAGGTGGGGACTGAGGTGGTTCGTGTTCCAGAACGTCCCTGAGTAAAGCCCAGTCTTCTATTTGTGCGGTCTGAGCAGAAAGAGTCAGACTCTAAGAATCAGGATTACACTAAACCCATGTAGATTGGGGGCTTGCGCAGTCCTTTGACCATTGAGGAAAAAGAATGAAGATAGAAATGTAATCTATGTTTGTACTGTGGTGAAATGGGGCATTTTACACGAGAATGCCCTGCCAAACCAAAGGGAAGTCAGATGGCTAGCGCCTTGACTTCAAACAAGAGACAAAAAAACAAATTTGAGTGCCCAGTTGACATAGGGGGTCACTCAGTCGGGTGTGGTTTATGTGTTACACCTCAGGCTTCCTGCACTTGGTCGTTACGTCTAGAATATCACTACCACTCCCATAGTGAATTGGGTGGGAGGTCAGGTTGTGTGCTATCCCATGCTGCATCAGGGCAGTGGCTGCTGAACGTCACTGCCTTAAAAGAGGGCCGCCCTCATTCTCAGGTGCTTGGCTAACTTCCTATGGCTGGACCACGCCCCTTTGTTTAGTTCCCTTTCTGGCCAGAGTTGATCTGCTGTTTGAGGATGCCTTGGATGTATGCGGGATTTCCTTTCTTTTGACATCCGTGTAGAGAGCCACCCGGGCTCTCTTATACAATGTTGCGCTAATACACGCATCCACACACCCCTCGGGGCGGGCTCGTCCCGAGGGGATAAATAAACGTGGGCAAGACCGCACGTGGTCTTTGGAGCGGCCCAGTAACGCATACCAGTTTCCAGTGTCCTTTAATTAGTTGTCCCTAATTAACTGAGGCCGAGGCCTGCCGCTCTACACTGGCGACGAGGCCGGTCGTGCCTTGCGTGCTGTTTTCAGTCATCCGGCGCGGGGAGCGTGCGGAGCCCACCCGCATTGCTGACGCCCCCGCTGCTCACCTGCTTTCAGCCCCGGCCTCTGCGGAGCCCACCCGCGAGGTGTTGGAGGCGGACCGCCTCCCGATGAGACCTGCTGTTCGCGGAGCCCACCCGCATTCTGCTCCGTGCTCCGGAAGCTCTCAGCGCTGCGCGCGCTCTTCAGGGGTGAGTGGCTGCCCTGGCGCCTCATCGGTGCTCTGCTCCGGCCCCACCTTGTGACTCTCTGGGGTAATCCCTCGTGCTGGCCTTGAGAGCTTCGGCCGATCGTGTGAGGGCTGCCCTCTCTCCTGCCTGCCTGAACTGTTCACGTTGCTGCGTGGTGCAGCTACTGAGGCCCGGGGGAGGAAATATAAAGTCAAGACCAGGGGGAGGAAGCCAGAGCAACAAGCATTGGCAAATCCAATGCCCACAGCGGTGTTATAAACAAGCATTGGCAGAGCATCAACAAGTGGAAGTTGGCAAACCCAATACCCACAGCAGTTTCGTAAACAAGCCTTGGCAAAGCCTCAGCAACAAGTGAAAGTGACCGCACGGGGCCAACAAGCTCTGGAAGAAATAAAACAAAAACCCATAAGCCCCACCAATACAATCGCAAGATGTCCTCTCGGCAGGCGGCAGGCGCTGGTGCACCTCAAGCTGGCGGGTCCAATGCAGGGGCCGGCAACAACCCACCACCGCCACCGGTGGTCACACACAACGCAGTGGCGCCCCTACCACCGTTTAGCGAAACCGCTGACCCAGCTACTGCCGCCCCGCGATGGAAGGCATGGATGGGGCGATTAAACCACTACTACAGAGGGACCCGAGAAACAGATGGGACAGTGAAGCGGTCACTACTTATATATTATGGAGGGGCTGAAATCTATGACTTGTTTGACACGCTTCCCAACACTGGGAACGACGATGATTATGACGCAGCGGTGGCTGCGCTAAATAGACATTTTGATCCTCAACTGAACCCTGATTTCGAAAAGTTTAAGTTCCGGAGGGCGTGGCAGACCGACGGCGAATCCGTCGACATGTTTTACGCGCGGCTGCGCCGGCTGGCCAGCACGTGCCCCTTCACAGACCAGAGAGTGGAGATACGGGATCAGATCATATTGCCTGTCGCTCCAAACTCTTACGAAAGCTGATTCTCCGGCAGCCAGGGATCTCACTAGATGAAATCCTAGTACTAGCACGGTCCCACGAGCTATCCGATGCCCGAGCAGAGGAAATGGAAGTGGTCCTCCACGCGCCCGTGGCTGCAGGGCCGGAGGTCAAGAGCGCCCCCATCAAAGAAGAAAAGGTGGAGGCGATACAACGGCGGCCGGCCAGAACCTCGCCCAGCGCCCAAACCCGCGACTGGTGGTTCGTGTGGGTACTGCGGGGACGACCACCCGGCGACGGCAGTCTGCGGGGCCAAAGGCAAGGCATGCTCCCGTTGTGGAAGAATTAATCACTACGCCAGAGTATGCCGGGGTGGGCGGTTCCGACAACCGTTGTCGAGACCCAGGTTTGCGCCACAGCAAGTGCGCCAGATCTCGCACGAAGACCCGCTGCCAAGGACGACGAGGTATTCGTGGTCTCATATGTCAGCAGGACAGGCTCCCGGCGGAGGCCGCCACCCATGTGCTCGGTCTCAGTAGGAGGCACCGAAGTCCAGGCACTCATCGACACAGGGGTGTCGGTCAATGTGATGGACTCCGACCAATGAGACCGTCTGTCGCCGAGACCCCCCCTTGACGCCGTCCAAGGCGCGGATTCATACATACGGAGGGACGGACCCTCTTCCCCTCCGTGGCGTCATCAATGCCACCATCGCCAGCGGGGGATACTCGACCCAGACACAGTTCCATGTCACGGAAGGCAAGAAAGGTACACTGCTCAGCTGTCATACTGCGGAGAACCTTGGGCTAGTGTTCTTTGCGAACCAGGTGCACGACTCCCATGCTGAGGACATACTCAAGGAGTTCCCAACGCTCTTCACCGGCCTGGGAAAGCTGAAGGGCAAGAAGTTCAAGCTGCACATAGACACGTCTGTACGGCCGGTAGCCCTAAGACATCGGAGGGTGCCGTTCAACCTGCGCCCGCACGTGGAAGAGGAGTTGCGGAAGCTCGAAGAGCTGGATGTCATTGAGAGAGTCTCCGGCCCCACTCCCTGGGTGTCCCCGCTGGTCGTGGCGCCCAAGCCCAAGCAACCAGGGGCCATCAGATTCTGTGTGGACATGCGGCTGCCCAACACAGCAGTGAAGAGGGAGCGGCACATCACCCCCACGATGGACGACATCGTGGCGGAACTCAACGGGGCCAAATGGTTTTCGAAGCTGGATCTAAACGCTGGTTATCAACAGCTAGAACTAGACCCCAACAGTCGATACATCACCACGTTCTCGACCCATGTCGGCCTCCGGAGGTACAAGCGGCTGAGTTTTGGTGTCTCCTCCGCGGCAGAGGTGTTCCAGAACGCCATCCGAGAGACTTTGTCCGGTCTACAGGGCGTAATTAACCTCAGCGACGACATTTTAGTCTATTCCAACACTCTGGAGGAGCATCACGCACACCTGCGGGCCACACTCTGGAGACTCACCGAGTGTGGGCTGACGCTACACAAAGCGAAGTGCTCGTTCTACCAAGACAGTGTGGACTTCTTTGGATACACGTTCACTCAAGAGGGGTTGCTGGTAGATCCGAGAAAGGCGGAGGCCATCCGAGCAGCACCCACCCCATGCAGTCCCACGGAGGTAAGAAGCTTTCTGGGGATGGCTACATATTGTGGGCGGTTCATCCCCAGGCTAGCTGCGATGTCTGAACCACTACACGCCCTCACGCGCCACGATCACCCGTGGGAGTGGACCCCGGCGGCCAACAAGGCGTTCCAAGAGATCAAAGAGGGGCTCCTCGACAAGACAATCATGGCCTACTTCCACCCCCGGAGGAAGACAGAGTTGGTGGTGGATGCCAGCCCGGTGGGCCTCGGTGCTGTTCTCCTGCAGGAACATGGGCACGAAGTATGGAAGCCAGTTGCGTACACCAGCAAGGCGCTTACCGACACTGAGACGAGGTACGCCCAGATAGAGAGAGAAGCGCTGGCCATCAAATGGGCCTGCCAGCACTTCCACCTGTACCTGTGCGGACAGGACTTCACCGTCGTGACGGATCACAAGCCGTTACTTCCCCTGTTCACGGGGTTGTCGAGGTTGGCACCCCCGCGGATCGAACGCTGGGCCGTGCAGCTCCAGGCGTACCAGTTCAAGGTGATCTATCGGCCGGGAGCTCACAATCCTGCGGACTACTTGTCCCGGCATCCGCGATCAAACCTCTCAGCTGCCACACCGGAAGACACGTGCAACACAGAGGCCTTCGTCAGCATGATATCACAAGGATCCTGCCCGAAAGCCATGACCCTGGAGGAGATCGGTCAAGCCACTCGTGAAGACCCTACCCTCACCCGCGTCCGCCCGGCGCTAGACAGCAACGGATGGGCCCGTTTCCTAGACGGGGTTCGAGGCTTGCGCCCAGAGGTCAGTCATGCTCGACAGCAACTGTGGCAGGTCTGGAGGGAACTCAGCATATGGGGAGAAGGAGTCGTGCTGAGGGGACGGCTCATTGTAGTCCCAGAAAGCCTCCAGCAGAAAATCTTGGCGCTTGCGCATGTGGGCCACCAAGGAATGGCCAAGACTAAGGCCCGGCTGCGGGACAAGGTGTGGTTCCCGGGGATGGATGCGCAAGTGGACGAAATGGTCCGACAGTGCCACGCTTGCGCGATCCCCAGAGGGGATCCGGCTCCAGCTCCAGTGATCACAGAAGAAGCGAGTCAGACGCCGTGGACCCATCTCAGCATCGACTTCGGGAGCTTCCCGGACGGCAGGCACATGCTGGTCATGGTCGATTCCTTCTCGAAGTTCCCGATAGTGGAGGTGATACCGTCCACTGCATTCCCGCATGTCAAGAAGGTTTTGGACAGAACATACGCAACGATGGGGTTGCCCGAAGAAGTCCAGTCGGACAACGGGCCCCCATTCCAGGGGCGGGAGTTCCAGGAGTACCTGGCCCGTTTGGCGATCCGACACCGGAAAATCACCCCCCTCTGGCCTCAAGCCAATGGGGAAGTGGAGCGGCTGATGAGGACGCTCAATCGAGCGCTGCGGATCGCCGTGGATAACGAGGAAGATCCGGAAGCAGCTCTAGAACAATTCCTAGGAGTGTACCGTCAGACCCCCACAGCACCACCAAGTGCGCTCCTGTTCACGTCCTGTTCAAGCGAGCCTCACGAGACAGCATTCCGGCGGATCCTGGCTGGGCCCCGGTGGAGAGAGACGGGGTGGCCATTCAGGCGCGGAGGGAGGCCACGAACAGGAAGGCTAGCGAGGCCCGTAGGGCCCAGGACATCGTGGTCCGAATTGGGGACCAAGTGGTCATCAAAGATCGGCACCCCGGATGGAAGTTCCGAACTCCCTACGAGCCTGAAGTATGGACGGTGACTGAGGTGCGAGGGACCATGGTCACAGCACAGAGAGGACACCAGACAGTCACCAGAAATGTGTCAAGCTTCAAGGTGGTAGTATGTTGTGAGGAGAGTCACCTTCTCACAGGACCAGGGCGTACAGTCTCGTTCACTATGATTGGCTCACTCGCCGTCTTGGTACGGCTGATATTGATTCACCTGTCAGTCTGTCTCAGATTGGCTTGCTAAGTCTTTCCCCATCACGTAACCTGGTCACGGATTGGTTCGTTAAGTTTTTCCCCCTATCACGTGACTTTGTTCACATAAACGGACCTATCCCGTTCCTGTTATGATTTGTCATCCGTTTCGGCGCGTAATTCGTATGCCGATCACAGAGCCTCAGATCCACGTAGACCGTCCGGTCCCCATTAAGTTGGCGTTTTTGACATGCTCATTTATTTTCATCTATTGAAATTCGCTTGAGTTTTTCCTGCACGCTTATGCACCTAACTGGTTTCACCTTCGGTAGACCCGAGAGCGTTGATTTAGGTTGCTTTCACGTACTGTTTCCTCACGTACTTGATTTTATTTACGCAGACATGTTTCTAAATATTCTTTTACACTTGCAGTCACTCCTTGTTCACAGTTATGTATTTCTTTTTCACACTGTTTAACATGATCGAGTGTATTTTTGTTAGATGTGCACTGTTGAACTATACAGTGAATCTAATGGTCCTGTTTCATTTACTTTTAGACCCCTGAAGAAGGGTCAGATGTGATTGACCCGAAATGAATTGGGTGGATGTCTGATGTGGTCACAAAGAATAATTTACGTTGTTTGAAGAGAAACATGGATATTATATTTCAATGATTTTTCAATTGATGAACACTTGAAGCTTAAGTTATGGAATTAGATTTTCGCTTCAATTAATAAATGAAAACTTGTAAAGAAACCCAAGAGTTTCATTGTTTACAGTGCGCCCTCGTCCTGTGAGAAGGTGACTCTCCTCACAACATACTTTCATTTGTAAGACGCGGTGGGACTCTGCGTGACACTAGGAGCGCCAACGCAAACGTTCTGAACTTTTCATTATATTCTTGAGTGCACGGGGATAACACAGTGCTACATTATTAAGTTTCAAGGTGGTGCCAGAAGCCGTCACGGACGGCGAAGGGTTCGAGTCACCAGGGGTTGTGTCGGAGAGTGGTGCCCCGGATTCTCCCGGCGGGGGGGTGTCACCTCTGCCAGGCGGACAGCCGGCGGCCCCCGGTGGAGGAGACCATCAGAGACTGACTGATTGGGGCCCCGGTGCAGGGGCTTCTGGGGTTACCCCGCCGGACAGGTCCCCCGACCTCTCCACCAGGAGTCAACGATATGGACTACGCCCTAATCCTGCATCCAGTCAGAGACTAAAAGACTATGTATATACTTCCCCGTGACGGGGTGTGTGAGGGGACAGTTAACTAAAAGAAGAAAGGCTCTCTTATACAATGTTGCGCTAATACATGCATCCACACAACCCTCGGGACGGGCTCGTCCCGAGGGGATAAATAAACGTGGGCAAGACCGCACGTGGTCTTCGGAGCGGCCCAGTAACGCATACCAGTTTCCAGTGTCCTTTAATTAGTTGTCCCTAATTAACTGAGGCCGAGGCCTGCCGCTCTACAGTCCGGAGCTTGTAAACTTCCTGCACCCATTCCCTGCCTTGACGTTTTGCACCCAGCGTGAGGACGCCCTGCCTGGATTCTCATCTCTCTTCCAGGGCGGGTACAGTTACAGTGCTGGGTAACGCTGCCTTGGTTCTCGGCTCCCCGCTCCTTGTTTGAACTGCCGGCGTCAACGCGAGGATGCACTGCCGCGGAGAAGCATTCTCCTTCCTGCCTTTGCTTCTGGCTATCGATGGGAGCTCTTGGCACGCGGCGTGAGGACACGCTGCCACATTTTCACGCCCCCTACTTTGAACTTGTGCAAATGTAGCGCGAGGAAGCGCTACCACCATTTTTTGTTCTTTGGCCATAAACAGCTTAAAAAATCTCGGTGTCTTATAGCTTTAGCGCGAGGAAGGGCTGTTAACATATATTTTATTAGTTGCTACGAAAACTGCTCAAAGTCTATTTTTTATTACTACGAAGAGTCAGCTCAGAACAAGAAGACTATTTTGTTTGCTTTTTGTTTCTGGCTTGCTGGCCTCACCTGTTTTTCTTGTGTGTTTAAAACTCCATGACCATTGGGGAAAACACTGCCTCCTACATTTTACCTAACATTGCTACTGCTACATTACTCCCATTCCCTTGGCAGACGTATGCCTCTCCTGAAGTTCAGTACTGAAGAAACACTGATCAAGGGTGGTCAGTCGCCTGATTTTTGTTTTTATTTTTTAATAGAGACCTCTCTTTAAGTGTGGGACAGCACTTACAAATGGTGAGTCTGGGAGCGCACACGGCCTGCCCTTACTAGCCTTTGCTATAGCCCATAGTCTAGCACACTGTTATAGTGGAGAATTGTAATTAACCCTTGTCCTTCTTTTCTTTTCTTGTTGTACTGCAGTGCTGGGGACAAGTCTTGCTGGTTCTCACCTTTTCCTCGGCTGACCCCGTTGGGCTTCTTCTTGGTGGTCCGGAGTCGTCTCTTCTCTCCCTGGGGGTATTGGTCAGCATTCTGTCGTCCATTGCTTGGCTAGAGTTGGCTATACCTTAGGGGAGAGTGGGGGCTCTCTCTTCGCTCCTGAGGATACCGGTTTATATGCTGTGTGGATCAAAAACCTGACATTATGAACCAACCCCCATTTATCTGGCTAATACCTCACATACAGTTCCACAACATTTAACAGTACTAGTCACCTTAATCATTGCACACCAACAGAGGTGGGGCCACGGGAAATTTCTTAGATCTACCCATGGCCAGTTCTTTACACATCTCATGGGTTAGAAAGGGTGAACCAAAGCCGTTTATGGCTCTGAGCTCTCTTCTGGGATGATTGTATACCAAACTACACAGCTATACTTAGTATCTGAGAAAAGGTATACTGATATCTTGGCCTTTGACCTCATTAACACACCTACCGTACCTGTTATTTTAGGGTTCCCTTGGCTTCAGTTGCGCAATCCCTTTATTGACTGGTCCCTGCATCTAGTCACCTTGGGATCCCGTTACTGTCAGACGCATAGCTATAATAACACGCACCCAGAGCCCGAGAGAACATTTCTTTCTTGCCAAATGGGATAGAAAGAAGGTACAGTTTCAATGGTCCCAGGAGGCCAAAAATGATTTTCACTTAGTTAAGGAAAGATGCATCATGGCCCCAGCACTGAGACATACAGACTCCATAGTCTAATCTTGTGGCGGCAGATGCCTCTTGGGTAGATGTGGAAAATATACTGTCATAACGTGATAGCACAACAGAACACATGCACCCAGTTCCCCATTTTATCAAAAGGTTAGTGCAGACAGAGCAGAATTACTCAGCTGCCAAACAAGAATTATTGTCCATTAAATTATGCATTCAAGAATGGCAGCACTACCTTCGGCCAGACACATAACAGATTAAGACTGATCTAGTTAGATGGGGTTACACAAATCAGGACACTCTAGCACAGACACCACAGAACATTGTGAAATCAAAGCACATTGTAGGTATCTATGACCCGAAGTCCTTCTTAAATGAAGTTAGGCAGAGTATGAGTCAAGAAGAAAGGAACTCTTTGGTGTCTGAAGAGGATAATCATGTGCATAATGAGCATCCTTACCAGGGTACTACTTTATCTGTCCCACGAAAGAATTCGACAGAAAGTCTTCGCTTGGTGTCATGATACTTCATTAACAAGTGATCCAAAATTCCAAAATACTTTAACAAAACTGTCTGCAAAGAGTTTGGTGGCCCACATTATCCAAGGATATGCATCAGTACGCTCAGACCTGCCCAATATGTTCTCAAAACAAGGCTTCCGATTCCGAACCTCAGGCTATATATGAACCTTGCCAGTGCCTCCACATCCTTGGCATCCGATAAGTATGGACCTTATTAATGACCTCCCTAACTCCAATGGATATAGTATAATGTTGATGGTACTACAACTTATTTCCAAAATGGTGCATTTTATTGCCCTAAAAGAAATACTCGCGGCCAAAATCCTAGCAATGCTGTTTATTCACCAAATCATGCGGTTGCACGGACTTCACTTGGCTTATTGTTTGTGATGGGGGCCCGTAATCAATTTCACAATTTTGGTGTAATCTTTGCACATTATTGAGCACTGATGCTCAACTCTCAGCTGTCTATCATGCACAAACTGATGGGACGACGTAGTGGGTTCCCCAGGTTTTGAAACAAACACTGCGATGTCCATCAACCTCTACTCTAAAAGGTTGGAAATCCTTGTAACCTTTTGCTGAAATTGTTACAATACACAGCATTCAGCCACTGGAATTTCCCCCTTTTATTGTTTAACTGGTACGCATCCTCGTATGTTGCCCGAAAATGCACATAAAAAATGTACTTGACACACACGACTTTGTAAACAACACCTGGCTGACTCACAACAGCAGGTGTTATCACATTTACATCAGGCTAAGTTGTGTATTGAAAAATATATTAACAGACATCGACAACAACAGCTAGACTATAATGTTGGAGATCAAGTTTGGCTGTCCACTATACACCTGCGATTGCAAGGGCTATTTAAGCTACCACCCATATATGTGTATCCCTTCTCTATTGGAGAAGTAATTAACCCAGTAGTTGTAAAATTACAGTTGCCAGAAGATTTACCCGTTTGTCCAGTGTTTCCTGTGCCCCTGTTGAAGCCCTATTGTGGTCAGACCCTTCCCATATCCCCCTTTCACCTATAACACTGGATAATCATTTGGCATTCAATGTACAGAAAATCCTTGCTTCTAAACGCAAAAAAGATCATGTGTTTTACTTGATTGCTTGGAAAGGGTATGGTCCAGAAGAACAGTTTTGGGAACTAGACAGCAATGTGCATTCCACTTACCTGGTTCGCTCCTTCCATTCCCGTCATTCAGACGAATCACTACCTGTAGGTCACTTTTTTGGGGGGGTCGGATGGGGAACTGTCACAACCCCTTCTTGCGTCCTCTGCATGGTGGTCTAGCGTGTAGTGCTCATGTTGTTTAACGCAGTTGTCTAGCACACAGGGCTCATGTTTCTTTACCTATATGGCACCTTATGATATTCCAGATTGATACTTCCCCAGCATCCTCATGACCCATTTTCCCTCAACACCCCTCATAACTGATGCTCCCCAGCATTCCTTATGACTGATGTTCACCCGCTCCCTTATGGCTGATGCTTCCCCAGCATCCCTCATAACTGATGTTCCCCCGCTTGAAGCTTGAATTCCATCTCCCCCGCCTCTCCGCAAGCTTCTCTGAAGACAGGCTGCGGGAAGAGACACTGCTACCTGCCCTGGCTGGAGGCTCCACTTCAGGGGTCAAGTCATACCCCTCCACTGCAGGTGGCTCCAAAGAAAGGTCCTCTCCAGGCTGCTCCATCCCATTATCCTCTCCTGTGGCTTCTACCCTGGCCCTTAGCACCTTTTACAATTTCACCTTTCTGGTGGTGCTCATGGCAGGAAGCTACCTCTTTTTGCAGAACTCTTTAAGCTGGGCCACAGTGTAGGCATCCATGCTGGCTAGCACCAACTCCATTCTTGCAGGTATGGTCTCAAGTACAACAACCAAAAAGAGAATTGAGAAAAAGCAAAAAAGGCCAAGCAGTGAGAATGTAAACTAAAATTGGCCTTGAGATGGGATGATAGTGGACATTAAGTCACTGTATGGCACCGCACAAACACAAGATCTGATCCTCATCGCTGATCACCAATGTGAGAAATTGGGTTGACTGAGGTGTGAGGCATGGTCAGGCATCAACCATAATCCTCGTCAGGGTAAAGCACAAGCAAACCCCAAATTAAACTGTGCTCAACCCCCTGGTAGCTTGGTACAGAGCGGTCAGGCTTAACTTAGAGGCAATGTGTAAAGTATTTGTGCAACATGTCAAACAGTAAAAACACCACACAAAAAGATACCACACCAAGTTAGAAAAATAAAGCAAGACCAAAACAACAAAAACCCAAGCAGCAGATCCGGAGTGAAGAAACATTATATACTGTAAAACTGCGCCTAAAAGCATAAAGCGCCAGCTGCGGCTAACTGGTGGTACTCGTCCGGGTCAAAGTCAAAAGTTCAGGCTGACCGCGATGGAGTACAAGCAGGATACAGTCCCATATTAGATCCGCTTAAGGTTTACCTTCTAAAGTTTTGTGCCAAGAATCCCATTCATGTTGGAGTGGGCCGCAAGGAGAGCATCGCAGATGGTTGTTGGCATGGCATGAAGAGCAGACCAGACGTTGTGGACGGGCATGCTGGAACTTCATGTTGGCGGTGGCCCGTGGGCTGTTGATGCTACTTTGTGAAGACATGGGCTGGCGCAGTTCATGCTGGATCTTGGTGCGAGCTGCGCAGTCCTGGTACAAACAGGCCCGTTCGTGGTTGCCCAAAATCAGGATTTTAAATCTGTGAGCTACACCAAGGGTCTAGGACCCGAGAGGCACCACTTGGGGGTCAGGAACTCAATGCAGCTGGGTTCAGGAGTTGGTTGAGGAGCCTTTTATGTCCCTGAGGCTCAGATCAGGAGGAAAGCAGACTATCCCTTGGAGACACTCTGGGGTACTGGGTTCAAGATGAAGTTGCAGGTCCAGGTCGTCTTCCCCAGGCAAGAGGCAGCAGGTCGGCACAGCAGAACAGCAGTCCAGCATAGAGTGGCAGTCCTTATCCCTGTCAGAGTATCCACAGGTCCAGAAGTGTACTGAAGAGTTGCAGTCTGAGGACCTGTATTTATATCCAGTTGTACCTTTGAAGTGGAGAAGAAGATTCTAGATGTTTCCCTTAGGAGTCCCTAGGTTTCCTGCTTTCCCTGCCCTGGCTCCAGACTAACTACAGGGGGTATTCAGCACTTCTCCCTCCCATCCTAGTGATAAACCATCCAGCCACCCTTAAGCTCCCTATTGTGTGTGGCTGTCTAGGATGCATACACATAGCTCAACTGTCAGCTACACCTAGTCGTATGACTAGAGACATTTTACAGGCACTAAATGGCTAAGACAAGAAAATGACCACTTTCTAAAAGTGTCATTTTCAGAAATGTGATTTAAAATCCAAAGTTACCATAAGTTAGGATTTTAAATTAGGATTCCAGAGACACCGAACCTGTGATAACTGGCCAGGCAGGAGCGATGCACACTGTTTGTCCTTCCACATCCCCTAAAGCTCAACCATGCAAGTTGTACACAAAACTCATTCTGGAGGAACACCAAGGGGAATGGAGGAATGGGACAAAATATGAAAATAGCCAACCACTGACTGTATGAGAGCTTCATTGTATCACTGTCGGGAGTCTGCGGAAATCAGGAGAACTGATCGGCCAGTTGAAGGGGTTAACGCTGTAATGTTGCCTTCTACACAGGCAGGTCTGGAGCCCTTTAACGAAAGCCCCTCGGAGGAGACTTCGGAGGCGTGGGCTTTGACGTTGTACTCGGCCTTCCAATCCGGTGAGGGATCGGACGGAACAAGAGAAGGGAGCACCCGCACGTATGCAGAAGGAGAATCCGGAGCGAGAGGAGAGCCGGAAGCGTGGAAACCAAAGAAGTCAGACGGATGGAAAGAAGACGAGACAGGAGCTGCGGACCCTGCCGAAAACGTCAAACCAGGAGGCCAACGAAACCGTGTTCCGCCGAGCCACCCTCCTGGGTGGCTTACCAAGGTACAGGCAGAGCTGTAGGGGTTCTCAGGGCACGGTAGGGGAGGGTGGTGAATGCGAGGGAGGTCACAGCTGGGTTTTCACGGTGTCGGTGTTTTTTGGTGACTTCCCCTTCACTCTCCGCTACCCTGCATTGGGAGCGTCTCGTTATCCCACTGACAGGTACCGGGACCACGGACCTGCTGTGAAGCAAGGACGCCATTACATCTCCAAAGGTCCCAAGGGAGGAAGCTGGTGGAAAAGGGTGCAGCTCAAGTCAGAGGAGGACTCTACGTATTGGACTGTGCAATACGAGTCAATAAACAAACTTGATAAAGCACTCAAATTTGGCCTCATTACTGTAGGAGAGTAGGATCTGCACTTGTGTTGCCCCCACTTTTTTTCTGATGTATACACTGGTTTCTGGCTATAGTCTGGCTGGGTCCCTGCTAATCAGGGCCCCAGTCTAACTGATCTCTCTAAACAACTTGTTGTGCATATTAGATGCACTAGTGATTGGATACTGTGGTACCTTATGAGCCCCTAGTATATGGTACCTTAGGTACCTAGGGCATTGGTACTTCACAGGCCTACCAGGGGCTGCAGCATGTATTATGCCACCCCTGGGAAGCACTCACAATCTGACACCACAGGCCTGCTACTGCAGCCTGTGTGAGGTAGTGTTAGCACTCCTCACTGAGGTATAGGTTCCTATATCTCACCATACACACACATATAAACCTATCAGCCACCCCTATGGTAGGCCCTAACAATCCCAAGGGCAGGGTGTGTGGTTTACTATGTGAGGGGGTGCTTCTGCCTGAGCAGGACCCCTCTGCAGCTGGCAGAGTCTATTCTCTGCTGCTGTTTGTGGATGCGGTTAAACCATATACTCTTAAGTGCATTATAACCTCGTGGTAAATGCTAACTTTGGAATGACGGCATCAAAACATGTCGTGTTTGGTGTCAAACAACTTGGAATCCTACCCCCACACCAGTAACTGGTGTGGGAGTAGGATCCCACCCTTCTAGAGGGGACGACATGTACACACTGTACTACACGGTAGAAATCATCTAGAGCCCTGGCATCACAAAATGGATGCCACCAGCACAGACACCGGGCTGCCCTCCTGCTGCTGACCGAAACTCGCAATGGAGGGAGCTCAACAAAGGGTTTCCTGTCACAGGGAGGTGTCACCACCTCCCAGACAGGATTTAGTGTATTGGAGCTGGGTGGGTGCACTCTTAGAGTGCTTTGAAGTCCTGCACTGGGGGAGCAGTAGGCTCCTCTGTGCATATGCCAGCTCAAACCGGTTCAGGGGCTACCTGCCCCTGCTCTGGCGTGAAACTGGACAAAGGGAAGTGGGTGTAACCACCCACTACCCTGACCCTCCTAGAGGAGTGGTCATAGAGCTAGTCCCTCCCATCTTTTCACTATAAGATACCACACATTGCCAATGCAATTTAGATTACACCTGGACGACGCTCTACGAAGAAGAATCCTGGCCCTTCAACTTTCTACTATCTCTAGAAGACCGAAGGATCTCCCTTGGAGTCAAGGAGTGACTCCCCTGCTTGGCAGGCACCAAAACTACTGAACTACGGTTGCAAACTTTACCGCTCCCGCCGGAGCCCGAAGTCCCTGCGTCCCCTGAAGCAGATTTCCTGACCTCTCGACAGCCATTTTGAGTCCCCAGCAAAGCTGTGGCATCTGGACCCCACGAGTGATGAGGAACAGCAATACCAGGGAACCGTGCACTGATTTCGAATGCAAGCCCTAAACTACGTCCAACGAAGTTGTGCTTTGGACCACTTGTTGTCCAAGTCCTGAGCAGGTCTAGTACCGAAGATCAGCGGCCTACCTCTTCCCGAGTGACCGTGGGCTGTTGGTAAACTTTTCCTGCAAAGGCGTCTTTGCGGTTGCTTGCCCGTTGGCTAGCGACTCTCCAGAAGACTTCCACATCACCTTCAAGGGCTCGCCTGGTTGCTCTGGGCCTGCCCTCACTTACCCTCGCTGGGTAAGTCCATCAGACCTTGCTGGTCTGCTCCATCGACAATCTTCCATCCACATGAGACTTGCAGTTGCCAAGGCTTGTTGGCTCCAAACCGAGTGCCGACACCGTCAACAGCTGCAGACGTCGTGGGACCCTCCGAATCCAGCTGCTGGTCTTCATCGATCCCTCCTGGTCCTCGTGAGCGAAGAGACAAAACAACATCAGCGACCTGAAGAGACGCGACAGCTGTGGTCATCCATCTTGCTGGCCACCGGTCACTGGCAAGTGACTTTGAACTCTGTCCCCTCAATTTCTAGGTCTTCTGCAACTCCAATCCATCGTCGGATTCCAGCGGACACTTCTCTCGACGACACAAGCAGCAAGTCTTCAGCGATCTCCATTGAAAACAGCATCGCGACTCGACACCAAAGGACACGTATGCACCCGGCTTCCCTGGGTGAGGTAACTCTTGCATTACGGTGCCCAAGTGTACATTGGCTCTCGAAGTACTTACCCTGTAAGTTGTTTGCTTGTTGTCTACTCCGAAGTGCCCTAGAACTGTAAAATACAAACCGCGACATTTGCCATTGAAACGCATTGAAACCCGCGTGTGTGTTTAGACACTGCACGCGTCTCCTGTGGGCTGAGTACTTACCTGCTAACACTGCAGAAGTGAAGCCCCAGCGATTCCCAAGGCACTAGGCCTCTTCATATTGCAAGTCGCGTTTGTTAAACCACTATTTTAGTATATGGTCTGGTACGCCCCTAGGGCTACAGCCATATTTGTGCTTAATTTATTGAGAACTGTTGATCTTTTGAATGTTTACCTGGCTCTAATATCATAAAGAGATTAGTAGAGTATATATAGAAATAAATACATATATATTTGATATATATACCTGTGTGGTGTCTTTTCATTTGGTAATTCAAGAGATTTTAAGGTAAAACAAGCTGCTTTACATTCCTCAGAGACTTAGCCTGAAGGCTGCTCTCCACAGCTACCACTAGGATAGCTTTCTTTAAAAGGTTGTCTTTAAACCTATCTACCAAGAGTCGAATTGGACTGGTGCAAGGTGGCCACTATAACTAGTGACCAGCATATGCCAGGCCAACTTCTCACAATTACTACTTGAGATCCCCCCGAGTAGAGTCCCTCTTACAAAGTGGTGGAGAATGCGGGCATAGCCTCCTCGATACATGATGGAGAATTTGGTGCATCAATTGAAGGAATGCCTGGCCAGGCTGGAGTGGGCTATCGAGAGAAGCTCCAGCCAGGCCGAAATGGACAGAGCTACTTTCACAGCGGCCATACAACAACAGGCCGACCAGATGGTTAAGTTGGCAGAGGGCCAGAGCCACAAACTTATGGGCATCGGACAGGGAAGAAGCCCCGCTCCCCCTGGCACCGTTATCCCGCTACAGAAGCACGTACCAGGGGAGGATCCTATTTCCTTCTTCCTAAACTTCAAAAGGGCTAGCGGATGGCCGACGGACCGCTGGCCATTCTACTTGGCCCCTCTCCTTACTGCTGAAGGACAAGCAGCGTACCAGGTCATCAATTAGGATGGTACCGCGGCCTATGGCACAGTGAAGCAGTATATCCTAGACCGCCTAGGCGTGGATGACGAGACCCACCATCTCCAATTCAGACAAGAACGTGGCCTCGCAGGTGACACCCCCAAAACGCTCTTCTATAAGATCAAGGACACCGTTGATCGTTGGCTAAAACCCCAAGAGTCCAACATGGAAGATGTAATGAGCAAGATCTACCTGGAGCAGTTCCTCGAGGCCCTGTCCTATGGTACCCAAAGGTGGCTCAGGCAAAATGCCGGTCTGACCTTGGAGCACGCCGTTGAAATGGCCACCTCCTACGCCAGGGCACAAAGTCGCCCCTCAGTAAAGGAGCCAGAGAAAAACTAAAGAGGGTCCGCAGTGACGAAGTAGGACAGGAAACCCATGAAAGTACCCCTGGAACAGTTTAGAACCCGGACTGTAAGACCAGAGAGCTCAACCACGTCTGGTCCTCAATGTTTTGAATGTGGCGAGTGGCGCCACATAGCCCGCTTTTGCAGGAAGAGAAGGGACAAGGGTGAAGACGAACCCATGGATGTCAGTTACGCTCCCTGTTCCGTCCTCTTTGCTCAAGAGACAGGGCACATCTACTACGTGAGTCTATTAGTGAACCACAGGGAGGTAACCTCTCTTCTATTACATATTCCCCGCCTCCGCTATGATACCAGAGAGAACAGTTAATATCCGCTGTGTGCATGGAGATATCAGAGAGTAACCGATAGCGCAGTGGTCCATACGCACTAAGACAGGCAAAAGCACCTCGGTTACCGTCGGGGTGCTTCCTACCCTTCCCGAGGTCCTGATCCTGGGGGTTGATAATCCTTCCTTTGCTATTCTTCTATCCCATGCTCTTGGAGTAGGTGTAGCAGACCCGGGTCCTCATAACACTCTTTTGACCTCAGAGCCCTGGGCCATTGACAACAACTTCAGGGCAGCCCAGCTAAACAACGCCTCCCTCAGAAACACATGTTAAGGAGCACAGGAAACAAGAAATAGCCCCCAATGCACTTATCCTTGTTTTCTGGAACAAAACGGACTCCTCTATCGCCTTGTCAAGGAAGGAGCCGAGCCCCAGTTTCTAGTCCCCACCAGTTTTAGAGAGCAGATCCTATTTTTCGCACATTCCCATCATCTCGCAGGTCAAGTAGGGGCGGAGAAGACTAGCCAGGCAATCCTAGGTTCTTTCCATTGGCCAGGCATATATCTCCAAACTAAGAAGTACTGCCAGGAGTGTGCCAAAAGAGGAATCCCTATATTCCCCCTAAAATATCTCTACAGCCCCTACCCATTATAGATCGTCCTTTTGAAAGAGTAGGCATGGACCTCAAAGGACCTCTCCCCACGTCCAGCAAGGGATACCAATACGCCCTCGTGTTGGTTGATTATGCCACTCGTTACCCTGAAGCCCTTCCACTACGAACAGCCACCAACACCACGATAGCTCAGAGGGTGATGGAGGTATTTTCTAGGATGGGATTCCCACGGGAGCTGGTAACAGACCAGGGTACACCCTTCGTCTCTCGTTTAATGAGGGAGGTATGCAAACAATTGGGCATCCAACATATCAAAACATCTGTGTACCACCCCCAAACTGACTGTCTGGTGGAACGCTATAACGGTAACCTAAAGCTCACCTTAAAGAAACTGTTGAGTGGGGATGGGAGGATTTGGGATCAGTTGTTTCCTTGGCCCTGTTCGTGATCCGTAGCACTACCCGGAGTAGCTTAGGGGTCTCCCCCTTTGAACTAATGTTCGGGAGAAAACCACGTACACTCCTTGAGATCACGAAGGAAAGTTGGGAGGAACAAGGGGTAGCCGAGGCCCAAGACCTATTGGAATATGCTAATCAGGTCAAATTGCGGCTATGTTAATTGAGGTCCTTAGCCCATGAGAACCTAGAAAAGGCTCAGACCCAACAAAAATACCAGTATGACAAGGGTAAGAAATGGAGAGAGCTAACCCCTGGGGACTGGGCCCTACTTCTCCTTCCTTCCTCCAGCCACAAACTCAGAAAAGACTGTCAGGGCCCTTATGAGGTAATACGAAGGAACGGATACACCACTTATGTGTTACGGCTCTCCCCTGGGAAGACCCAGATGTATCACGTAAACCTGTTAAAAAATGGCTAGGGCCCGTCCCAAAGAAGCCCTGTACCGTTTCTCTTGCTACCCCATCAAAGACCACAGTGGGGGACACCCTCCTTAGCCCGGACTTAGACCCCAGGAAACAAAACAAATAAGGGACCTCCTGCAGTCGTTTTCCGACGTCTTCACAGACCAGCCCGGTAGAACCACCTTAACAACCCATGCAATACCCACCATTGAGGGGACTATAGTCAAACAAAGAACGTATCGGGTTCCCGAGGCACGTAGGGCGGCCCTAAAAAAAGAAGTAGCCAATATGTTGGCCCTAGGGGTGGTGGTGCCCTCCAAAAGTAATTGGTGCTCACCAATTGTCCTGGTCCCGAAGCCGGATGGTAGTACCCGGTTCTGCATTGAATTCAGGGCGGTGAATCGAATATCCAAGCAGGACGGGTACCCCCTTCCGCAGGTCGATGAATTGATTGAGCGTCTTGGTGAGGCTCGTTATATCACCACCATCGACCTCACCAAAGGCTACTGGCAGATCCCCCTTCACCCTGAGGAACAAGAGAAAACGGCCTTTTCCACCCCAGAGGGCTTGTTTCACTTTACAGTCCTACCGTATGGCCTACATGGTGCCCCAGCCAGCTTCCAACGGCTGATGGTGTCACGTCCGCCGTCGTTCCTGTAGATTCGAGCGAAGCACAATGGGTCCACCTCCCGATGCCCCCGGCTCTGGTTATAGAAACACAGAGTACCAGAGTAATCAGGCGAGGGACTAAGGATAGGGAAGGGTAAGCAGGGACAGGTATATCTGGAATGACAAGAGGTAGCAAAACAATCTACTCTCATTTAGATCTCACTATGTGTGTCCATTCAGGCATACCGCTGCACCATCAGCTTATACACAACAAGAGCTAACACTCCCCCTGTTCACCTTGCCCCTTCATTGCAAATAATATTACTGAGCGTTGTGGGAAGTGAACTCCACCTCCCCTGAGTACAGCAAGTGCTGGTAACCCAATGTCTAGTAAATCAAGATAAATCACAACGCTCTTTCCTCCTGAGTACAACGAGAGCGCTGGAAACCAATTGTCTCGTAATTCCAAACGAAGCCCCACGCTCTTCCTGAGCGCGGCCCTAACGAGGAATCACAACAAAGTCTTGCAAGCCTTTGAGCGCACGCTCTTACTCACGGGCTGCTGAACTCTCTATCCTCTGATCGGATGCCTTAGTGAGTTCGGAAACAGTCTCGAAGTCCTCTGCTTCACTCCGTCCTCTCACGGCATCCCCCGGTAATCCGTTGGTCCTGAAAACGTGGCGACGCTTACGTCAGCGTCCCACGTTGGAGTTCCTTTACGAGGGAACCACACACTCCGCTAAATAGTTCTCGGCGTCTTCCTCTCCCTACGAAGATCCCAATCCTCCTGGAAATCGAACTCCCAATCTTCCGTAAGTCGCAGACGCTAGAGCACGCGTCTTTCGTGCCTTGCGCTGGGCGTCGGCACCAGCTTGAATCACTCTCCAGTATTACGCGCCTCGATTGGCTCTCGAGCCGCGTATTTACTCGGTGTTTGGCCCCTCCTCCGTACAGCCGAGGATTCTGGATGTCGTAGTCCTCAACCGGCTGTACATTCGGTAGGCGCTTTTGATCAGCGCCTGACAGGATGCCCCCCGTCCGAGCGCCTCCTAGGACCAGGCTTGGCCGGGAAGCGGACGTGAAAGGAACGCACAGCTTCCGGTGCGTGGACATCCGAGGCAGGCACCCAGGAATCCTCCTCCGCCGAATAGCCCTTCCAGGCCAGCAGGTACCACAGTTTCCCCCTCCGAAACCGGGAATCCAACACCTTCCCCACCTCGTATTCCAAATGGCCGTCGCGGAAGATCGGCGGAGCCGCCATCCTCCGAGCCCCGGCAGCCGGTTTCAACAGACTGCAATGGAACACCGGATGGATCCGTAACGAGGCGGGTAACGCCAACCTATACGCCACAGCGCCCACTCGGCGAACCACGAGGTACGGACCGATGAATCGAGGATGGAAAATACTGCGTAACTTGAAACGGAGATATTTCGTAGACAACCATACACGATCGCCCGGTTGGTAGGAAGGACCGTCCTGCCGGTGACGATCTGCCCAGGATTTGTATACGGTTTTTGCATGCTCCAGATTCGTCCTTAGGTGTTTATGTAAGTTCCCCAGTACCTGCAACTGGGCTGCCAACGCCGGCTGATTCTGGACCTCCGCCGAGAAGGACAATGGAAGAACCTTGGCATGATAGCCGTAGTTAGCCCTAAAGGGCGCCTCTTTGATGGAACAATGCCACGCATTGTTGTAGGAGATCTCCGCCAACCAAAGCAGCGACACCCACGAGGCGCTTGCTTCCTTGGAGTAACAGCGTAGATACGTCTTTAGTGTTTGATTAAGACGCTCCGTCTGCCCATCCGTCTGAGGGTGGAAACTGGTGGACGTGGCCACCTCCACGTGTAGAGCCGAACACCAGGATTTCCAGAAACGAGCAATAAACTGCGGGCCTCTGTCCGACACGATTACTTTCGGAAAGCCATGCAGTCGTACCACGTGAGATAACAATAGCTGGGCGGTCTGGCTGGCTGAGGGAAGATTCTTGCACGGTATGAAATGGCCCATCTTCGTGAGACTGTCCACCACGACCATGATCGCGTCGTATCCTTGGTCCATCGGCAGACCCACCACGAAGTCTACGCTGATGGTTTGCCAGGGCCCAGCGGGAGTAGGTAGCGGTACCAACATGCCCTTCTGTTTCGAGCGGTCTCCCTCGGCTCGGGCGCACACGTCGCACTGTTGGATCCATCTTCTGACATCCTCCTTCATGTGGTCCCACCAGAAGTGTCGTTGTAGAAGCTGAAGAGTTTTTGCGCACCCCGGATGGCCTACCATCAGAGACTCATGACACCACCTGAATGCTTGCCGCTGCAGCTCTCCTGACGGCACAAACAAACGGTTGCGGAAAAATGGCAAACCTCCCTCAATCCGCCGATCTACCCCCTGTTCTTCCCATTGAAGCCACTGCCCTATGGTGTAATGTGTCCGGACTGCCTGCAAATACGTATCCGCCCTGATAACACATATCACTTTGGCCGGGGATATGATTGCCTCGGGAACTTCCCTGGGAAACAGGCGTTCTCCACCTTGTCGAGATAGCGAATCAGCCTTCTTGTTTTCTGACCCCGGTCGGAAGGTAATGACGAAATCGTATCCTGCAAAAAACAGCATCCAGCGCATCTGTCTTTGCGTAAGGTGTCTGGCAGTCTTTAGGAATTGCAGATTCCGGTGATCCGTATACACCGTTACCGGATGTTTGGCTCCCCACAGGTAATGCCTCCATTCCTGAAAGGCCTTTCGGACGGCGAGCAACTCTTTCTCCGCGATGGTGTAGTTTGCTTCCGCGGGTGTTAGTTTCCTAGAGAGAAAGGCTATGGGATGCAGTTGTCCTGAGTGCGCCTCTCGCTGTGAGAGTACCGCCCCTACTGCTATGTCGGAAGCATCGGCTTCCACTATGAAAGGCGCTTCGGATCGTGGGTGTTGCAAGATCGGGGCTGTAGTGAACGCCTGTTTTAATTCGTTGAAGGCCTGCATTGCTTCTGAAGTCCAAGAAAACGGGTGTCCTTTTCTCAGCAACCGAGTGAGAGGAGAGACCAACTGCGAGAAATGAGAAATGAATCTCCGGTAATAATTTGAGAAACCCAAAAAACACTGAACGTCTCTCACTGTCTTTGGGATTGGCCACTCCTGTACGGCTGTCACTTTCCTCTCCGCCATACTCAACCCTGCTGAACTCAGTACCACCCCCAGGAATTCCACCCTCTCTACATCAAACTCGCACTTGCTCAACTTACAAAACAATTTGTTCTCTCTTAATTTCTGCAGAATTTGTGCCACATGTGTGTGGTGTGCGCTAGGGTTCGTGGAGTAAATTAGTATATCATCTATGTATACCACCGCTGTCTTATCGATATACTCCTTGAGCACGTCATCTAGGAAGTATTGGAACGCTGCCGGGGCGTTACACAGCCCAAACGGCATTACCCTATACTCAAAAAGGCCATATCGTGTTTTGAACGCCGTCTTCCACTCATCTCCCTCTCTTATCCGAACCAGGTGATAGGCCCCCCTCAAATCTAGTCTGGTGTAGATGGCTGCCTCCTTCACCTGGTCCAGCCAGACCGGGATGAGTGGAAGAGGGTACCTGTTCCGCACTGTGTTTTTATTCAGAACGCGATAATCGATGCATGTCCTCAAATCGCCATTCGCTTTCTTGATAAAGAACAGGGGCGAAGCGGCAGGAGAACGAGAAGGCCTGATGAACCCTATGTCCACATAGTGTTCCAAATAGTGTCGCAGATGTTCTGTCTCCAAATCCGAGAGTGCATACACTCGACAAGCCGGCATCTGTGCCCCTGGGATCAAGTCTATTTGGCAGTCATACACTCGATGGGGTGGTAGGACTTCCGCCTCGCTCTCGCTAAACACGTCCCTATACTCTTCATACGCTGCGGGGAGGACCGTTTCTTTCTCGGCTGCAGTCATAACCTGATACCCCTGGGAAAGCGCTAAAAGGTGGGCTCGGTGAGCGTTCGCGCACTCCTCTTTACAGAAGGTGGTTTCGAATTCCACTGTTTTACTCTTCCAATCTATCGTGGGATTATGAGTGGTTAACCAAGGCATTCCCAGTATTACCTCATACTGAGGAGCCTCTATGATGTTGAATGCGACCTCCTCCACGTGATCCCAAAGACACCCAGTTTTCGTTAGGGTCAAAGATTCCGTGACTTCAGTGATGGGTCCTGATTTAAGAGGCTTCCCATCTACCGCCCATACCTTTTCCGGACTCTGTCTCGGGCAGCGCCTTAACCCCAGCATCCGCACTAACCCACTGTCTACGAAATTCCCGGTGGCTCCGGAATCAATCATCACTCTGACCATGTGTTCCGAGGAATCCACCTTTAAGAGCATATGTACCACAACGTGGGATTCCGAAGCTATTGAATCTATAATCGCCAAAGATGGCAGCTGTAACGTATGATCGCCGGGCCTCTGGCTTCCCTCTCCTCTGGTCGAGGCCTCTGGGGGAGACTCCTGTAACGCGGCTACCGCCACCTTCTTTAGTCTGGCATACCCACTCTTTTTTGGCTTTACGGGACACTCCCTCACGTAGTGCCCCTTTTTTCCGCAGTACATGCATAAGCCAGCTATCCTACGGCTTTCCCTTTCGGCCCTAGATAACGGTGCTCTGATTGCACCCACCTCCATGGGTTCGGCCGGGCCTTCCGAAGAGACCCCGACCCGTCGGGATTCTCTCTCTGTTTTCTCGACAGGAGAATACACCCTTTCTCCCTTGCGTTCCGCCAATCTATGATCTAGCCTTAATGTGAGGTTCATTAGATCCGTGCAGGTGGTGGGCTGTGGGTCAATTTGGGCCAGCACGTCCTTCATGTCATCACTTAAACCCTGGTAATAAAGGGACATTCTTTTGTCCTCTGGCCAGGCGGTTTCCGCAACAAGCCGATTAAATTGGGTCAGATACGTCACTAGGTCCTGCTTCCCCTGTCGAAGCTTCAATAATTCTCTATCTGCCGAGAAGGTGGTAGCCCTTCTATCGAACACTCTCTCGAACTCTGTACGAAAGGCGTTCCAATCTGAAAGTAGGGGATCGTCGTATTTGACCAAGGGCACCGCCCAATTGGCCGCGTCCCCCGTCATATACGAAATTGCAAAAGCCACTCGTGAATGGTTGGACGGAAAGGAAGCGGGTTTACATGAAAAGTGCAAGGCAATTTGCGTCAAAAAGGTTTGGATCTTTAGAGGATCCCCTGAGAATCTCTCCGGGCTAGCCAGGGGAATGGGTGGAGACACATTCACCTGTATGGGTGACGAAGATAAGGTGGCGTCAAACGGATTTCTACCCTGTCGATCAAACCTGTCTTTCAGGGCGGCTGTTTCTGCCCTTGAGGCCTCCAATTCCTGTTGCACCACCATGAGAGCCTGCAACACCTCGTCTAATGAGGCCATGTTTGTGTGTCACTCGAATTCCCAGGGAATATTTCGTGGGCGCGTAATTCTGTCACGTCCGCCGTCGTTCCTGTAGATTCGAGCGAAGCACAATGGGTCCACCTCCCGATGCCCCCGGCTCTGGTTATAGAAACACAGAGTACCAGAGTAATCAGGCGAGGGACTAAGGATAGGGAAGGGTAAGCAGGGACAGGTATATCTGGAATGACAAGAGGTAGCAAAACAATCTACTCTCATTTAGATCTCACTATGTGTGTCCATTCAGGCATACCGCTGCACCATCAGCTTATACACAACAAGAGCTAACACTCCCCCTGTTCACCTTGCCCCTTCATTGCAAATAATATTACTGAGCGTTGTGGGAAGTGAACTCCACCTCCCCTGAGTACAGCAAGTGCTGGTAACCCAATGTCTAGTAAATCAAGATAAATCACAACGCTCTTTCCTCCTGAGTACAACGAGAGCGCTGGAAACCAATTGTCTCATAATTCCAAACGAAGCCCCACGCTCTTCCTGAGCGCGGCCCTAACGAGGAATCACAACAAAGTCTTGCAAGCCTTTGAGCGCACGCTCTTACTCACGGGCTGCTGAACTCTCTATCCTCTGATCGGATGCCTTAGTGAGTTCGGAAACAGTCTCGAAGTCCTCTGCTTCACTCCGTCCTCTCACGGCATCCCCCGGTAATCCGTTGGTCCTGAAAAACGTGGCGACGCTTACGTCAGCGTCCCACGTTGGAGTTCCTTTACGAGGGAACCACACACTCCGCTAAATAGTTCTCGGTGTCTTCCTCTCCCTACGAAGATCCCAATCCTCCTGGAAATCGAACTCCCAATCTTCCGTAAGTCGCAGACGCTAGAGCACGCGTCTTTCGTTCCTTGCGCTGGGCGTCGGCACCAGCTTGAATCACTCTCCAGTATTACGCGCCTCGATTGGCTCTCGAGCCGCGTATTTACTCGGTGTTTGGCCCCTCCTCCGTACAGCCGAGGGATCTGGATGTCGTAGTCCTCAACCGGCTGTACATTCGGTAGGCGCTTTTGATCAGCGCCTGACAGATGGACACTCTTCTAAAAGATCATCAAGGTTATTCATCAGCATATCTACACGATATTGTCGTGTTTAGCAAAACCTGGGTTGAGCACCTGTACCATTTATCAGCCGTCCTCACTGAAGTAAGAAATGCGAATCTGCATGTCAATGCAAAAAAATCCAGATTCGCCTATCAAAAACTAAAATACCTGGGGTACTTGTTAGGGAAGGGCTTAATTGAACCCCAAAGCGAAAAGGTCAGGGTTATCCAAGACACCCCGTATCCCACCACAAAAAAAGAACTAAGGGCCTTTTTGGGTTTGGTTGATTATTACTGGTGCTTTATCCCCCTTTTTTCTGATACTGCCGCCCCCCTTACCGATCTGCTGAAGAAAAACACTGCTCCCAGTCGCCTTAGGTCCCCAATCACCAAAGAGCTCTTGGCTTTTCAGTCCCTGAAAAACACGTTAACCACCTCCCCTTTTTAGGTCTCGCTGGCGTTGCAGCGCGAAGCGCTGCCGCCAACGAGAACTATTGTTGCCCAGATGCCTCTCAAGGGAGACAGACCGGGGCACGCGCAGCGATCGGGGTCTGTGGACGCGCTTCTGAGACACACATCCCCAAGCGCGCGCGCGCGCCACGCTCCGCGGGGCTTGTCTTGTTTACAATAGCGATTGCGAAACGATCGCTTTCAGTGCCGCTTGTTGTGTGTTTGCTGAGTAGACCGACCTCAGTCACAATTAATTCCTTTCTCATGGCCCCTCAGTGAGGGGAGGTGGGCACAGCGTAGAAGCTCAGGAAGCTGATTGTGCACGTCTTCTCCTTCCTGTCTGCGCCTGACTGACTTCATGCCTCGACCGCCTGTTCACAGTGGCAGGACTATCTCATCTAACCAGCGCTTTGGCCCGAACTTCAGCTCAGCTACCCCCAGCCATGCTTAAAGGTACTGTAATTGAGGTTGGTTTGAAAACACGGAAAATGTAATTCCTAGAGGCTGGTTTCAGTATTTTTTTTTTTTTAATAGCACAAACTTCACCCGAAGGCATCAGGTATCAGAGCGCTATACATCAGCACCAGTTGCGCTTCACAAGGACACATTCTATTTTGCCTTCCTCTTTGAAGTCGGTTTCTGTGTCTTTACTTACCTATGCAGGATGTTGGTTCTGCGTCTTGCAGCCTCACATAGCGCCACCCTAGGCTCTCACTGTGCTTGCTAGTTTTACCAGCTAGAACAGGCTGTCTATCACGAAGTATATGCACACAGGTCGGTAGCACAATGGCGGACAAGTTAAAGTCAGGCAATGCGTTGCTTTAGTTCCTTATTAACACTTATGGTCGGCACCTATTGTAGTTTTGGTTGCCGATTTACTGGCTTCAGTTTTGGGCATGCAATAATTGTGTTTTGTTGCATGCTCGTAATTCTTATTCTGGTCCCCTCATACAAAGCATTTCAATTAGGGTCTTTCAGTGAAGCCTGAAACACCTCTATTTTTGCCCAAGAAATCTCATTTACGTTACTGAATTGCCTGCTTTGAAATTAAATCCACATAGTCTATGATGGGTGCTACTATTTGACTCAGTTCTCGAAGAGCCTCTCACTCAGTCCGTCTTTTCTTTCATTAGTCTTTTATGTGCTGGTTGGTATTACACTTGTTGTGAGGCTGTATGTTCGTTTGGTAGCTTCATTTGGTGGTAGGTTCAGACCTTGGTAGGTGATGTCCCTTATTGTCCCCAGCCAGAACATGCTTTTCCTTTTAATTATATAGATTACATTTGAAATCCGAGCTAAAGGCGCAGTTGGCTGTCTGGGTGCATGTATGGGAAGTGTGGAGAGTTGTCAAAGCGTGCCAATCACAGACAGAAATGATTGCCTGGTTAACAGTACGATGGTAAATCAAGATTCGTGAGTTACCACTAGAAATTATCGCATAGTGTATGCCACAATTCTACCACTACTAACCCATGTGCAGTAACACCCCATGTGTTAGTTTGCCTAGTTTAAAGCGGTCCAACTAACCCCAAAACTGACTAAAGTACCACTTAAAAAACACGACCGAAAAGCAGGTGGTGAACACTTGCATTGTTAAAACCAACAGACACTGCCCACGTCACATGCAGTAACATTTTGCCAATAAGGAAGTTCAGGATAAGTGAGAAGTCACAACTGTCTCTCTAGTGACGCGGTTTATATTCTCACAATATTATAATGTATGATAATGCAGACACTGTATGCTAAAGCATGCAGTAAAGCGGCTGCAGTGTTACCACTTCTTTCCACTCGCATTTTATAACATCCCTTGCAGGCCTTATAAATACAGCAGCACCCGAATGCTCCAGTGTTATCACCTTGTGGGGTCATTCTTTCCAGAATGATCAGTTTCTATATGCAAGTGTCCACTGGCCACGTTATGTGTGTCATGCTTTATACAAAACACCCCATCGCCACACCTGCCCAACGTTTGCTTTCTGGGATCTCATTTAGCCTCTTTCCTGCTTCCAAGGAACTGCGAGCAGACCCTCCCTCCCCCCTTTGATTCCCGCATCCCAAACACATATAACCAAAGCTTTAAACACCATCCGAAATGCCCTCTTAAATATCAGAAATTGCAACAGTCGACATTTCAATACAAGTGTATATGTGAGATAGGATGCATGTAACAGCAATGCAATAAATTCTTTTAAAAGCCGTTTTTACCACAAGCCATTTTACATATGACATTCCAAACTTGATCCTTGATATCTTGAGGTCTCAGCTGTTGGCATATCATATGTCGATGTCTACATTCCAGTCATTCATAGCATCATTCAAAATATATTACTTCACAAGAAATAGCTAGATAAAGAAAATATACGTATTCCTTCTTTAGCCAAGAAGCCCTTCCTCTGTTTCCCACGTGCTGTGTGTCGCGTCGCGTCGGTCACAGTAATCACAGCGACACCAAGTAAGTTGTTGATTCTTTATTGCATGTTATCTGCAGCCAGCATGCTGCACGTCCTGCCTCGTCCCCTGCTTCCTGTGTACTCCCTGTTTCCCTCCTGACCGGAACTGGTGTCCGGTGACCTGTCCGGCACTCTGACCTCCTCCGAGGTCCTAGTGCCCTCGTGCCCCATCTCTCAGGACACTACATCTCCCCCTTTTGTCACAAAACGTTACAACAGTAGCATTGGTTGGTAATCAGAAATGGGACAGTTTCTTTCGCATAGTCTGTTGCAAATGTGAAATGTCGATAGATGTTATTCGCGAGATGCTGCCTAGGGTGGCAGCTCACATTTCTTCTATTAGTCTCTTTGGTCTCACAATGTCTCTCCTCGGCCTCGTCACAAGTCCTTGGCCCTCCTTTGGCCTGGCGGCTTCTTCTGTACCTGCTTCTTGGCTCTCCCTTTTTGTTGTCTCTTCGATGCCTGTCACTTGCTCTTCGTCCTTTTCTTCTTTTAGGCCTTTGAAATGGGAGCTGTTCCTTGTTATTCGTCGGCTGTCTGACTCTGCTGTTACCATTGTTCCTTTTACCTTTGTTATCGTCAGCGGGTCTTGGGCGAATGTACTGTCCGACTTCCGTTGTTGTCTCCGTCGTACCACAACAGTATCTCCTTCATGGAGGTGTGATTTGATGGCATGTCGCCTTCCGTCAGCATATTCCTTCATTTTTTTCTTGGCCGCCTCATCTTTTGCTGCCACGCTGTCGTGCCCTGGTGCTGTCAGTCCTTCTACCTGCGGCAGCCTCGTTCTGCTTGTCCTCCCTAGTACTAGCTCCGCCGGGCATTTCCCTGTAGACCCATGAGGCGTGTTTCTGTAGTCTCTCAGTATTTGGCATAGTGCTTGGCCCAGGGAAATCTGTGACAACTTCGCCCTCTGAACTGCCTTCTTGATATTTCCCATGAACCTTTCGACCATGCCATTTGCTTGCGGCCATAGTGGTGTTATCTTTCTGTGCTGTATTCCAAGGTAGGCCATGAACCTTCGAAATTCCTCTCCTGAGAACGGAGGACCATTATCCGTTTTCAGTGTCTCTGGCGAGCCCCATGCTGCGAATATGTCGTCCAGAACCGGTAATGTTGCGGCTGCTGACGTTGAGGAGACCGATCTCACAATGGGGAATCTGGAGTATTCGTCTATGATGACCAGTAGGTACGTTCCCGCGTCTAGAGGTCCATAGAAATCGTCCGCCATTGTTGTCCATACAGCCCTTGGCAGTTCCGACATCTGTAGTGGTTCTTGTCTTGCAGGTGGACCTGTCGTTTGACAGAGGTGACAGGCCGCAATAGTATCTTCTACTAGACGATCTAATCCAGGGAACCACACTTTTTCTCTCAGCAACTTCTTTGTCGCTACTTTGCCTCTGTGTGACTCGTGTGCAATGTTGACCACTTGTCGTCGTAGTGAGCTTGGAATGACTATCCTGGTGCCCCGCATTACAATTCCACTGTTGGTCTCCGACAGTTCCCCGCTTATTTTCTGTAGAGCCAGCATCTCCTCCTTCTTTACTCCTGCCTTCCAAGTGCAGTTGTTGTTTACGTGCCTCCACCTTTGCTGTCTCATCGTTTCTCTGGCCGCTCGAAGAGTGTCATCTTTTCCCGTTTCTCTCTCTATTTCTGTTAGAGTTACCGGTGCCGGCGTGCTTTGCTTTAACACGAAGTTCAAGTATTCTTCTGCCATTGAGGCCTTGTTTTCAGCGTGTGGCAGGGGATGTCGCGACATGTAGTCTGCTGGATTATGTTCTTTCCCTGGTTTGTGGACAATTTTGAAATCGTAATCCATTAATCGGATGCCCCAGCGCTCGATGCGGGGCGGCATCTTTGCTGCTGGGTTGCCGTAAATTGTTACTAGTGCTTGGTGGTCTGTGATGATGGTGAACGGCTTCCCGTACACAAACATGTGGTAATGCTCGCATGCCCATACCACCGCCAAGCTTTCTTTTTCCGGCTGAGAGTACGCCTTCTCAATGTCTGTCAGGCTTTTGCTGGCGTATGAGACAATCTTCCTTGGTGACTCCTTTCCCGGCAGGTGTTGTGCTAATATTGCACCTAAACCCACTGGGCTGGCATCGACCGTCAGCTCGGTGCAAAGCAGCGGGTCGAAGTATGCGAGGTGCTCCACAGTCATCACGGCCTTCCTGATCTCTTTGAACGATTCATTGCATTGTTGAGACCAGACAAATTTCTGGCCTTGTTTCGTTAGTTCTCTCAGCGGCGTGCTCACCGTGGCAAAGTCTTGTATGTATCTGGCACAGTAGCTTGCCAGGCCTAGGAATGATCTTATTTCTGCCACATCTGACGGTGGCTTTGTATTCTTCAGCGTCTCCACTTTGCTGGGATCAGGCCTCATCCCTTTTTCCGAGAATATGTGTCCGAAGAAGATCAGTTCTCTCCTCCCTAGCTCGCACTTTTCTCCATTCAGTGTTAATCCAGCCTGCTTTAGTTGTTTGCACACTTGCCTTAGGGCACTATCATGTTCTCCGTCCGATTTCCCAAACACTAGGATGTCGTCGCTGTAGTTGAAACTGTTATGTACTGGTCGTATCACCTGTCTTATTGTCTCCTGAAATATTTCGGCCGCTGACGAGATACCAAAACTGAGCCGTTTGTACCTGAATAGTCCTAGGTGGGTGGAGAATGTCGTTATGTACCTTGATTGTTGGTCCAGCTCTAGTTGGTGATACCCTTTGCACAGATCTAGCTTTGAGAATCGGCACGCCCCTGTCAACCGGCTGATCATGTCGTTCAGATGAAGTCCTGGATGACGTTCCCTCGATATTGCAGTGTTCGGTATTCTCATGTCCACACAGATCCGTATTTTGGACGTATTTTTCTTCGGGACTGCCACAATCGGTGATACCCACGGTGTCGGCCCATCTGCAGGCTCAATTATGTCTTGCTGCAGTAAGTTGTTTATTTCTTCTTCCACTTGCGGTTGTAGGTGAATTGGCACTCTCCTGTGATGCTGTGCCACTGGTCTCACTGCTTCGTTTATGTGTAGGGTAACCTGTTTGTCTTTTAGCTTCCCCAGTCCTTGCAGTATTTCTGGATATTCTTGCAGTATGTTCTCTTTTTCTGTCATGTGATATGTCATAGCCAACAGCCCCATGACTTGTGCCGTGACGTTGCTCAGCAGGCAGGGTGCAGGGATGTACCCTTTCAGGACGTGTATTTCTTCTTGATATGTCATGTCCTGATATGTTAATGTTTCAGTGAACTTGCCCATGTTTTCTACGGGTGTCTTTGAACCCCACGTGAACACATCTACTTTTGATGGCGATAACTTTGGCTTTGTTCTCATCTTCATGTATTCTGACATGCACATTATGTTGCATGTGGCACCACTGTCTAGCACAAATGTTGTTCTGTGGCGCCCGACGTCGATGTCTACTGTGGCCGTCTTTTTTATTTGCTGTTTCTCCACCAGCTGGATGTGTTCCTGCTGTCTTCCTTCCTTTGGTGTGTCGGACATGAGGTATAGCCGTGCTTCTCTCCCAGCCGTCGTCTGTCCGTCCGACTCATCCGACGATCCTCTCTCTTCTGTCTCCATGTGTCTGGCATGCCTGGTGCCTGTTGTCCTTGGTCTAGCTGTTCGTCCCCTCTCATTCCTAAATTGCCGGCTCATGCAGGTGCTTGCGAAGTGGTTGTTCCCGTTGCATTTTCTGCATTTCTGGCCCATTGCTGGGCAGGTGCCAACGTGTGGGAAGTCAAGGCCGCATCTGTAACATGTGACCGCTTGTTTCCTGGGATGTTGTTGCTCCCTGTTGTCGTTCCTTTTGAAATATTCCGTCATCCGATGCGCCATCGCTGTTCCTTTGTCTTTGCCAATTTGTATCTGTTTGGCATGGTCCGTTGCCCGTGCTTCTGTGCGGGCCATCGTCAGTATTTTTTCAAGTGTTGTTGGTTCTTTTAGGATGCGTGCTCTGAACTCTACTGACAAACACCCTACGATGAGGCGCGTTCGTATTGCTTCTTCATTGTCAAACTTATCAAATTCGCAGTACGTCACCAACTTCCGCAACCTTGTCGCGAAGTCGTCCATGCTCTCTTCTGGTTGCTGGCATGCTGTGTGGAACGTGTATCTTTCGAAATCAATGTTGCGTTGGGGGTCGAATTTCTCCGTGAGGCACGCTTTCGCGCCTTTATAATCTGCCGTTTTTTCACTCGGTAGTGTCATCATTAGGTCTTCTATTTCGTCTCCCGCAAGGTTGACCAGCAAATCTAGTTGTTTGCTCTCTACGACGTCCGTTGCACGCATGTATCGTTCAAATTGTCGTAGCCATCTCTCCCATCTGATGCCTGCTTGCGGTTCCGATATGTTGAATGGCAGTGGCCTGCGGAACACAGCTTGTGTGCTCCTTGTCTCTTCGTCACCCATATCCTTCCTTTCTGTTATTTTGCTAATTTATTTATTTGTTCCTTTTTACTTCCTTCTTGTCCCTCTGGTGCTATTTTCCTTCTTTGGCACCTTTTTCTTGTCGTTTCTCTTTTATTTAGACCTTTTTTTTGTCAATTTTCCTTTTTGCCTGACCTTAAAATGGCCTCCCGGCCTTCCTGTGCTGCTATTGGCCCAAATTGCCTGACTTCAAAATGGCTGCCACACTCTCGCGCGATTTCGCGCTGTTCGGGACTTTGCCTGACCCTTCAAAATGGCCGCCGTCTATCTTGGACGCTGATTGGCTCAATTCGCCTGACTTCAAAATGGCTGCCACCTCTCGCGAGAGTTCGTTGAAACTCACGCGCGGGAGGGATTTTTATCTTTCCTTCAGTTGCTTGATCAGTTTCAGTCTCGCGCTGCTCTTACTTCTCTTAGCAGCGCCGGGGTGGGCTCCCGCAACGATGTTCTTTTCTTGCTGGGCACTTCGGACCAGGGTGGGCTCCTGGCTCCGATCTTCTTTCCGCGACCGGGTGGGCTCCGACAGTCGCCGCGACGCGTGTATTTCGATCCCGCCTCGTCGCCAGTTGTCGCGTCGCATCGGTCACAGTAATCACAGCGACACCAAGTAAGTTGTTGATTCTTTATTGCATGTTATCTGCAGCCAGCATGCTGCACGTCCTGCCTCGTCCCCTGCTTCCTGTGTACTCCCTGTTTCCCTCCTGACCGGAACTGGTGTCCGGTGACCTGTCCGGCACTCTGACCTCCTCCGAGGTCCTAGTGCCCTCGTGCCCCATCTCTCAGGACACTACACTGTGTTTAAACTCGATTGCTTCGCAGTGACGTAACAAGGGGCACTTGAGCAGTAATGCAAGCAAGGTTCGATGGTAGCAGGGGTGTGACGCTGGCCCTTGTGGTGCCAACACCATTCAGAGGGCCCTTTCAACACTAGGCCTAGGAATATACATGACATATGAGAGGCAGGGAGTCCCCGTCATTTCGTTTTACGATAGTGGCTGGTAGAGTAGTACAATATATGCTTAATTAGGGTGCAGTGGACCCCTCACACTCCTGACTCAGTGCTTTTCTGTACTTGGTCTGTTGAAGGCACACACACCTTGTCCTTGCTCACAGCTCTACTCTAGCGAGCCTGCTTCATTCATAGACTATTACTGTGTCCACTAAAGGATCCTGAAAGAGACACCAACCTGCCTCTTTAATTGTTTCTGGGGGCAGTGTCACTAAGTGCTTGAACGATGGGCTATGTGAGTGCTACAAAGGAACTTGTAATGATCATGTTAATCTGAACTGTAGTGATGTGACTGGTTATAGATGCTGGTAGACAGCCCAAGACATAAATCGATAAGTATAAAGCTCATACAATGTCAGTTCACATATATATGCCCAATAAAACATGGTATGTAGAACAAGTGTGCTCAGGCTTCTTTCTACAGTGCTAGCGTCAAATTCCATTTTTTTTACCATAGTGCAACCTTAATAACTTGGAATATCAATACTTACAGCCTCATAGATTGCAATCACTTTACACAGGAAACTAAGGAGTCCTTACTCATAAGGCGTATTTAATTAAATTTGTCTCGCTGGATGGATTTAAGTCCATGTGCTCATGTTACCAATGTTTGTTTATTAATTGCTGTACATGATCAAACTGATGGTACAAGCCATATATGCAGACCTGTAACCAGTAGTACGCTCTTTGTTACTATAATTGAGGGAGGAAAAGGGCCATAATGAAGCGGCCTTGCAGCATTCAAAAATGCTTCTTCCTCAATACTCAAGACTAAACAAGCATTTGCAATGCAATAGGTCTCACATTACTAAAAGTTTGAGCTATTGGTGTTGCACATAATAATACAATTCCGATAGCTCAAACTTTCAGCAATGCGAGACCTATTGCATTGCAAATGCTTGTTTACTTACACCAGACTGCCAGAAAACCTTCATCTTACAGACTGATGCCTCGGGGATGGGAATAGGAGCTTTTCTCTCTCAGTTAGATGAGAAGGGGCTGGAACGGCCTGTTCTATACATCAGCAGGAAACTCTTCTCCAGAGAGAGGGCATATCCCGTGATAGAGAAGGAGTGCTTGGCTATCAGATGGAGTATAGACAAGTTAAGATACTATCTAGAAGGACGCTCTTTTCTGCTATATACAGATCATGCTCCGTGCACCTGTTTGCAGAGGAGTAAGGGCACCAACGAACGGGTTCTTAGATGGTTCTTGGCCCTTTAGCCATATAGTTTCCAGGTGCTTCATCGAAAAGGCAGAGACCAGGGCAATGCAGACTACCTGTCGCGTTTTCCTAGTTCCCCCGATCGGGGAATCTTCAGGGAGGGCATGTGTCGGGAGTCTGCGGAAATCGGGAGAACTGATCGGCCAGTTGAAGGGGCTAACGCCATATTGTTGCCTTCTACACAGGCAGGTCTGGAGCCCTTTAACGAAAGCCCATCGGAGGAGACTTCGGAGGCGTGGCCTTTGACGCTGTACTCGGCTGTCCAATCCGGTGAGGGATCAGACGGAAAAAGAGAAGGGAGCCCCCACACGTATGCGGAAGGAGAATCCCGGGCGAGAGGAGAGCCGGACGCGTGGAAACCAGAGAAGTCAGATGGAGGGAAAGTAGACGAGACAGGAGCCGTGGACCCTGCCGAAGACATCAAGCCAGGAGGCCAACAAAACCATATTCCGCCCAGCCACCCTCCAGGAGGAGGGTGGCTTACCAAGGTACGAGCAAAGCTACAGGGGTTCTCAGGGCATGGTAGGGGAGGGTGGTGAATGCGAGGGAGGTCACAGCTGGGTCTTCACGGTGTTGGCGATTTTTAGTGACTCCTCCTTCACTCCCCGCTCCCCTGCATTGGAAGCGTCTCGTTATCCCACTGACGTGGTATTATTTTCTTTGTTTTCTTGGGTTTCGGCGCATTCCGGTACCAGGACCACAGACCTGCTGTGAAGCCAGGACGCCATTACATCTCCAAAGGTCCCAAGGGAGGAAGCTGGTGGAAAAAGGTGCAGCCCAAACCAGAGGGGGACCCTAATGTATCGGACTGTGCAATATGAGTTAATAAACAAACTTGATAAAGCACTCAAATTTGGCCTCATTACTACTTGAGATCCCCCCCGAGTAGAGTCCCTCTTACAATCACCCTCCAGGCTTGCCTGCCATCTGCCTCAGTATGCAAGTGCCTGTTAATTCACATAAGAATCCTTTAAAACATTAGTTCTTTCTCTTCTAGCTGTTTCTTCACTAGAACTAAGTCTCTGGATTTGGCACATGCTGCATGGTTTCCTTAATGTCTCTCTCTGGTTAGCACAGATGGCACGATTCACTGAATAATAATGAAGTACCTTGTAAATAATTAAGTATCTTGCAATTTTTGTCCACCAAGTTTTTTTTTAACTGATGCTGAATCATGATTTCTTTGGCTCAAATTCCTGACTTGCATGCGCACCTGAAAGAGGTGAAGATTAAATGTACTTAGCTTTCTCTTGTCTCTTTAATCTCTTGTAGATCTGAAGAACTCTCTCCAGGAAGAGCAAGGTTCAGAGAGGAAGAAGTTTTCCTGGCTACGCAGGTAAGCTGGGTTTTGCGAGAGAAACAGGGGTGTGTCTTCACTGGAACTCTGATTGCCTAGCAAAGGGTGTGGTCCAAGGGAGTGGTATTTATAGCCTCCTGAACTCAAAGATGACTGCTACCATCACATGGCTGTTTTCAGAATCTTCTGGTATGGTCCTGAACCTTCTGGCTTGTTCCAGAACCTTCTGCATCATTCCAGATAGGTTGCAATGTGCTTTCGAAGTCTATTTATAAGCGATTCATTGACAACCTTGTTTCCGTTTACCAACAGTCTTAGATTATGTTTGTTCTTTACAGTTCTATTACATTTTAACACTTGTGACTCCCCCCGGCCCTCAAAGCTATGGGAACCATGTTTTTTGCATCGCTCTTTCATCAGTAAGGGTTTTCTAGACCCAAAATGCACACAAAGCTCTCCACAACCAAGGCCCAAGATACCTCAACCACCGTGTAACCTTCTACACTCCCACCCGCCAGCTTCGATCAACCAGCCACGCCCTCGCCGCCGTCCCCCGCATCCGAAGAGCCACAACAGGAGGAAGATCCTTCTCCTACCTGGCTGCCAAGACTTGGAACTCCCTCCCCATCCACCTCCGCCTGACCCAAGACCACCTCTCCTTCAGGAAGCAACTCAAGACCTGGCTGTTCGAGCAGTAGTGGACCCCCCTCACCCAAGCGCCTTGAGACCCTCCGGGTGAGTAGTGCGCTATACAAATGCTTGATTGATTGATTGATATTCGTTCTAGGTTTTTTCACACAGTTTTAAAACTGCACGACATGCTGCAAGGCAGTTCTGAAACATGTTTTACAGTGCTACTTTAATATATGAGGAACTTATGAGTGAATTAAATGTATCAATCAGGTGTACACCAATTTTACCATGTTTAGAAGGGAAACTACAAGATCTTTACCAATGGTCAGCAGGAGTAAAAAGCGGAGAGACCTAAAACCAACAAAAATGGTTGCAGCAAAAAATAAGGTAGTGAAGGCATAAATCTGGGGGAATACCACACAAAAGGTGGTCATTTCCAACAATGTCCACTTCATCACATATATTAATCCACTTCTGGTTCTAGGATATACAAATCAATATAGCATAACAATAAGAATGATAACAAAGTGAAGCTTCCAACTCCTTAAATGTGTCAGGTTCTCACCTAAACGCCCCTGCTCTAAATACCTTCCCAAACCTGGATCATACAATGTCTGCAGTGCAGGGCTTTTAAAGGCAGCAGACTGTCCTTCTCGGAAACGTCCCCCTCGAGTCTGACCTAAGGTACAGTGGTCCGTAAGTCTACTGCATCCACATCTGAAATGTGGATACTAACATCACAGCAGCCACCCCGTCCTCCTCTGATTGTGACCTGATTGGTCTCTTAATATTTCCTTTATACAGTAGTCTCTTCTACGTTTCTTCCTATTCTGTTGTAGGAGTGGCTTGGGCTCCGCTGACTTGACTGCTTTGTTACTATACATTTCCATCCAATCCCATGCTTCCAAGGGTTTTGTAAAAAACAAAGTTAGATTTTCAAGCATTACTTTTAACTTGGCTGGGAATAGTAATAAATATTGTAGACCAGCTTCTCCAAGTGCTCTCTTTACCACTCACTGGGAAGCTCTTTTACATTGCACTGCCGCCATGCAGTCCAAAAACAATGTCACAGAGCTGTTCTCAATCTTAAAGGGACCAGTGGTGAGGGCTTTATAGAAGAGGAAGTCCCTGTTGCGGTAATTATTGTGTCTCATCACTACCGGTCTGGTGGGGACCCCAGGAGAAGGGGGTCGGAGACCTGCACTCTGTGTCTGATCGAGTGCAACAAAGCTGGTGAGACCTTAGGGTGCCACTTCAGTCAGCAGCTAATTTTCAAAGAAGGAAACCATATCGGGCCCTCAGCCTCCTCTGGGAGATCAACCACCTGGACTTTCTTGCGCTTTATCCTCCTGGTATTCCAACAAACTTTCCTTAAGATCCTTAATTTGCTGTTTCATAGATATGCAAGTGGGTGTAGCTCCTCTAAAGAGTCTTCAGTGGCCCTCACCTGTCCAACTTACTTATGATGATCTGCTGAAAGTAACCCCACATCCAGGGCCACAGTATCTATTGTAGGTTCAAGAGTTTCCCTGGACAGTGTTGTGGGTTTACAAAAACCTTCAAAAACAAGGGAAGACAAGGACTCCTCTTGGCAATGCAAAGACAGCAATTTACTGTCACAACAGAAAGAAAGACCCTCAACACACACACCTCGGACTGCACGTTAGTCTTTCTCAAATTGCTGCTTGAAAGCAAGTCTTTTTAGGCAAGATTGTTGGTTTATTACAAACAGTAAATAAGTGACTTGCAAGTTACAGATTTAAGATGGAAAAAAACACTCAAAGACATGTGACCCCATAACCCCAGATTCTGACCTAATCAATTACACACTCTTTATTGCATTTACAATAATGCTTGGTAAACGAAGCATTCTTCTGTGAATGCATGTGCCTTCATGGCAAATGAAATTTAAGTGAAGTGTGTGGTTTCAGCATTGTGCACCTAAGATCTCAGTGTGCTCTGAACTAATTTACTTCCCTGGACCCACTGTCTAATCAGGCACCTTTAGAATTCTGTGTACTCTAATTTTGTTTCCTGTAACCGTTGTCTTATCACGCCATGATCTGTTCGAAGCATGAAGTGCGTGCTGGTGGACTCATGTGTCAAAGTCATAAATGCTTCCAAGCTTTTTAAACGGGAGTTGGCCTATAAATAAAAACCCTTTCAAGATTCCTATTCCATTATGCTATTAAGTGAACTTTTTACCTTGCTCATGTCAGTGCAGGATTTGGGCCTAAACTGGTTTTTAACCATGAACAGATGTGTATTTTCTGCTTGCGTTTTTTGTTGCTCTATATTCTCGTTTTTTATATTTTCTACAGTGTGTTTATTTTTAACATTTCCTACTACATTCCCTCCTCTAGTTGATATTTCAACTACTTAATCTAGGCCTTGGTCTGTACTTCGCACTAGGAATCCACTATTTGCACGGGTGTCCTAACTGGGAACATCCTACCCACCTTTGCACCTATTCTCCTACAATATGCTAGGATTAAATGTGCAACACAGTATATTAGCAGTAAGACCACAATAGTTGGCAACAAGGTCCCTAACAGTCCCAACATCCAGGATGGCAGTGATAAAATCCAACCACTAAGCCAACTATCTGGGGCACCTCCTTCATCTACAATTTTCTTTTGTAGATGATGCAGTGTCTGTATAGCTTTTGATAAAGTCTCATTGTCACTATCATTTGCTGAAATAAACGTGCAGCACGTCTTCCCAATCTTCTTGCACACCCCTCCTTGCATGGCCGTCATAAGGTCTAGTACATAGCGATGCTGCATTACCATCATTCATATGGCTTGCAGCTCTTCCTTTATGGTGTTGAAGCAATCGTTTGTAGTATTTATCACTTTCAGGAGCTCCCACCACATTATCTGGTGCCAACAAGCTGTTGTGTAGCTTAAACAAACACTATCACACACATGGCCTCTAATGGTACATCTTATCCTACCAAAAACGTACTGCTCCTAAATTAACTATTTCACAAAATATTTGTACGTTCTGTAGTATCGAGAAAAGAGCAGTTAAGGACAGGAACCCTCAATCACCCAAAGGTGACATTCTTAAGCATAGGGCTCCCTCCTCACACAAGGACCGCAAGGTACCTTGTGTGGGCTACAACTCCCATATACACTGGGAGTCATATTTTGTGGCGTTAACTAAGAAACCAACTACTCTAACATGTGTCAACTCCATTGAGCCTACACAAGTAGAGATGTAATAGACATTGAGCTGTGCTCAGGGGTACTTCTTTCGTTGAGTGCAGCCTTTCTGATCCAGCAGCATGAGGAATCGGGGAGCACACAAAGCTGAATTCATTAGTGTTTTCTGAACTGTGAAGAACACAAGAAAGGGCCTGAGGAGATTTAAAGACCTGCAGGGGACAACTCCTCTCAATCACAATTCAAAAACACCAAATGGAAAAGGGATATCCCAGCACTCTTTCTCGTACCCGGGTCCATTTGGTGTTTTTGTACAACATATTATCTGACAGACAAATATGGGCCTTGCGGGTCACATTGTTATTAGAGAGCTCTCTTTGGACATGAAAGACATTAGAAAAAGGTGCACTGCTATTGAAGAGCAGAAGGGATAGAATCAAGAGGCAAAAAAGAAACATAAAAACTAAAATACATATCTTTTGTGTAGTCCTTTAAAAAAAAGAGTCCAAAGCAGAGGTGGAGCGGGGCGTTTTTATGAGGACACTCTTCGTTCCCCTCTTTTTCCATTTACATTGTTCATGATGTTTGGCGAAATGCTGGGTTTAGATGAACATGGCTGCGATGGAGTCAGGGCTTCCTGCCATTCACCTTGATGGCAGTGGGAGTGATTGTGGTAACTGTGTAGGGGTCCTCAAATTGTTTGTCTCGCCATTTTCAGACAAAATTCAGTATAAACACTTGATCTCCCACATATACAGCTGGGAAGTCGACCTCCTTTTCCTTGGTTACCTGTTTGGAGATGACTCTTGCACATTTTACACAAGTTTACACAAATACTTGTGCATCTCATCATTCAAGATCTCTACCAAGCTGTTCTCCCTGTACTTTACTTCTAGTGACAGGGACTTGGATATTCATAGATCTCCCTGTTACTATTTGATGAGGTGTCAAGTGATGGTCTGAACTGGGTGTATTCCTAAGGGCAAAGAGCACCATTGGCAAACAGTATAACCATTTCTTGTGCAATGTAGCACATGACTTACTTATCTTACTTTTTACGAGCCCGTTCAGGCGCTCAACAATAGCATTATTTTCAGGGTTGTACAGGATGTACAACTTAAGTTTTATTCCTAACTGTGTTGTAATATACCCAAATATTGTATTACAAAAATGAGGGCCAATGTTGGATCTTATCCCTTCTGGAATTCCTCATCGTGGTATTACTTCATGAATTAGGAATGTAGCTGCTGACTTAGCATCACATTGTCCTGCTTCAATCCATCAGGAAAACGGGAAGACCACCACTATGAGGTACCTGTAGTGTATAAATCATATCCACAAAGTCCAGATGAAGGGCTTCAAAAGGACCTAGTGGTCGTGGAATGGTGAAATATATCACTTTTAGGGTGGGATTAAGGGACAACTGCTGACAGAGGATACAGTTATGAATATACTTGGTAATTTTGTCGTGCAAATTGGGAACACACCAGTCTTGTATTTATTTTGACAAGTAATCTCTGGAGGCATGGGCTGGTAAACAAATCGGATCCAGAGCTATCACCAACAAAGTCTGTGGCATCACTGGCTTTCCTGTAAATGCCTATACACTAGGTCATCCCTGACTGGGAGCATCCTCTATCTTCCCATAACTATTTCTCATGCAAAGGAGTGGCCTTCTGCAGTTCTCTCAGGTGTAACCAGATTGTCTCAGCATAGTGAGGTGCGTCATTGGTTGGGGTAGCATTGGATTCAGACTCAAGGGGTGAGGCAGTTGTAGCAACTAGAACAGGGGCAGGTTGTGAATCTGATGGCACAGTTTGGGGCATGTACCTAGCTGCAGCTTTAGCTGCCCAATCTGCTAGAGCATTACCCTGGGACACAAAATCCTGTCCACTTGTGTGCAATGCACATTTCACAACTGCCACTGCCTGTGGTAACACAAATGCCTCTATCAGAGCCCACTAGGAGGTTCCTATGCATGACAGGACTACCGTAAAATTTAAGAAAACCTCTCCTGCTCCATGTTATGATGCTGGACTGGACAGTGGTTGTCAAATACACTGAATCTGAAAATATTGTAATGATTACTCCTGCTCCTAACTTAAGGGCCGCTATTAGTGCAGTTAATTCTGCTGCTTGGGTGGAATAATGTGCTGGTAATGTCAGCTGTTCTACTATATGCAGTGTATCAGAGGAATCATGCTGTTCTGCTTTGACTACTGCCTCACCCGTAAGTCTAATTCCTGTCTCCTGGTCAATAGTGGAAGAGCCATCAACAAAATAGATAGAGCTACCTGATATAGCATCCTTCGCTGCCTGACTTGATTCATTAGGAATGTAGGTTTCACAGTCATGAGCCTCATCCTCAGGGTCTATAATTGAGTAGGCGAAAAATGTCTCAGGATTCACTGTGTGACACTTCACAACCTTCAAGAATGGAAGTGACAGTTTCACCTCATATACTGACACACTCTGCGTAGTCCGAGTGATTGTAGCCTTCTGAATAATGGCAAATACTGCATGCACTGCACAGAGTGTCAAAGGTGCCCCCATAACGATGGGGATCCTCTTCTGTATTGCAAAGGCTGCAGTGGCCAGAGCCTGCTCACAGGGATAATGTCATTTAATAACTAAAGCCAGCAACTCACTGAAATATGCAATGGGTTTGTGTCCAAAAGGATCTATCTGAGCAAGGAAAGCTGTCATTACCTGACCATTGTAATGGCAGAATAAATAAAACTCCTTGGTATAGTCAGGGGTGCCCAAAACTGGAGCATTTGTTTTTTTGATTTTAAATTTCTGGAAAGTCTGGTGTCCATGTTATCCTGTTCTCTCGGTCTCTTGCAGTTTGACAGCAGCTAACAAGGGTACTATTAATGTGCTATAATCAAAGACCCACTGGCTCACATAGTTACATAGACTCAGAAACTTCTACATTCCTTTGACCATTTCTGGTTCTGTCATTTGGCAGATAGAAGCTGCCATTTCAGGTGTTATGCGTTGACCAGGTGCTGACAACAACTGTCCTAAGCACTGGAGTTCCTCCTGACAGTACTGAATGTTCACCCTGTCTACTTCAAATCCTCTCTGGGCAAGAGTGGGTATTAGGGATATAGTGTCTCTTCTGCACTCCAGTTCCGTGGGACTACAAATCAATATGTCATCGACATATTGCAACAGAGTGCTGTCACATTGGAAATTTGACCGATCATTCTTTATCGCCTTGTTGAAAACACTAGGGAACTCACAATACCCTTGGGGCAACAGAGTACAAATACCGATTCCTGTCCTGCAATATGAGAACCCTGTCAAATAGTGGCTGTCTGGGTGGAGAGGGATGCTAAAGAAGTTTTTTTCAAAATCAATGACAGAAAAATATTTGGCATCCTGGGGAATACTGGTCAAGATGATGGAGGAGTAGGAACAATTGGGAATTCTGCACCACAATGTCATTTAGGGGGCACAGGTCTTGAACCATGCATCAAGTATTAACCCTGGATTTCTTGATTGGTAATAATTGGAGTGTTGCAAGGAGATATTTCAGGGTGAACCACTCCTTGCTCCAGCAATGCCTGTAGAGTAGAGGTGATGCCCTCATCTGTTTTCTTGGACAGGGAATACTGCCCTACTCTGTGTAAGAAGGCACCTCCCTTTAATGTAATCCGGAACTGTGTGGCAGTAGGAATATGGCCAAGATCATGGGGATCCTTAGTCTACAAGGTGTCTGGTACATTGGACAGATCTGCTTCCCTGACTGAATCGATAGCTCTACCTCGTGTAGGCATTCTTACTTCTAACACTGTCCTAAATGGTATGACCTCTTGAAAAAGTGCAACAGCTTTCTTGGGATCATCATTAAACAGTTGGTCATCCAATATTTCCCTAACCATTTTTGTGGCTCAATGAAGAGGACATGCCCACAAAACATAATTATGGTCATGGACTATCAGAGCACCATAGGTTGGTGTTATTTCTAAGGGCTCTATCTGCAATATTAATTCAGCATCAGACATCCAAGAATCTTGCCCTTGTCGACAAAAAAGGAATTCTTTGGGTAACTGAACCTCTTTTCCCAGTAACTCTGGTGTCTCTGCTATAATGGTATACATAGCTGTCGTAAATGCCTCCATATCAGTGGGTTGTGCTCTAATCTGGATTCTGGTGGAGGAATCTACAGTTAATGCCATGATTCTGGAAGGTGAAACTCCAGGGGTGGAGCAAATCATGGTACCGTCAGATTCAAAATGAATGGTCATATTTAATTTGGCCATCAAATCTCTTCCTAACAGATTAGATGGTGCAACTAAGGGAAAAGAGTAAACAGCCATCAATGTACCTCCCTCCTACTTCCATCTCCGCTGGTCTGGTAAAAGGAACCCTTATCACTTCCCCAGAGAATCCTTGCGTGGCCATTGATCTGTTGGAAATTGGTAGACCTCCCTCTCTAATACAGAATTTAGTTGCTCCTGTATCTATGAGGAATGCATACCTTTTGTCATTGATAGCTACAGTTACAGTGTGTTCCTCATCTGGCCTGTGCGTTGCTGACAAGACTGGACACAGAAACATTCTCTGGTCTCCTTCATTGTGCACATCCTCCTGTAGAATTCATCTGGAAAGGATTTCTTCTCCTCACAACTACACATCCTTGTCCACTTAAAGTTGGGGGTGCTTGGTAGTTTTGCCGAGGCAGCCCCTGCTGCGCATGAGGTATTGCTGGTGGCTGCGTACTTTGTGAGGGCGCCTGAGGCACTCATGATTTGAGGACTTAGTTAAGGCTGTGCTGCCGTGCTTCCTGGCTGTTTATACACCTCTACTCTTCCATTTTGCTCATCCCATAGTTTTGAAGTCTATAATGAAATGCCCAAGCCTCTGACTATATTGACGTTTGACCCCTCCTTTGAGGACCCATCCTATCGCTTACTATTCTACCTTGTTCTCCCCTACTACTTCCCTGCAGCCTTACATCATTCTGCTGTTGTGGGTGCTGTTGTGGGGCGGCCCCTGGGACTGAACCCACAGGCATTGTAGTCATCGGAATGGCAGCTGCCACTACAGCACCTTCCATTGGTCCTTTCTTCACTAATTTCTTTTGCACTAACTTGGAGGCTGATTTCCCTGCCACTTCCTGTTTGTGCCTTTCTTTCACTTGCAAAAATGGATTATGTGTGCTTAAATTTCTTTCCAGAGCTTGGCTTCGAGTGCCACTATGTTATCAAGGCTGTCCTGCATGTCAGAAGACAATCTCCTCTTAACTACACTATAAAATAATATGGCATTGCCTTCTGTCACCTCCCAATCCTGACTGACTTCCTGGGTCCATTTTTCTTTCATCCTATCAAGGAACTGTGTGGGATCCTCACTTGGCTGCATAGATTGGGCCATGAAATCCAATGTCCAGCCTATTAGGGTACATTTTCCTCAGCTGATCCAACACTACTTTTCTAACCAAATTAAATAGAGACCCATCACATCGAGTCTCAGTGAAGGTCACATTCCTTACTCCAGCCTTTTTAAATAGTGTCCGTTTTATTCCCTATGAGGGAACTAAGCAGACTCTTCATGTACCCTACTGCTGGGGTGATACCTGTGGTTTGTTTTTCAAATGTCCTAATCCATTTCCCTGCTTTATCTGTGAGCAGTGGCAATAATATTCTGAGGGTTTCCTTGGCCATCTGTGGCAAGGGGACATAATGTGATGCCCCAGGTCCCTTGCGTATTAGGGGCACCTGATGCAAGGGGGTGGTTGAGCGACGAGGATTGTGCTGTCTGGCATATTTCTACCATACATGCAGACATTTTCTAATGCAGGGGTAATCCAAGTCTAGATCCTCCTTCCCATACAGAATGCAATCTTCAGCATTCACCATGTCACTTGAGTCAAAGAACACTTCTTGTGGCCGTGGACTCATCTGTGAAGCGAAAGGCTCAGTCCAATCTATTTGATTATCTACATAAGGTACCACACTGTACCAGCTATTCTCTCCTCCAGCGACGATTTCACTGGTGTGAGGCCTGTACAGCGCAAAATTGATTGAGAGCTAATTTGCTGCACTGGTCTGTTGAGGACTGTCAATCTATCCCTAGATTCGCTGGATCTCATCCTGGTGTCTGGCTGGCCATGGGCACCTTGAAATTGCAACCTCTCAAGCTGTCGCTTGAGTTTTCCTAACTCTAGAAAGCATATCCTGCTCTCTTTCCCTCGTGCCAGTTGGTATAGACAGTCTCCTTGCACCCTTTGTGTAGTCCAAATCAATAAGGGTCTCTCTTGGATATCAACATCATAGGTAGGGTGCCTCGCCTCTGGGGTGTGAAGCGTTTACCCATGCTTTCCACTTGCTGGTGTGTAGATTCTATTCTATCCATTAATCTCCCAAAAATTCACTTAGCTTGTCCTGGAAAGTCGTTGTGATACCCCGCTCTCCTCACCTCACTTGTATCTCTCCTACTCTCACTGCGTGACAGCCATTCTTGCACACTTTCTGGTGAGACTATTATGCTCCCTTTCTCCTTTCACCACGTGGGTAAACTGTCATCAGTCCTTCTATGCTCCTGTTCTCTTCTTTGAGACACTGGCCATCATGCCATACCTATCCACATTGTCATCCCACCTTGAGTCATTTACATCTCTCCGCTGTGGGATGGATGCTCCCTCTCTAGTTACTCTGCCTGTCATGTTCCTATCTGTGCTATGAAACAACAACGGGACCCAAATACAGTCGGTCAGGGACCTTTGGGTAATTTAACTATTTCTAAAGACAGTGGTCTCTAGACAGTAATTAAGTTTAAGCTAATAAATATAGACTCAATCAGTACTATATTGTATACCTCTGTCCTGCCGGACAAGTATTTAATATGCAGTCAAGTAATTTTTACAACCTATAAACAAAAACTACATAAGTGGGACACAAGCCGGCATCCAACTTAGCAAGTAAGACGTACAACATAAAGTAAGGGGCTCAAGCAAAAAGGAAATTGTTTGTTTACAGCACATTTCCAATAGAACAAACACAATATACATGAGACACCATTGCACAGAAATTATAACATTTTTTGAAAGTGTATATGGTGTACAGAGTGTTGACGGCGTTTTGATCCCTTAAGAAAAATACTGGGATCATCTTCAGGACATTTGAATTACCATGCCTGTTTACATATGCCTGTATTTGCTATGTACTTGTAACTATGACCAGTGGGCGTGCGTCCTTGATAGGGTGCGTGGCCTCCGTGGAGGAAGTAGACTAGTGGTGCACAATGGCACTAATAGGTAGTCCTATATAGTATGGTCATAGAATGAGGTAGCGCTGTAGTGCACAATGACACAGAAAGGAAGGACCCAGACGTTCAGGATGGAGCTGTGACAGATGGGGAGCCTCCTAAGAACGAAGGAGGAAGGACGGCGTATGGAAGGTACAGGTGATAGTCCGAGTGCGAGATAAGCAAAAAGTCCAGGAACCTCTCTGACAGTCTCAGTATAAGGGTACTGACATTAAGGCAAGCCGCCTGTGTGGTCTCTTGTATCCGAGTGAACCTATGAGCAAAAATAAATGCCCCCACGGACACGTAGATGTTGTAGAACGAGCCGCGTAGCTTCCCTAATCCTCCCTTCATAGTACAGTGATTTAGATCTAATGATTGATTTTTTGTAAAGAGCTAGTGATGCTTTATACTTTTCCTGGGATTATAGGTCGTATGATTTCCGCCAGTGCCTCTCGCATTGACGAAGAGCCTGTTTTTCCCCTCTGAGTTCTTTCGTGTACCAGGGGGCACCCTTCATACTGTTTGTTACCCTTTCCCTTTGCAATTATTCTACCCAAGAAAGTAAGTTGGGACAGATTGACGACTTGTCGACAGAAGAAGGATGAGAGTGCGTCTGCTTTCTTTACCCGGTTTGAGGACACATTTTTGGATTATAGTGGACAGGATATGTCCACTGAGGGAGGAGTTTGTTTGTTGATAGATTTGTTACTAATCTTCTTCCTGAAATAATGACTTGTTTGCAGGCATCTGAGAGTACTTGGTCTATGTCTTCTACCTCTGTAGATATGGCCCAATATTATGAACATAGCGATCAGGAGAAAAAGGATAAAACTGATAAGAAACAAAAAGGATCTAAAGACAAAGGTGTTGTTGCAGCAAGCATTTAGGGGAAATAATACGGGATGAGGAGGTCCTTCTCAACTACCACATACTAGGCAGCACTCCACGACACCTTTGATGCAGAATCAGTGTGCGTATTGCATGGAAGAAGGACTTTGGCGCATCCAGTCCCCTGTGCTTTTACAGAAGGTTGCGTCCCCTAGAGGACAGGGTTCTGGTGGTAGAAGTCATAGGACCTACAGAAATCAGAATGCTCCGGCGCCTGGGGGCCGTTCTGATAATAATTATTTTGATGACCCCAGAGATGGACAGTACTTTCATGATGATTATGATATGGATGATGTGACAGGTATGTCTTATAGTTAGGACAGCCAGGGGCAGGGTGAGGGACCAGTTCAGATACCTGTGGATCAGCATGGTCCTTTTGTCACAGCGGATTTGGAGGGTTCGACTAAGGAATTTTTGGTGGACACAGGTGCGACAAAGAGTTCTGTTTCTCGACATATGGTCCCTGGAGTGGCTCTGTCTGGCCACAATAATGTTTCAGTAGGTTTTTCAGGTGTACCGGTTGTAAGCCCCATTTCACGACCCCTTGCATTGACTGTTGGTCCTTTCACTGTGGAATCTCCGTTTTTGTTAACATCTAATTTTGGTGAAAATTTGAAAGGTTTGGATCTGTTGAACATATTGCATGCTACTATTTAGTGCTCCCCTGCAGGTGTTTATCTTACTATGGGTCCGGATGTTAGTACTAGGCAGTGTTTGTCTCAGGATGCGCCCCTTCCACCTGAATTTGCTCAGGTACCCCCCACACTATGGGCCACAGGTGATACAGATGTGGGTCTGCTGCACATACCACCAGTTTCTATACAAGTTAAAGATAATGCTGTTCTACCAAACATTCTGCAGTATAAGATACCCCAGGCAGGAGAACGGGCCCTTCTTCAGATTATTCAGGATTTGATACGAAAGGGAGCAGTTGAAGAAACGTCTGCCAACATTTGTAATAGTCCTATTCTCCCGGTCCTTAAGAGGATGCCTTCAGGTTCCCCTGATGCTGTTGATGTTTATCGTTTTGTGATTGATGTGCGAAAGGTTAATAAAATTGTAGTTCCTGATATCACTACGCTTTTAATGATCATTCCATCTACTGCTAAATTATTTTCTGTCATTGATCTGCAAAATGCATTTTTTAGTATTCCTATCCACCCAAACAGTATGTATTTGTTTGGATTTGCACTAGCCGGCAGAAGTAATAGATTCTGTCGTGCTCCTCAAGGCTATACGGAGAGTCCTAGTATTTATAGTCAGGCATGTAAAAGCCAGTTGGATTCACTGTCGCTTCCTCCAGGTAATGCATTAGTGCAGTATGTTGATGATTTCCTAATTGCTTCTGATACAGAACAACTTTGAGGGAGAGGAGTTGGCCTAACGGCTAGGGCGGTCGACCTCGAACCTGGGGAACTGGGTTCGAGTCTCGGCAATGATGCTGAACATCCTGTGATTCTGGGCAAATCACTTAATCTCCCCGTGCCTACCAAAAATGAATGTGTGTCATGTATCATAACTGGTGCTCTGAAACCCAATTCGGGTCAAGTTCACGCTATATAAAACTCTGCAAAAAAAAAAAAGGTTGTAAAACAGTACAGTTAAATTGCTGCTTACTTAGGTCACCTACTGTCGAATGAGGGTAGGAGGTTGACCCTTGAACCTATCAGTACTATTGTTAAAATGCCCATTCCACAAACTCAGGAAGATGTACGTGCTTTTATAGGTATTACTTCCTACTGTCGCCAGTGGATCCCAAACTACTCGTTACTAATCAAACTTTTGCTTGCAATTACAACAAAAGCAGTGCATGAGCCTTTGCCTTGGACGCCAGAATGTCAGCAGTCTTTCAAACAATTGAAAACTGTGCTTTGTTCGGCTCCGGTGCTTGGCACACCAAATTATAACAATCCTTGTGTGCTCAATCGCAAAGCTGTTTGGAAGCAAGGTGGAAGTTTTCAGTCCGTGGCACACAATGCGCTGTCTTATCAAGGTCAAAGCACCCATATGACACGAGCACTTTGTGTGCATTGGCAAATAAGGAACCATTTATATGGAGGAAATGAGGCATATTTATTGTCAAGGATCTCATTGACGACGTGAATAAATAAATTCCAGTTTTGGCAGTTGTATAATCATTTGAAGAAGGAAATTGGATCAGACTTTCCTTCAGAATCGGAGTCTTGATAACAGTCAGATTGCTTAAAAACTGCTTATTCTCAACTTAGGGATAAGCCTTGAGAAAGTCCAGGAGGACAAAACGCGCGTCGGCTGCCTTTGTCTTGTCTATATTGGAATAAACTTGAATGATCAGATACGGCTACAACTGAGAATGAATTCTTGAGAAATTACAAGTGGAATTTGATCGATGTTTTGTGTCTTTGTTGTATCACATGTGTGAGGATAAAAGTAACAGCAGTTTGGTGTGCTTTGGTGCTTTGGTGCATTTGTCGCACCGTGTGTGCTCTATGTTCATGAGATGGCTGGTTGTGCACTTTCTGTTTTAACACAAAAGTTTGGGGACAAACAGAGACCTTGTACTTATTTTTCTGCTGTGCTTGACCCTGTTGCAAGAGCCCTCCCAGGCTGTCTGAGAGCAGTCGCGGCTGTAGCCACTTCAATCAATCAATCGGCTGGACTCGTACTTGACACTGACCTCACAGTTATGGTACCCCATGCTGTGGAAACACTTTTGAATAAGACAAAGACACAGCACCTCGTCAGTGCATGTCTTACTGGCTATGAATTGACATTGTTTGCTGAATATATTATGATTAAAAGAAGTGCCATTCTGAACCCAGCCACGTTACTACCCCGCCCTTCTGAGAATAATGCAGTCGACAAACATGACTGCATTTTCCGGACGGAAGAAGAGACAAAAGGACGGGTAGACCTGACTGATGTTCCCTTATCTGACCCTCAAGGGGAACTATATGTCGATGGCTCCTGTTTTAAATTATCAGATGGCACCACTACTGCAGCTTATGCTATCACTACGTTGCGTACGGTGGTAGAGACATCACGGGTCCCCTATCAGTCAGCTCAAGCTGCTGAGCTTGCTGCCCTTATTCGAGCTTGCAATTTGAGTGAAGGGTTGGTTGTCAATATTTATACTGACAGCCAGTACGCATTCAGGGTCGCACATAATTTTAGGCGACTCTGGGTAGATGGAGGGTTTCTTACCTCCCATGGTACCAAGATTCAGCATGGACACCTTATATATCGGCTTTTGTCTGCTTTAATGCTCCCTAAAAAAGTGCCTATAATCAAGTGCAGCGCCCATAGAAAGGTTATTGATGATGAGGGTAGAGGAAAGGCTTTTGCAGATCAGGTAGCTAAGGAAACGGCCCAAAGTAAAATAAAATGTATGTTTGTCGCAGGTCCAGCTAGATGGTTTCCCAAGGTTGTTATGTTTGAAAATACCCTTGAGAGTGTAAAGGAGATACAAAGTGAGGCCACAATAGAATAATTAGCGAAATGGCAGGAGAGTACAGCACAGTTGAGCAAGGAAGGGTGTTGGATTGATAAATCTGGAGAACAGAAATGGATGTTGCCGGATGCATACGTTCATCCTGTTGTTACTATGGCACATGGTCCAGCTGATATTAGTGCAAAAGAAATTTGTAAATTGTTAGCCGCTGTGTGGCAGAATGATAATATCTCCAAGACAGCTGCGCATTTTGTGAAATACTGCATGGTCTGTATGATGCATAATCCAGGGAAGGGTACCCCTACGCCACCTGGTAATTTTGCACCACCTACTTTTCCTTTTGAAGTTCTCCAAATGGACTTTATTGAATTAGAGAGATGTAATAATCTTAAGTATGTTTTGGTGGTTGTATGTGCTTTCAGTAAATGGGTTGAGGCCTATCCCAATAAAGATAATACAGCCATTACGACTGCGAATGTACTCCTTAAAGAGTACTTTCCTCGTTTCAGCTTGCCCGAATTATCTGGAATGACAACGGAAGTCATTTTAATGGGAGAGTGATTAAATTAATTTGTAAAGGTTTGCATGTTAAACAGACATTTCATGCTGCCAATCATCCACAGTCATCGGGTTTGGTTGAGAAGTACAATGGTACGCTCAAACTGAAATTAGCAAACATTCAGGAGACAACAGGGATGAAATGGCCAGATGCTCTACCGTTAGCTCTTCTGTCAACAAGAACCACAGCTCATTCTAGAACAGGATTGTCACCTTATGAGGTTGTGTTCGGATGCCTGGCGAATGCCTGGGGCGTCCCACGTCCTCGTAAATACTCAGATATTGAATGTCCTTTGTTGCTTGATTATCTTGGCCAGTTAACAGAAAGTTTACGTTCTATTCACCAACAGGTGTGGGAGTCCCTTCCTTCTGTACCAGATGGGCCCGGCCACGACATTGTCTGGAAATTTTATTTTAATCAGGAACTTTCAGAGGAAGAGAAGTTTGTAGCCGTGCTTGAAAGGTCCTGAGCAGGTCCTGTTGGTGACACGGACGGCTGTAACGGTTGCTGGTCGAAAGATTCCAGAGGATTCCTTTGCCGTTGCCATACGACCAATAGGCCAAGGAGGGCGTTGATGACACGGAGTGTGAGCAAGTGCCTAGGTTTGCTCCTATTAGCTATGCCAAGTTGACCTGGACGCATAAGGTAGATAAGGACAGATAAGGAGAACGATGATGTTTTGAAGGAGGCTGTCCCACCAGAAATACGAACTATCCAGGATCCTTTGTTTATTGATCACACGCTGCCTGGGGCTACTGGGTGCAATTTGCGCCCTCAGCTGAGGGATACTGAGTCCAAGGAGAAGAAAGATTAGGTATGGACTGTGCAAGACAGGTAGTGCTCAGTAACAGTACCAATGGAATTTATTGAAATTAGTGGAAAATGTTGTGCTTACTTTGCCTTTGTTGTTTGAACATTAGCTAGGGAGAACAGACATATACCTTGAAGGTATACCATCTTTATTGACGTGGGATAGATCAAAAGAACTTAGGACAGAGTAAGCTCCACCGCCGGTGCTCAAGAGCGCCAAATTATTGATGGACAATAGGAGACTGTGCAAGTGAGGCTCTGATGGACACTGGGAACTTGTATATTTTCTTGAGATTTCTTTTTTTGTTTTGATTCATTATGCATACTTTTGGTAGGAATGTTGCTGAAGAGGAACAGCCAATGGTTCTTGTAGCACAGCATAATGTGGTGTAGACACGGAAATACAAAATAATATGTGTTGTTCTTTTGATTCTGCTGATAATAAAATCATGTGGGGTGTCATGGATTTTGGAAAATATTCAAAGTGTGCCTTTACGCAGAAAGGGTAAGGTTATTTCCCCGAGACGAAATAAAAGAACCGCTCCGAGTAATGTATTTTTGGAAACACACAAGAGGTTATTCGGAGAGGGGACCGCTTGTTACCCCACTGAGTCTGTCATTAGCTTGTGGACTGCATATCCATTGTCACTCGTAAATTATACATTTACTTGGCCACCTCAATTTACAGAAGTGAAACGAGTGTTTGGTTTTGGTTATCCGGGGCCATGTCTATCCCATAAAAAGCTGCTGGGAATGGGTTATCCAGGTTGTGATAACAATATACATTGTGACAATTTTTATATGGAAAAACAGAATGTCACATTGGTGGGTTGGCATTACAAGGAATTGATAGTTACCAGAGAAGCCGGTTATTACCCTGCCTGTTGCTCTATTGTGAATAGCACTGATACTTCGCTATATATAAATTGCTCGGGAATAGTGTTGTATAAAAATACAATCCCCTTGGTAGATAACGAGGATCCAAGTACTTTCGGAATGAACTCCAGATATGTAGCAGTGGATTATGAGGGACCGATTGATGCAGGGTTCCTTTTTGTCTAATGGGACGTATTTTAATGTTCAAAATGGTACAGATGATGTAGCTCTTGGACTTGCCCTTGGGAGTACCTTGTTAATATGCCAAGCCTAACATACGATGGGTTAAAAGGACTCTGACGAAAGAATTTTGTTAGGGAGTGACCGATATAGAGGTCAATAATGGCATCACTTTTGGATACATCTTTTCTTCTATTTTCACATTGGGTGGTACTTCCAGGGCTAGGGGTGAAAAGGCTTGATAATATTTTTCGGTGTAAGCTGCAAATGTTATCTAATACCACAGTAGCAGCTTTGCGTGACATCACCACTCAGTTGGAGAGTATGCAAATATATTCGGAACAGACCAGATATGCAGTTGATTTTATTCTAGCTAAGAGTGGTGGTTTATGCCCGGTAGTGGGCGATCAGTGTGTAGTCGGGATCAAGAATATGGAAAAGAATATTACCAAACACATTTTAGATATCCTTGAAAACGTCAAAGGAATGGAAAGTGGGAATTGGAGTTGATCTCTTCTTGGCAGCTGGGGCTGGATTCTCAAAAAAGTGATTTATCTGATTGTGATATTGGTGCTTGGTGCTCTGCTGTGCTCTTATTCAGTGTCTTCCCTTCTGTTGCTTCTACTATACCTCCAATCTCAGGATATCAATTCATGACACAAATGCCGCTATAATGATTCAAAAGGATATTTAGGATCTGATGAATATAGATGAGGGAATATTCGAGAATTCCTCCCTCCTTGCTGTTTCACTTTCTGATACCGACGGTATGGAGTGCTCATAACTGTTTATAAATGTGATTTATTATTGTTGTTCATAGTTTGGTTTCCTTTTGTTGCAATGGAAAATATTTTAGCTCATGCTTAAAGGAGGTTCTGTTAGAATAGAAACTGTTTTTGGTTACGTATTGCTCCATGTAATTTAGCATTCGCTGCGCCATTTTCTTTACAGGCGCCATTTCAGGCTGCTCGAAACTAATCTCGTCTAATTCCGAGAAATGCTCCCCTCTGAGTGTCGTTTCTTCCCTTAGGTTTTGTTTCAGTAATGAGTGCACTGTTCATATTAGCGCCTAACTTTCCCTCTAGATAGAGGTCCTCTCCCACTTGTCTGGTGGCGGGCCCGGGATGGAACAACCTTGGATTATGTTAGTTTGAATCAGATACGAGAAGTTGAAACCTTTTTTTGCATTTCACTATTTAGCTGCACCTGCTTGGGAAATTCCACTGTGGGCTTGTTTCTGCCTGTCTACGAAACGTACATAATGTATCTTTATGCTTGTCGATTTCAGTTCCCCTCTCTGGAGTCCTGGCGACTGGGCAGATAGGGCTCCACTGTGTATATGAATTAACAGTTTTTGGTTTGTATTCCCTGCTGTCTGACCAACGCTTCATTTAGTACGGAAGGCTGAGAAGTAGTCATTAGTGATCCGGGTGGCCCTAAACGGGTTACTTCCTTCACGCTAAGGGAGTCACCATGATTAAGCATATTTTTAATAATTTACGAATTTAATTTTCTATCAAATCAAAAATCACTTCTTTAAAAAGCAGGAAAGTTCGTATACTTTTCTGACTTATCGTTTATGCGAAGTGTATTAAACTCTTAAATTCTGTTTCGCCAATTATGTGGGAACAATTGCAAAATAAACCTTTTTGTTTATGCAATGTATATTGCAATCGCCATATTATATGCTATTACACAACAACATCACCCTGTGGCAACATTTACTTCAAACACGCACACACTCACCATCAGCTAAAAAATATAAAAACTTCTACTTGCTCTAAGGTGATAACCACATCTCTATTCCACTTTGCACTAAATACAACTAGCAACCCCTGGCCACATAATTCCATGCCCAAGTGGTATTTCTTTCAAACCATGAGACTTTGAGACCATGGAATGACTTTCTGGACATTAGGTCCAGGGCAGTAATTTGAGGGTTCAGATTTTATCTGGAGGTAAAGTTTACTGATACCAGCTTTCCAGCTGTCCCTGTGTCAAACGGAACAGATATTGGCGCCTTTTAATTTCAAATTACCCAAACTGACCACTTCCAACTCGTCATTTGGAATCACAGGTTAACTAGTTATGTAGGCGCCTTGACTATTGTGCAACACATGTACACAATACACAGTCTCGCATGCGGTACCCTTATGTCTCTTATAACCTCATATTTAAATCTGCGTTTAGCATTGCCAAGAAAAACACGTTAATACACAAACAAGGATCGTGATCCGCTCTGTCCTCACCTTTAAAATATGGCAGTCAGCGGATCATCTCCAACCCCCGTGCACAGGCAGAACTTCAGTTGAACGCGGTGTCTGCTTATTTCATCAAAAAGTGCGCACTGGTCTCTGAAGCGGGTGATAGGTGGTCATCCGATCCCCTCAGTCAGGAGGAGGCAAAAAAAGGATCTGCTATCTGGCTCACCAAGTGTTGGGGGGTGACAAAAACCTTCAACAATAAAGGGAGACACAGACACTTCTTGGCAATGCAAAGACAGCTATTTACCGGTGCGACAGGGAGAAAGACCTTCAACACACACAACAGGGACTGCACCTCAGTCTTTCTACAATTGCTGCTTGCAGGCAGCTCTTTTGAAGCATGATCACACCATGGTTTATTACAAACAGAAAATAATAAGTGACTTGCAAGTTAAAGATTTAAGACAGAAAAACACTCACAGACATGTGACCCCATAACCTCAGATTCTGACCTAATCCATTGCACTTCCCACAATGCTTGGTAAACAAAGCATTCTTATGCACATGAATGAATGTGCGTTCATGGTAAATGTAATTTAAGTGAAGTGTGCGGTTTTAGCATTGTGCATCTAAGACTTCTGTGTGCTCTGAACTAATTTACATCCCTGCGCCCATTGTCTAATCAGGCACCTTTAGACCACCGTATGTTCTGGACTAATTGGTTTTCCTGCACCCATTGTCTAATCAGGCCATGATCTGTTTGGAGGCAGTAAGTGAGTCATAAATGCTTTCAAGCTTACTAAACGCGAGATGGCTTTTAACTAAAAACTCTTTCAAGTTTCCAATGCATTGTGTTCTTAATTGAACTTTTCACCTCACTTGTGTCAGTGCAGGATTTGAGCCTAAACTGCAGTGTATTTGTTGCTTGGGTTTGTTGTTGCACTATATTGTCATGTTTTATTATTCTAAGGAGTTTTGATTTTTTTACATTTCCTACAACAACGCCGATATCACCTCCAGCATTTTATCAAGTTGGCACTCGAGTGGATCTAGTCATGGCATATGTTCCACAGTGCAGCCCTGCCCGCCCTCTGCATAGGAGCACTTTTCCTCTTGGGTATTCACGACCTTCTGTTTTGGTTTGCCCATTCCATCACCCTCCAGAGATATGTAGCAGCAGAGCCACTGGCCCCAACTTACACCTGTTGTACAGTGCCTGATATGGACGCATACAGACATGTTCCAGTCGATATGTTGTTGAGGGGTCCTCCAAAAGGTCCTGTTGCCTTCAAGGTATGACCATTCAGGCTACCACTACCATCACCATACCGCAATGCAGTAGAGAGCACTGGTGGTGGGAGGAAGATAACCACCAAACTCAGTTCAGACCATCAAATTGGTAGATCAAGGATTATCAAGTCAGACCAGATAGGGCTCTGGACAAACCTCCCACTGCCCGAATGGTTTTTGTAGTTCCAAGATAGGTATCCCTCTCGCACATGAACCTTAGAATTTACACCTCTCACTCAGTGCCCAATAAATGACGATAACAGGTATAGGATGAACAATTAAGTTGCGCTCGTTCAGGGAGCGTAGCCAAGTTGCAGCAGTAATAACCATTTCTGTTAGTTGTAAGGAGGGCTCCCATACTGGCATACCCACTACCACAAACAGATGCTATGGAGGGGCACCCCTACACCCTGCCCCACTCAAGCAGGTCTTTGCAGCACACACGGGATCATTGATCTCCAGCACCCTGGGCCATCCCGACCAGAACTCTCCACATCATCAGTGGGATAAGGGCCTGAGTGCATCTCTTGATATTAGTAAGGCCAGACAACAAGCACCATATACCACCACGATCACCGGTGCCCTCTCATCATGATGGGCGTACCGATCTGATCGGCATTGCTCCCAATCACAAGTTCCAGTCAAAGTCCGTCCCGGGGATCAGCAGCAACGTCTCCCAGCAGCTTCAACAGCGCGCAGGCTCCAGCCACTTCCTCACAGACGTTCTTAGAGATTTCAGTGCCACAGATGACACCCTCAAAGGGCGATAATGAGAGGATAATTGAGAAATTGGACTCAAGAGTTCAGGCTTCCGCCATCTTGGCCATCGTAGCAACGCCCTGCTTCAAGCTACTTCAATTGAAAACATACGTCATCAAGTATACATGCACCTACTAAATGACGCAGTCATCGAGCCTTTTTTAATTGCTTTGACCAAGCTGCACAGCATTTGCAAGATACTGTACAGAATCGCTAAAAGGCATTGGCAAAGCCAGTTGCTCTGAAAGGAGAGATCTATTCACTTAGCCAATGCATGTTTCCAATGATACCGTTCCCCTTTTGTAATGAGGGTTTGGGTTGGATAGCTTTATACGATCTCACACGGCTGACCACTAGGTGCTCAGTCACCCACTAGAGTTGTTCTTGTATATTCAAACCCCACTGCATTTACTTGCCCTCCTCTTTTCTTATATTGTCCTCTCCATCTCTCCCAATGCATGCTGTCATTGCATGTTTGATATGTAGTGTACGAAATGTTTTGCAAAGATGAGGATTCCAATTATCAGAGGCAGAAATTCGATCCCCCAATTTGCACCACAGGAATAGAACTTCTTGTGCATCTGCCACTCATTCGGAGAGTGACAAGTGAGTGGCTGGAGGACCTTGGAGAGAAATCAGAAGACAAACTCTGTGCCATCTGCCCGCCCACCACCAAAACTAAAGTGAATCATGAGACAGTCAAGCGTACTCCCACAGAGAGTCAAAATAATGGCTTCTGCCAGGAGGTCATTCTAAAATACAGTACTGCAGTGCATTCCAAACTTTTTAAAACCACAACCCAATTTTTAGAACGACAAACTTTCGCAACTTAACTAGGGATAACAGCAATGGTTTGTAAATGTCACAACCATGACAGTGTCCTTCAATATGGGACTGTGTCCAAGAAACTGATTTGCCCATAAAATTGACAGATGGTGAAATCAACGAGTCTGAAGCTGGAACGCTTTTCGTAGAGGAGTGCTGGCCTTTGTCCTCTGTTCAATAAAATTACAAGGAATCTGAAAGCTCTTGATGTGGAAAGCAGTGATTTTAGCAGATTTGAGAAACCCTTTTAACAGGAGAGTATCGGGTAAGGCCTTAGATCTTTTTTTGTGCTAAAAAGAGGCTCAGTGGTGGAATATAGACTTTATATGTAGCATGGGGTTGGATGCAAGGCCTGTCCTGGGATGTGCACGCTGACTAAGTGATGTAACAAAATAAAAGTTGTTATTTTAAGTAAGGCAGACCTAATGACTTTGCTAAAGGGTCACAACACCGAAATATAAAATATAGGCCTATTGGATTTATCAAAGGGTCAGCACATCAACATATATAAAGAAGACCTATTGTCGCAGTCAAAAGTCACCAATAATTATAACCAAATGTATATTTTATAAATTCACACATTGCAATGTTTAATAAAACTGACTGAGTCATAAAATCATAAAATATTTTTAATAAAGACTATTTATTGTTGTTTCTTTTACTGAGTTTTATGTAGCGCCAACTTGACCCAAAGGTATCGTGTATCAGCGCGCTTTACAAGAGCAGTTGTGTTACATGAGGACACATTCATTTTTGTTAGGCACAGTGAGATTAAGTGATTTGCCCAGAATCGCAGGATGTTGCGGGTCCTTGCCGAGACTCAAACCCAGTTCCCCAGATTTGAGGTTGACTGCCCTAGCCGGTAGGCCAACTCCTCTCCCAACTTACTGAAAAAAAAGTTAAGATATAATGTCAAAAAGCTCTAGGGCATTATATGGGAGTCCTTGCACTGAATAATAACTAAGTGGTCCCCGCCACTCATTTATCATTAGCATTTTTTTGGAGGTGGGTGCCCACTCAGGGTACCCACAACATGTCTAAATGTTGGGGTCTGAAGGGGGAGCCCCAAGGCCCCCACTGGCTCCTAAGACAGCATACATATGGGTTCTTCAGGAGTCTGCTTCTGAACCTGCTCCCACCCGGGGGGAGAATCATCTTTCTGTGCCCAGATGTCAAGGAACATAGCAGTGTTGACTGATGGGGTCCTGGGACACTGCAGCAGTCATCGGTCCCCAGGGCTGGTGAAAGGCAGGGGAGGGTGCTGGACGTCCAGTCCTCTAAATGTAAAACTTGGCCCCAGGTGTTGGGCTTCCTGGTGTGTTCTTAAGATTTGGGAAGGGGGGCTGCACTCCCCAATCCTATATATGTATGTTTGATCCCAGGTGGATGGGGTCCATGGGGGCTGAAGATGGATCCGGGAGGGGAGGCCACACGCCTGCCTCCCCAATTAAATTACTTTGCGCTGAACCCCAGACAACTTATTTTATAAATTGCAGGACGCCGCGTCTTTTTTTTATTTTAATCAGGACTGTGGATCCAGCCAAAACTTAGTAGGGAGGAGCTAAAGTGGATGAGACCTTTTTAGGGAAAGATTCTTGAAAATTGGTCAAACAGGGCCAAAGTTATTAGCAAACCAAAAAAATCTATTTCCTATGGAAACGTGGTCCTAACTATAACTACCCAGTGGCGAGAGACACACACACACACACACACTCACTCTCTCTCTCTCTCTGCAATTTTATATAGCACGACCATATTAACGTAGTGAGCACATTCTCTGTTGAAATACCTTTATGGAGTAATAAAACAACAGCAACGAATACTCGCAAGGGTTAGTTTTAAAACTGGACTTTGGGGCATTGTTCAGCATCCTTGCACTGGTGCACAGAGCTAATCATTTTAAATATTACTTACGTATTGACCAGGTCTTTAGCAATCTCCCGAAAATTGTCTTGAGATGGGAAACGCTGCACTATTTGAACTTTCAATGTAGATCTTCAAAGTAATCTATGCAATTGTCTTGTATATGCACACTATGCATAACTTTTGAATTTGTAACAGTGTACCTTGTAGCGAAGTCTGAACCCAGGTTGAACAATCTGAAAAGAAAATAAGTATTTACAGTTTGGTCTGGTTAGATATAGATTTGAATATATGCTCTATGCTTTTACAAATAAATTTATTGGGCCATACAGTGATTTATGTCACAGTGGGTCTCAAAAAACCAAGCAGACATAAAACAACAGAACATTCTGGAAAGTCTTTTGTTAGAGATAAAGGACTGGGTAGAGAGAACTGTGTTTTCTGTATGCTGGATGCCCCCATTAAAGATCTGTCACCATTGTTTTTTTACTGAACTACTTTCTTCAGGCATGATCCATTTTAAGACTTGTAGTGTCAATCAAAAGTAGAGTTTTATTTTGGAGGGCAGGCCGCAGACGCACTCCAAGTGCCAGCTTATAGTGTTTTTTCCCGAAAATACTGAGAGGTGTGAACTGTAATCCTGCTGGTTCAGTCCGTGTTTTCACTGTAGCCGCGACCTGCTGTTCGAGGACGGAGAAGACACCTCACGGCTCACGGCTCCCGCTCTCGCTCCCACTACCGGCACTGTTCCCCAGCTTCGCCTCAGCTTCGACCCCCGCTCTCATTAGCGGTTGGCGGGGGTAGGCAGAGGCAGAGGCAGATTTGCGGATTGCGGTGGATTGCTGCAAATTGCGGTCGGCAGCGGTGTGCTGCGGCCGCGACTCCCTTGTGACTCCCGTGACTCTCTTGTGGCCTGGGGGGTGTGGTGGCAGTCAGACCACCCTTTCTCTTTGCCCTTCGCCCTTGTCCCCTCACCTTGTGACCCCAGTTGCAGCTACAAGCGGAGCTACGGAGCTGTGAGCAGGGCGTTGGTGGAGGTGAGGGGTGCTGAGGATGAGCCGCGGACGAGCTGCTCGGGCCGAGAGCTAAGTTGAGACCCGGCTGAGAATCGAAGGCGAGAGACTTCGGACACGAGTGGAAGTGGTGGTGGCGGTGGAGAGCCATTGCCACAAGAGCAGTCCAGGGAAGCGTGTGAGCTAAAGACCCCAGGAAAGGCCCCAGGAAAGTCACGGATTGAGGAAGAGCTGAGGTGAGCAAAGATCAAAAAGCGCAAAGTGAGCTGGGGTCAGAAAGTAACTATAAATAACAGTAGTAAACAGTAGTAAACAACAGTAGAAGCCACGTCATACCGTGGGATAGTCGCACGATCACATCCAAGCAAAAATTAGTCATCCTAACCTTCAATTCCTTAATGCGCTCAAGCTCATAAAAGCTCATAACAACTCTAAACATCAAACCTGGTGGCCTCTCTCCTCAAAACACAAACACTCCGTAAGACTCCGCTCTGTTCTAAAAAAAACCGCTAAAAAAAACTTGTCAATTGCAGCCGGCCAGACCGTACTGTCGGTCAGAGTGCCAGAGTGTCGGCCCATATAACCAACAAATTATGCGGTCAGGGAAAACAAGAGGAGGAGACAAGAAAGAAGTACAACCTCCACCTCCAGCCAAAGATGGAAAAGACGAGGACAAGGAAGGAACTCTGACCATTATCCCAGCTCAAACGTGTAACCCCTCTGATAACTCCTTGGTAGATCTGGGTACACAAAATACAGAGGGCAAAGATGCAATAGACATCATCGAAGCAGGAGGAACATGGCATGATTGCGGACCAACAACGGACGTACCAAACCCAATGGCAAAAACCTTGGAGACAATAGAAACAATCTCCACAGAGGCAGCCCTACAAGCAAAGTGTACCAACAGCAAGAAGGTAAACCGTACGACCCTAAATAGGCATAATTCCTGTCCGAATAGCAGCAAACGAGCATTAATAACGGACTTCCTAAAAGTAGCAACTAAAACATCGGAGGAAATTCGGAGTCGTCAAGCATTGAAAGTAACCAATCACACAAATTCAATAAAAACCGACAAAGCATCACAAATCACCAAAGAATCAAACCTGACCCCACCTAGGGATAGCAACATAATAAATATTGAGATAGAATGGAAAGAAGAGAAAGATGCGGGCCCAGTTATCCTGGATGCCGAAAATCAAGAAAACCAGAGTCTTCAATTTAAAAAACTCCCTTCCCTGGAGATTTATCAAAGGAAAAATTTCGAGGTAACTGAGGTTCTAATTCATCACCATCAATCCCAATTTCATCTGGAGAATTTACTTCTGTCCCAAGAACATCAAACCCCACCAGGACACAGTGTTCACAACGGTCACAGTGACAAAGTCAATCACCACAGCAAAAGCAACTCAAAAAATTCAAAAAACCAGCACAATAAAATCACCCTTAGTCCCACGGGCATGACCGTTCCACAGAAGGGGGGTGACAACTCCACCAGTCAGGCGACAGCCAATTTAAGTGTTGACACTCAAGTCCTCGCTGATCTATTCCCCCTTACGTCGGAAATGATAGATCACCCATGGCAGGACATACAAAATGATACAATAAATTGCCTTTCAAACTACACGGATCCAGCCCTCAAGATATCACAAAACCAAAATAAGGCTTCACCCATCATTTCCCCAGTTCACTTAGGCGAATGGCCTCACTCGATCCACAGTGCTAACCCAGCCTCATCAACATTCACTGTATGGCCCCAGTTGCTAAGTACAATGGATACAATTGGCAAAGCAATGATTCTACACGCAGACAAATTAGACACTCAAGTAGACCTTTTAAATATCCTTGCAATCCACGTTCAAGGGGTCGAACAAAAACTGCAAAGTTTCAACGAGATGATCCTAAAGGTACAGCAAGATCCGGAAACTACCTTCCAAACGTGCCATTGACACTGTACGAGAATAATTGACAAACTAGCCTCCGTTCCAACCTTACTTACTGAACTCCTGAACTCAACAAGGGAAGTCGCAACCAAGCCTATAATTCCAACTAAGAATGATGTAATAAAAAAATCAGAGCAAGTAAACGAAGCGCTCAAGGGTTTTAATCCAGAACGCCCCAATCCTTCCGTAGGCCAAAAAAGTAGTGCAATAGAATCAACTCCCAAACAGATTAAACTCACTGTGTTAACAGTACCCATACATAAGCCAAGAAGTGCTCTCGAAAACCTAAGCATCCAGGATTCTCCACCTCAAGATCAACTTAATATAACACTGGAAAGACAGCCAAAAATCCCCACGATTCTATTGAAGCGGGAACGTAAACGACTGAGAAAATCTAGAAAGCGCAAACAAACAAGCAAGGTATTAGACCAGTCCCTGGCAACATCAATCCAAAATATAACACCGCAAGAAGTAATAACAATCCACAGCAGTACGGAAGCACTAATCCCCAAGGAGCAATCAACCTTTTCCCTAAAAACACCAATCATGCTTAACACATCGAACCAAAATCTAAGGGATTCGCCTCCGCCAAGGAAATTATACAGCTTATTCAAAAATGGAGCTGGGAAGGAAAAAAATAATCTTAGAACTCAGGCAACACAAGCACCAGTGAGTTGCCTTAAGTTGGCAGAAAGGAAAACCAACCAGGGCGCATCCACTTCGGTAGAAGTAACTGGCACAGATGTAAGGCGACTAGTGGAAACAAAGGGGGGAGGCGCAAACAACCAACAAAAAAATAGACCAGAAACCCGAGATCCATCTCAGACCCCACTAGAGCCAACGGTGGTGAAATATACTGAAAAGAGCTTGGATAATGAATCGGAGTACGATCCCCCAGTCAATAACAAAGTTGTCTTCAACCCACAATATGTCTCAAGGGGAATGCATGACGTATTAAATAGAAATGTCTTGCTAAAATTATTTAAAGCTCTCCCATCCTTAAATAACATAAACACCAACGACATCGAAAGTATTGAATTAAAAAAAAACCTGTGTCCTACCGGTCAGGAAGCCACAATAGCTACATTTTCTAATAAAATGCATGTCGACCTCATCTGGCAGCAGAAGGCCACATTCGCCAAATGGGGAATAGAGTTAAAAAAGGTAATTCCCCCGCGTTATCCCAGTCCATTACAACCACCCTCCTACACCACGAGTCTCCTAAAAGGGGCAAAAGGCCCAGATAATCAAAACCAAACGAGGGATCAAGAGCATCAGACCAGGAAAATAACTATGACTCTCGATTACCCCGAAGCTGGTAAACCTTCGACACCCTGGGTATTAAAAAGAGAAGGCATACCCTCGGGACAGGCATGAACATCTTCAACACAAGCCTCCCAATTGCACCAAGGATGTACCATTTGCTCCTGGAACGTGCATGGTCTACATTTAAAACTAGAAGACACAGATTTCATGCATTTTATCACACAATACAACATCCTCCTTTTTCAAGAATCCTGGCAGACAACCTCATCCCCCATAACAGGTTTTAAGGAATTTCTGAATCCAGCTAAGAGAGTCACCAAATACGGAAGAGCCAAAGGAGGTCTCTCTATCTTCATTTCCACAGAAATTCCATGGCAGGCTTCCAGTGTAGACCTAGACTGCTCTTGGATGTTGTGCGTCAAAATAGACGTCCCGGAGACCTATACCCTACTCATCCTTAACATCTATATTCACCCTGCATCTAAAACAAAGAAGTTAAAAATTGAACAACTAATTACTTCAATAAAAACATTAAAACTCGCCTATTTGGATGCTAAAATTATTCTGTCGGGCGACTTCAATATGAACTTATTATACGAAAAGAGTAAGGGAATAAAGGGGCCCATACAAGCCCCCAACCGACAGGACACTTCTGGCAAGAAATGCGCATTTCGTTTGAAAGATCTCTCAATGTGCATACTTAATGGACATGGTCCGGCCGACAAGCCTGCAGCATATACTAGGGTTACACAAAAAACACGTTCCATCATAGACTATACCTTTATAGATCACGACCTTCTTCCGCACATTGCGAACTTTCAGATTAAAGATCGGGCAGAAAGCGACCATCAGCCACAATCCTTTACATTATTACTAACCTTTAAAACCTCAGCGAAAGTAAAGGCACTATCATCTTTAACACAATGCTATACTTTAAAACGCCTTCCCTGGAATAAGAACAACATTAAGGCCATCGTAAACATCTATACCAGCCTTTTGGAAAAATTCAATCCTGAAACACTAACCATAAATGCTTGGGAGTCGTTTATTATTGAAATTAACAATACATTTTCTAAAAACACCTATGTCCGCCAAGCCGGAAATTCAAAAGGGGCGGTTTGGTTCAATAAAAACCTGAGGAAACAAAAACAACAACTAAATAAATACCTCAGACAATTACGATCTTGGGGCCCAGAATGCCACCAGGAACTTCTGTCGTCAATTGCAAAAACTAGAAAACAGTTAAAAAATGATATGAAACGTACAAAAAGAGAGCATCAAGAACATATCTGGGCTAAACTCCATCACGCTTGTAAATTGGGGGATTCCAGGCTCTTCTGGGAACAAATAAACCAACTAATCAATGTCCGGAATCACCACCATCATTCGGACATACTGGAGACCACATGGAGAGCCCATATCGAACTCCTTTTCAACGAAGCAGTACCTCGATCGGCTCCAAACTGTGAAGCACTAACAGTGAAGGAGGCAGGAGCCCGAGACCAAGTTAACGGTATCAATAACCCCGAACCATCTGGGGATTCAGTGCTGCTCACAGAAACTCAAGTGCTAAAAACTATTAAAAACCTAAAATCGGAGGGAGCACCAGGTCCAAACGGCCTACCAAACGCCCTGTTTCGACATGACCCTACATTCTGGTCTCAAGTCCTGACCCCTCTTTTTTTCAAAGTTATAGCAGATCGTCTGATCCCTGAGTCCTGGAGAGGAAGTATCCTAAATCCAAACTACAAGTCGGGTCCACGTTCGGACCCATCTAACCATAGACTGATTGCATTTATAGATGTAGAGGCGAAAATTTACGCATCTAACCTCTTAGTAGAACTAGAGGCCTGGGTTAGTCTAAAAAACCAAATACCTCCCACGCAAACAGGATTTCGGGCGGGAATGGGCACCTTAACGAACATCTTTGCCGTCACTCTCTTGGCCAATCAGGCCTTCAAAAAATCAAGGCCCCTGTATGCCTGCTTTGTGGACCTTAAGGCGACCTTCGATAAAGTTTCGAGAGCCTCCCTATGGGCTAAGATGCAGGCCTGGGGGGTTCCTGTCCAGACTCCTGGAGGCCATCATCAATCTGTACTCTGACACCTGGGTGCAAATTAAGAAAGGAGACGGGTCAAGGGTCACCGGCAAGATTCCAACTTCGAACGGGCTAAAACAAGGTTGCGTTTTAGCACCCTGCTTGTTCAATATTTACACGTCAGATCTCGACAAATACCTCCAGTCAATTCCAGCTGACCCCCCAAAACTGGGCAAAATACCAACGCCATGCCTTCAGTACGCAGACGACATAGTACTGTTAGCACAAACACCAGCTGGCCTGCAGAAACTGATCACGGGACTAGGAGCCTATACCACCTTAAACCAACTTACGATCAACCATCAAAAGACTAAAGTAATGCGTTTTGTAAAACACAACAAAACATCGTCCAGGCATACCTCCTCCTGGAAATTGCGCGAAAAACAGTTGGCCAGCGTTACCTCCTATAAATATCTAGGCTTCTTGGTAGATAGCAAGTTAAACTTCAAACAACACATGGAACAAGGAAGTACAAAAGCAAAACAACTGTTGTTCGCCTTCAAAGTCTTGAAAAAAAAAGCTCATAGGCTGCTCTACCAGCCACCTGCTTCAAGTGATAGCTGCAAAATTTTTGCCCTCAATCACGTATGGTTCAGAAATCTTGAATATCAAAGACGCAACCATCCTAAATACAACACAATCGGTATTTTTAAAAAAATTGTTTACAATTCTGCTACACATCCCTCAAGACCAAATCCGTCTAGAATTTGGACTAAAAAATCAGATCATGGCCAGACAAGGTGCTTTAGTGAAGTACTATTGGAGGATGAGGGAGGCAGAAGATAACACTTTAGCCCATCGCTATTGGGCTGAGATAGAAAGTCATGCTCGACAAGCTAACTCGACGACGAGAATACTGCAGGAATGCTTGTCGGCGTTACAGCTAGAGGAGGTCTGGTTAACACCTGCAACGTATTCTGGATTTAAAAACGCAGCAAATTCCGCAATCAAGAGGAACTCCCTATTAACCGACAAAAAGGCTTTTTCTAAAAAACATCACGCCTGGGCCGTGATTCAGTCATATCAGAGGTTAAAACCGCAACGGTATTTGACTGAACACACCTCCTACTATAAAAAGCATTACTTGATGTTATTACGACTGGGTTCATTCCCCTCAAAAGATTTAACCCCGCAATGGAAACACGTATGGCCATCGAAGGAATGTCGCCTTTGTTGTCAAGGGGAGGAGTCACTATTACATTTACTATGTATATGCCCTACTTTATTGAAAATACGTAAATCCATTCTTCGGGAGATTTTAAGGAAAGAACAGATCAGAACATGTAGAGCTGCGGTCATCAGGTGTCTTCGATGGCGCTCAATCCCACTCTCCTGTAGTGCCATAAAACTCTGGAAAATAGCGGCAAAAGAATTGGACAAAATTTATTCATGATAAACAATAACACAACACCTTGATTGACTTTTTACTGCGATAATGGTTTTCTTTTCCCAAGGATCTGTTCCAGATTAATGTTTCAAAATATTATAAAAAACAAATAATAACTTTTTAATCTTTTTTAATAATAATATCTTTTACAATACATATGCTTATTCAATGTTCATAATCTGTATTTTATGATGGTTTGCCATCCTTTTATGATTTTTAAAGAATTAATAAAATTATTATTGACTGACTGACTTGTAATGTGAATAATGTGAGGGCGTGTGTGCAATTCTAGCAAAAACGTGGGGAGGTGGGGGAGAATACTACTGGCACAATTGTTTCTCTGGTCTTTAATCAGTGAATCATCAGAGTCCTACTCCAAGAGTCCATGCTTGCAAACTGATACTCAGCAGATCATTTTATCACAATTGTTCTTAATTCCACTATTTGCCACAATGTAAGCATTTAGAAACAGGCTAGTCCTAGGAGTTCTACAACACAAGTTAACAGGATTTAGAAAAACTGTCTGTGATGTAGTGCAATGCTCTCTTCTGAATGTTAGGCAACAGCTGAATAGGGAAGTCCTAGAGTATCCGGCTGCACAGACACCTCTCATATTCCATAAACAGACATCCAGGGTAGAATCTATATCCTGGAATATCCAGAGTGTGTAGAAACTTAGGGACACTCCCTGGATGAGAAAGCTCTTCCCTCAACTCTGACCTTTATTCAGACATTGCAGGCACATTTCCTCTTGAAGGGAACAAATATCAACTAAGCTCTGTACGTTCTTTCTGTTCTATTTCGTGATAAGCTTGCCAAAAGGTTTAAAAAACAAAGGGATTAACACAGAATTATGTCATCACTCAGTTCATAACTCTTAATATTTGAGTGACAATCAGAAAAGTCCTCATGGGAAGTCATACTGGCAGTAAAACAGAAGTCAGTGTATTAAAATGTATTCCGCTATGATGGGAAGTTGAATTGCGACAGTGATAGGCTCTGGTTTAGGGTTAAAGTTGCTGTACATAGAGGTGATTTTGTTACAGAAGAATTTCATTTATCAGAGAAAGACTCACAATGGCACTTGATAAGCTCCATAGTTTTCTCACTATTGGTCTTCAATAGCCAACATGCATGATATTTCAAGCTACAGCCCAATTTAATTGTTTAAATTAAATTGTTAATTTGTTTTTTCAGGGAATTTCTAAGTTTTTTTAATGATGTTTCCTAACTATAACGTCTCTGTAACCTTAGGATTTTTAAGTGAATTTCTAAGGTTTTTTACATTTTATTTCCAAACTGTAACCTTTGAAAGTGAGTGTATGAGTGAGCGCATGAGTGTCTGAGTGGTTGTGTGAGTAGGAGTATTAGTGCCTGAGTGGGTTTATGAGTGGGTGTGAGATTGTCCTAGTAGGTGTGTGAGTGGATCTGTGAGTGGGTGTATCACTGTGTGAGTGGGTCTGTCAGTGGGTATATGAATGCCTGAGTGTGTGAGGGAAGGGTCTGCGAGTGGGTGTATCAGTGTGTGAGTGGGTCTGTCAGTGGGTATATGAATGCCTGAGTGTGTGAGGGAATGTCTAAGTGTCTGCTCAGGTGTCAGTAGCTGTGTGAGTGACTGGGCCACAATGGAACCACACTTGCCCCTTTATCCAACTAGAGTCCACAGTTTTGCACAAAATATCTACTCAAGTGGAGCACTTTCTTCTGGTTAGTTAAAAACTGCTACCTCATTGGGTAAATGTCCAGTGCATATTCCACACTATATCTGTATAATGGCGCACGAGAAAATGTCTCCAGCGACCTTGTGTGCATTTCGGCAATGTGATTACCACTAAGGTGGGTGGGCCAAATGGGTAAAGCTTCCAACTGATTTGCACATTTGCTTACTCGTAGTAATTTAAATGGAGAACCATGGACTCTGTTCTCACCAAGACAGGACAACAAAGAAGACACTCGTCACAGTCACATATAGATTGCGCTCCAATAGATCAACGATGCATGCAGTCATGTCCACAAACGATTTCAGATCGTTTTTCAATATGGAATTGCCGAGAAAACACACTTTGTTTGCCTTCACCAAGCCCAGGAGTTAGAATTACTTGTCTTTTACAGAAGTGGATTTTCAAAGGGGGCTTCTGCTATGTTTATATTTGTAAGTGACTCTCGCTGAGGTTTAATGTCTGTGAAATGAGCTTAAGGGCCAAAATGGCCCTGCAAAAACTTAATGGGGACCTCCCGGGCCAATTTTGGTCCCGGGGACCCAATCCCTGGGGCCCAGCCTTAATTCAATGAGGAAGGGGGGTATGCGCCCCCCCAGCCAGCGATTTTGGCCCTGGGAACCCCATCCTCCAGTGCCGAGTCACAAACAAATGGTGGAGGTTTGTCACATGCCACCTCCCCAGGCATCTGTCCATGGGTGCCCTGGTCCCACCCAGGGCACCCATTCTGCAAGATAGGTACTGCAGGGGGAGCCTCAAGACCCCTGTGTTCCCAGCTGGCTTTCTACCTCCTGCGGGAATCAGCATTGCTCTTGCACGCAAGACGCTGCTGGAGGGCGTGGCTACACGGCGTAGCAATATGGCCGCGAGCTAAAGTTGCTCTGACACCGTCCACTCCCCATAACAGAATCCGTCTCACAGATCCTGACTCTGAGGCGTGTTCTAGCCATCGGAAGGTCCTCTCATTCAAACGAGCCTACTCTGAGCACCGGAGGTTCCCGCTGACCGGAGATCGGTCGTGCGGAAGTTGCGGCCTGGAATAACCACGGAGCCGGGCGCTCGCTTTGACGCCGTTCACGGAGGGTCGTTGAGCGGGAGCAGCAGTCTAAGGCGGCGGACCGGATAGCAGAAACCAGTGTGCATTCGGGGCTCTGGAGGAGTCCGTTCGTTACAGGCGACCCTGTCAACAGGCGGCGTGGCAGGCGCACCCCACCGAGGTGCCCTGAGGAGGGGCAGAACGCGCTGTGAAGACCAGTAAGTACTCACACGCCTGGCGGGTCCCAGGGGAGGCATCTAGATGAGGCGGCGGCCGAACGGATAAGTGGAAGGAAGAGGGAAAACCCGCCCAAGCCCGTCTCAACTGGGTGAAATTGCACCTCACTGAGAGGGTGAGCACCGTGACAAACAGCGGCCCAAAAGCGGGACAGTTCACAGGAACTCGAGCTGCAGCCTAGGAGAGACTGTAAGAGCACAGGGGAGACGTCACAGTACACAAACCCCCACCAAGGCACTGGGGTTGCAGCGGCAACTTGGGGCGAGGCGCTGATGATGTTGCTGCCCTTCCTCCTTCCCCCCCGGTCACGAAGACAGCTATACATGCCAGCCTTGAGATCCAAATAGGTGAGCAGCGCGAGTCCACCCCGGTAGTGGGAAAGACAGCCACCCGGGAGCCCAAGACACCTGCAGAGACGCCTCGCGGCGGTGGAGACGCGCCGGACAGGGTATAGTGGCAGGAGGGAGCCGGTGTTCTGGGGGCCCCCTGAGATCTTTCGAGAGGTTCCTTTCACCACTTCCCCCCTGCCTATCTGGAGGTAGAAAGCCCTGGGGACAGGAAATCGGAGACGCAAACCGGGGGGTGATTGACGCCAGAAGTGAAGAACACAGATACCCCTCCTGTCGGGCGCTGGCGACTCCAGGTTGGCACGAGGCTGCGACGCCATGGCTTTCACTAAAGGCTTAAGGGTCACCCTGCAAAGCAAACTCAACCGCTATACCTGTTTGAAAACAGCGACTGAGCAGTTGACCCCCAAAGACAAAATGGCCGCAGAAACGGAGAGTGAAGGTCCGGAGCTCTCCTTGAGGGACGTAATGGATGCCATCTCCGGGGTCCGAACAACCATGGAGGAAAGGATGGACGCCATTTCCTCAGAGGTGATGCTCATAAGAGCCGACCTGACCACCAACAGAGAAAAGGTTGCACAGCTTGAAATAACAACAGCCAGTCTGGTGAACGACACTTCGGAGCTGCAAAGTGAAATCCAAGAACTGAAGGCCTTCCGCAAATTCGCCGAAGATAAACTGAGGGCGCTCAAGGCTCAATAAAGTGCGCATTCTGGGGGTGCCGGAAATGGCCACTGACCTCTTCGTGGAAACTCTCATTACTTCTCACCTGCAGCCCAAGGGCCTATCCAATCTCTTCGTAGTTGAAGGGGCACACAGAGTCCCGGGAGGACGACCAAAACTGGGTGCACCTCCACATCCGATCCTGGCCCGCCTACTAAACTATTTTGATAGGGACACTATCCTGCAGACGTCCAGAGTGGCTCCTCCACTGAAGTACGAGAACTCCGTCCTAACCTTCTTCCTGAACTTCACTCAGGCGGTGCAGCGACAGCGGCGAACCTTCCAGGCCGTGAAGAAGAGACTCCGGGAAAAAGGTCTGAAATACGCAATGCTATTTCCAGCCAGGCTTCGTGTGGAGGCCGGGGGAAGGTCTTGGTTTTTCGACTCACCGGAGGGTGCATCAGAGTGGTTGAACGGCTGGAGGGCTGCAAGGGAACAGGAGGATCAGGAACTTTGATATCGCTGGCGCAGCACCGCTGCTGTGCGGCACAGGAGAATCAGACGACAACAAGAGACTGCTGCCTCGCACAATGAAGGCCAGGTTGATCCTGGTCAGATCGGCTAATACATTGCCGGTACCTGTGGACTCATACTCCTGAACACTAAAGTATTACAGTCAATTGTACTCGGAACGCTGATTGAAGATCAGTAAATGGGGGGAGCTGGAGCAAACACCCCTCACCTTTTTTTTTTTTTTTGGTTAGTCAAGTTCGGGGCGACAGGCACTCTACATTAGGTAACATGGGCAGTTTAAAGCCCAGAGTGCAGGGCAGCAGGTTAGGGGGAGTTGGGAGGGGTTTGAGTTGTGTATGTTGGTTATCGCAAACAGTCAAGGTACTATAATTTCTTTGCATGTGGGAATGGACAAAACTTAAGAAACAATGCATATGGATTGGGAGAAAAGCATTGGGATGATGTGTTGGAACGTGAACGGATTGGGGGACAAAGTGAAAAGGTGTGTGGTAATTCAGCATATTAGGAGGCACGCCCCTGACGTGGTGATGCTTCAGGAAACGCACTTAATGGGCAACGCGTGCAAAGCCCTCAACAGATGGGGGTATAAACTGGTGGTGCACTCCGGCTTCACCACGGGGTCGAGGGGAACGGGAATTCTGCTAAAAACCTCCTTTCCAATGACAATCGACACTGTGCTGACAGACACGTGAGGCCGGTATTCGGGGATCACAGGGCAGTGGGAAGGGCAGCCATTAACTTTACTATCAGTGTATGTACCCCCAGGCCTCCAAACATGGCATTCAGAGACCTGAGCTCGTTGCTACTATCCGTACCAGACGGCCTGCTCTTTGTGGGAGGGGATCTCAATTCAGTGGGTTCTGGTACGCTAGACCGACACCCACCACGGGAATTAGGTCCCTCCAACAGGTGGCTCCCAGATTTCTTAGACACAATGGGCCTGGTGGATGCGTGGCGGTCGTATCACCCTGCAAGCAATCAACATACATTCCACTCTTGGGACCACAATAGCCTATCGAGGCTTGACTATCTGCTGATGCCGGCATCACAGGTAATGCACATACAAGAGATAAGACACGGGGTAAGATGTATATCGGATCACACTCTGGTTTGGGCTCGGGCAGTTATTGGTCAAACCAGGGTGGGTAAGATTGCTCCCATCAGCCCCTGGCACTAACGGAATCCGCTGATCCGTAAAGAGTTGCACAAAGGGATGGAATTATATTTCCGGCAAAACAAGGGGTTGGTATGGTCCCCCCAGGTATTGTGGGAGGCCTTTAAAACGGTAATACAGGGACACGCCCTCTCCCTGATAGTCGGAGCGCGGAAAGAAAAAATAAAAGACGTAGCAGAGGCGGAGGACGAGATACTCCGGCTCGATGAAGAATTGGAGGGAAACATCACCCCAGATAAACTCCACGTTCTAAAGCTCAAGTGCGACAACTACAGGGCCATAGTCACGGACAGGGCCAAAGAGATGGGTAGGGAAAAGCAGGGGCGCATTTATGAACTCGGGGGCAAGGCTGGGAAATTAATAGCGTGGCTGGATAGGAAGGAACTCGCTAGCAGATTAGTCCCGGAGCTGACAGACTGGGCAGGGCGAACTATCACAGACCCGCAAGAGATTGCGAACACATCTGCAGCCCACTACCGCACTATCTACAGTACCCAGACTACATGTACAGCTGACGACTCTAAGCGACTATTAGTAGATATCACACTCCCCACCCTCTCGGCGGAGGAGCTCGAACTGCTAGACAGCGAACTAACCAATGATGAAGTAGCCCAGGCTATTAGAAGCTTGCGGTCGGGTAAGGCCGCGGGCCCAAACGGTCTGCCCATTGAACTGTTCAAGCTCCGGCCAGACAAACTAGCCCCTTACATCAGGGCGATGCTAGAAGAATGTAGGAACCAGGGGGAACTCCCCCATGATTATTTATTATTTATTTTTATTTATTTTGCGATTTGTAAAGCGCCTGGTGACCCGAAGGCATCCCCGCGCTGTAAATCTGTGGAGACCGAGAGAGGGGGAGAGGGGAAAAACTATTTGGGGAAAAGGAAGGTTTTTAGTTTTTTTAGAAAGAGGGTGTGACAGGGTTCCATACGCAAACTGCGTGGAAGTGAGTTCCATCCTGCGGAAGCTTTGACCGAGAAGCGTCGACCACCGGTGCGAGCCTTCCTGAACTTAGGGACCGTGGCCAGATGTTCGCCGTCAGAGCGAAGGGGTCTGGGGGCTTTGTAGGGGATGACCATGTCTTTCAGGGCGGCTGGGCCAACACCGTTGACGAGTTTATGGGTGGTGCACAGGGCCTTAAACTCCACTCTCTGGCGAACAGGAAGCCAGTGCAGAGCCATAAGAGCAGGCCTGGCTGAGGCTCTGGGTGGAAGGTTCATAATGAGCCTCGCCGCCGCATTTTGGATGCGTTGGAGTTTTGCCAAGGTGAATTCAGGTGCGCCGAGGTAGACGGCGTTGCTATAGTCGAGCCGGGCTAAGATGAGCCCCTGAACCAGTAGTTTCCTGGATAGGGGGGGGAGGAGTGGGAGGATCTTGCGAATAGATCGCAGGAGGCCAAAGCATGTTCCAGCTGTTTTGGCTGCCTGAGTCTTCATAGTGAGGTCAGGTTCCAGCCATACTCCTAGTGTTTTAATTTCTTTTTTTGGTGTAGGGATGTCACCAAAAGCGTCCGGCCAGACTGATGATGGGATCGAAGTCCATTTATTGCCCAAGAGCATGATTTCGGTTTTTGCACCATTCAGCTTCAGGGAGGATTCGCACATCCAGGTGTGAATATCCTGGAGACAGTTCAATAGGCTGTCTGGGTGGTTATCCAGGTGGGAAAGAGAGACAACGAGTTGAGTGTCGTCTGCATAATTTACTATTTTTATCCCGTACGGGGTCATGACATCTTCAAGGGGGGCCATGTAAACATTAAACAGGGTGGGACTAAGCGATTACCCCTGGGGAACACCACTCGTGAGTGGTAGTGGGTCCGAACGTGAGTTGCCGTCCCACACCTGAAATGAACGGCCGGATAAGAAGGAGTCGAACCATGCGCGTGCAGTTTCCACAATTCCTGCCCTGGCCAGGCGATGTAGAAGGACGCGGTGGTTCACCGTATCGAAGGCGGCACTGAGATCCAGGAGGATCACTGCCACTGATCCTCCTGAATCCAGGATACACCTTGCCTCCTCGATGACGGAGAGGAGGGCAGTGTCCGTGCCATGGCCAGGACGGAATCCTGTTTGGGATGGACGTAGAAGTTTGTTCGCCTCAAGGAATTGGGATAATTGCGCATTCACTAATTTCTCAGCCATCTTGCTGATACATGGAAGAAGCGAGATGGGTCTGTAGTTGGCCAAGTCGTCCGGGTTCAGTTGGGGCTTTTTCAGCAGAGCCTTGACAACAGCATTCTTCCAGTTGGGAGGCACCGTGCCTTGGAAGAGAGAGGTATTGATGAGATCCCTGATGGTGGGGGCTAGGCTGGGAGACACGGTTTTTAAGACTCTAACCGGGGCCGGGTCAAGGGGGGATCCACTTTTCATTTTGGCCAAAGTGGAAATTACATCGGTAAGGGAAACTGCTCTAAAAGTGGACAGCAGTGGGCTGTTAGTGCATGCCTCTATATCCGTGTGATTATGTGGGCTGGTAGTTGGAAGGGAGTCCAGTATCCGTGAGATTTTGGAGTCGAAATAGGTGGCCAGGTCCTTACTTCTATCCGGAGGGGGGGAGTGAGAAGAGGGTGCCATTGGGATATTGAGTAGTTCTTTAACTATAAGGTATGATTCTTTTGACGAATTAGTGGCATTTTTTATTCTATTGTCATAGAATACGGCTTTAGCTAGCTTTAGGGCAGATTTGTAGCGTCTTACCGAGCTGTGGTACATGTCCTTATTACTATGGAGCCAGTCTTTTCTCCACAGTCTCTCAGCCTTTTTACACTCTTTGCGGAGAGCTCTGAGTTCAGTATTGTACCATGGGGCATGGCCCCTTATCCTATTTTTGTTCTCACGTTGTTTTATGGGAATACTACTATCGAGGGAAGAAGAGATCCAATCTCTAAACTGAATATCAGCGGTGGAAGGATCATCCGTGAGAGTGGGGGTCGTGGAGTCCAGGGCTTTGGACCAGTCCTCCGCCGAGAGTCTGGCCCACGATCTGTCCCTAGTGTATGTAGTAGGCTTTTGGGGTTTCCTAAATGCCCCTGGTAGGTGTGTCGTGACCAGGAAATGGTCCGTCCACGGGAGTGGTAGGGCATTTATGAATTGGAGAGAAGGAATGTTGGAAAACACCGGATCAAGCAGGTGCCCTTTAGTATGCGTGGCACCGGTATTGGCAAGGAGGAGGCCATGGGCCGCCAGGTCGCAGATTAGGTCGGATGCCCCTGTGTCTAGTGGGTCATCGAAGTGTATGTTTAGGTCTCCTGTTATTAAGAAGTTGGGTGTCAGATGGGCTGAGGATGAGACGGCTTCCAGAAGGGCGGCAGAAAAGGGGCCGAAATGCCCGGGGGGCCGATACACCAGGAGGCCTGACAGGGAGCTAGTCGGGGATAGCTGGATCGTGAAGAGGCAGCTTTCTGACTCCTGGCTCTGAATCTCACTGGTTCGACAGGCGAAGTGGTCCCGATAGATGATGGCTAGTCCACCTCCTCTACCTAAGGGGCGGGGTTGGGACATAATAAGGAAGCCCGGGGGTAAAGCCAAAACTATGTCCGAGTTAGAATGCCCAGTGATCCACGTTTCGGTAAGGAAAAGTATGTCCAGATCAAGGTCGACAATAAGATGATTAATGAGCAGGGCGTGCTTGGGAAGCGATCTGCAATTAAGTGTCGATATTTTAAGGCCTGGGGGTGGGACAGAAAGTTTGTGAAGGAGTAGCTTTTCTGGTTTACAGATATTACAGCTAGTAAAATGACCATTGGGATCGTGCATTACGTGACGTGCTGTTTTTAGTGGGCCTGAGACTAAGAAGATCTCGACGAGAGTAGCTTACCCTTGTGGCGGTAGGGTCTGGCAAAGAGTCTGGCCCTAGGCCCGGTCGTGGGCGGACGGGCGCAGACGGGCTTGCCTTAGGCGCGCCTTCGGCGCGCAGACGGCGCTCCCGCTGCGCTTGTCTGCTGCGCTGGTATGGCCGACACATTTGAGGAGGAGGGGGATGGGCGTGGCCTCGAAGTGGGCGTGTCTACCCTTCGAGCCGCGATGGCGGGTGGAGGGGAGTTTCCCTGTCTCAGCGGTCAATCGGCTGTGTCAGGGGGATTTCAGGAAGCCTGCTAGGCGCTAGTAGCGAGCGCTTTAGGTGCAGGTGAGTGAGTTTTAAAAACAGTGAAAGTGATAAGCTTTTTTAAAAAACACAGAAATACAAACAATCCTCCGGCTTCCGCCTCAGAGGTCGACAAGATTGTAGCAGCGCTAGTGATCAGCGGTTATATACTACAATGAGTGGGCGTGGCCTCGAAGTGGGCGTGTCTACCCTTCGAGCCGCGATGGCGGGTGGAGGGGAGTTTCCCTGTCTCAGCGGTCAATCGGCTGTGTCAGGGGGATTTCAGGAAGCCTGCTAGGCGCTAGTAGCGAGCGCTTTAGGTGCAGGTGAGTGAGTTTTAAAAACAGTGAAAGTGATAAGCTTTTTTAAAAAACACAGAAATACAAACAATCCTCCGGCTTCCGCCTCAGAGGTCGACAAGATTGTAGCAGCGCTAGTGATCAGCGGTTATATACTACAATGAGTGGGCGTGGCCTCGAAGTGGGCGTGTCTACCCTTCGAGCCGCGATGGCGATCAGAGAGTTGCTACGTTGGTCACAATATATAAGGAAGGGAAGCCCAGAACAGAATGTGCCTCATACAGACCGATCTCTCTGTTAAACGCTGAGCCCAAAATTCTAGCGAAGCTTCTCGCTAATAGACTGCTTAAGGTCATAACCGGCTTGGTCCACCCCGACCAGTCAGGTTTTATGCCACACCGAAACATAGCGCTAAACCTGCGAAGGGTCCACGGGGTGTTGGCCAGGGCGGAAACAATTCAGGAGGAGGCGGTAATAATATCCCTAGATGCCACAATGGCCTTTGACACACTCGAATGGCCGTATCTCTTCGCAGTCCTCACGAAGATGGGTTTTGGGCCGCAATTCATCCAATGGGTGCAGCTCCTCTATTCAGCCCTACTGGCCCAAGTAGTAGTGAACAATAAGAAGTCGGAGATCTTCCAGCTTGGTAGAGGGACGCGGCAGGGCTGCCCGCTCTCTCCGCTGTTGTTTTCGTTGGCCCTGGAGCCACTGGCCGCATGAATCCGCCGAGACTCGGTGCTACGAGGCCTGAAATGGGCGGAGGGCCGGGAAGATCGTATCTCTTTGTATGCAGATGATATTTTCCTCTTCCTGGCCTCCCCAAAGGTGTCCTTAAACAGTGTACTTGACATATTCGCTTCCTTTAGCCGCCATTCTGGTTACTCAATAAACTGGCAGAAATCTTTGCTCTATCTCCTCAGGGGACCTCAGCCTGCCCTCCCGAGGGGCTGCCCGATCCAAGTCACTACGAGGGGGTTTCAATACCTAGGTATATTATCTCAGCAGATTCCAAAAGTAGGTTCAGACGAAATCTCCTTCCTCCTCTCCAGCGCCTCAAAAGAGACGTGGCTGGCTGGGGTGCCCTCCCGCTCTCAATGCTAGGTAGGGCGGCATTGTTTAAAATGATGGCACTGCCCAGATTTTTGTATGTGTTACAGAACACCCTGGATCCAGTCCCAACAAGCTACTTCCGGAAAATAGAAAGTTTGCAGAGAAGCCTGCTGTGGAAGGGCAGGGCCCGTATAGCCCTCACTAAGCTCACTCTCTCCTGGTACGACAGGGGAATAGGCCTGACAGACCTTAAGCGCTACTACTGGGCGGCTCACCTAGCAGCCATAAATCATGGTACCTACAGACAGGGGCACGATCCCGGATACACCATGGACCGATGGTTGCTCCCCGGCGGAAACTACAATAGGGCACTGTACTCCAAGAGCGGCATAAAGCTACTGACGGGACCGACCAAACACTCGGTGCAGGTGTGGCAGACAGCTACCCGTAGTCTTGGCTGGAAACACAAAATCACATTAGCAACTCCTCTGTGGGATTCGGAGGTACTGGGCAATTTATGGAAGTCTAAGGGCTTCGATCGCTGGGACCTTATTGGAATCTCTAAAATAGGTGACCACTGGGTGAAGGGTGAAGTTAAAATCTGCACATCCCTCCAACAGGAGTTTGAGCTAGCAAACACCGAGTATTTCTGCTACCTGCAGGTCCACCATACGTTGCAGACCAGCATACCACACGGCGACTCGCCCCCGGACTCCTCCCCCTTGGAGGATAGGCTGCTAGACGGCTACCTACCCACCAAAACAATCTCATTAACATATAAGAAACTTATCAATCACACTGGGGATCCACTCCGTCCTACAAGAGCCAAATGGTAACAGGACAAGATAATCTTGGATGACGAAGACTGGACAGAGGCAGTGGCTTCCCCACGGGAGGTGGCCATCTCAGCTAGGCTTCGTCTCGTCCAGCTCAAAATACTCCATAGTGTATATAACAGGACCTGGCCTGGTGAAAATGGGAAGAGCGGAGAGAGTGGTGACTGTAGGAGGGGGTGTGGCCAGATGGGTACGTTTTAACACATACTATGGGAATGTGACCACATGCAGCGCTATTGGGGCAGGATCCACACAGTTATGAGTGATGTACTGACAATGGTAATTCGCCTAGAGGCAAAGAGATGCCTGTTAAATGTGTGGGAACCCACGGACCTGAAAGGGACACAGAAGACATGGGTGACGCTGGGCCTCATGATAGCCAAACGAAACATAGCACAACTCTGGGGCGCCAATCATACCCCAACTCAGGAGGCCTGGGTGAGGGACATGGATTGGTGTATGTTTAGCGAGAAAACGGTGTATGTAGCGAGGGATTGTCGCCGCAAATGGGTCTCCATCTGGAACGCTTGGACTGTATATCAAGGATCTATCTGTAACCCCCCCCAATTGCCAGAAATAGACGTCCAGGGATTACCATAAATGTTGTAAAGCAACAATGTACAGAGCGTAAATGTCTTAACCCACATGTGTAACCGCGAAAAACTTAAGACTTGATGTACCGCAATGATTGACTTTAAGCTGTTAATAAAAAGAATTATAAAAAATAAAAAAAGAAGCTGCTGCTGGAAATGCAGCTCCCTGCGTGCCAGAGCAATAGTTACCTCTCTTTCCCTGCCCGCATGTCCACAGGAAGGGAAAGAGATGAAACCTCTGCTTCCAGCAAACAAGAGCGGTTGGATAGCTCCCGCTTGCCAGAAGCGGGGTGTTTGCTTTTGCTTGGCGGGAGTGAAGCAAAAGTAAACAGCTATGTCCCAGGGTTGGGCACCCCGGGACATAGCAGGAGCCAGGTCTGTGGGGTGGCAGTCCCAAGGGTCTTTTATGGGTCCAGGAAGGAGATTCGGGGGGTGTGTCTTGTGCGCATGTGCAACCCCTAGTCCCTTTGTTTTGCACAGGCTGGCCCCGGGGAGGTGGTGGAACCAGAGGCCGTATATGGCCCGGGAGCCCTGCTTGTTTTTTTTTTTAATTCCCAGCGATATTCGCAAAAATCACGGTGAATAAAACAATATATACATTTTTGCCGTTGCATGGGTCCCTCTGGGACCCCTGGACAAAGACTAGAGGGTCAGGGTGTTCCTGACCTGACTCGTTTTCTCTTTTTTTCACTTTTTTGGGACTCGGCTAAAGCAGAGTCCCAAGATGGATCCCAACACTTCTTGTTTGAAGTGTTGGCAGCCAATCAGAGCTCTGCCGATCTCTGCACAAGCTAGTCATTATTTGCAAAGGCTTCGCAACCACAGATATACAAATTTTGATTTCCTTCAGTACCTCACAAACTACTGAACGGATTTACACCAAATAAAAAGTAAGATATATGGACCAAAAGCTAGCTTTCTGCCAAATTTGGTATAATTCCGTCCAGCGGTTTGGGCTGCAGGCATGTTCTAAGAGTCTATGTGAATTAACATGGGAAAACACACTTCTTTTTACCCCCCTTTTTTCAAGGCTCTCACTTGACAGATCACCTCCTCGAAACTTTCCATGAACAACAAGAATCGCCAGGGCACTTTTTGGGGAAAATTTCCTGAAGATTCATCAAACAGCGCCAAAGGTATAGGAAAGGGAAACATGGTCCTAATTATAACTACCTACCTCCAGTAATATATATATTGCATTAAACATGTTGAAAAGACTATCCCTGGAGTGCCGGCACTCTTTGCTGCCATGGCGTAGCCGTGTCGGCATCATCTATCTATCACAAATACACCACTGGGCATTGTTTATCCCATACTGTGCTGCCGAAGGGGATTTCAAGTTTGCTAAAATCACTGATATCAACACCAAGATTTTTCAGAAACCTTGTGATTTTAGTGAACAGATGCCACAGGTACGCGCACCACTCAGAAAAGTATTCCAGCTCCAGGCTCCAGTACAGTTCACCATCTGCCTCTTTTATTGGCAGATCATTATCTTGGCCATAGTTAGATATCGAAGGGAATGGTCAAGGTCAAGAAGTTTACCAAAAATTGCTGTTATTACATTTTAAAAAATCATCCTCGCCTCATGAGTAATTTATAGGTGCTAATACTCCCAACTAATTGTCACTCACCTATTCAATCTCAGGTGGAATGGAAGGTACAGACGGAATCAAACCTGTGATTTGCCAGTTACACATCCCAAAATCAGATGCACTGACCCACTAAGCTCAATATTCTGAGACCTGTATATGTGTACAACCTCACACAAGCATATGCTGCAGATATGCTATGAGCAGAGTGAAAAGGTACCTTTGAGCAATAGTTGAAGATGGAATTAAACATATTGTATGAGCTCACTGTCATTTCGCTGAAGGAATTAGCAAAAAAGGCTGTTGTCTTAAAATAGATTTGTAAAAACTGGTTCTAAAGTACTCTGTATTGAAACATGTAGAAACTACTCTTTTGTTTTAAAATGAATCATTCCACTTTAAAAAAAATCTCAGTTAGTGCCCTATAAACATTGTCAAATCCACTAAAACAGGTCATTTGTAATTGTATCGGTTTTGACTAGCATGTTCAAAATGCACAGTTCATCTTTCTATTTTCTGATAGACTCCATGGACAGTTCTAGCCCGTTTTCTAAAGTGTTAGCCCCACCTCCATAAGTTGACCTACTCGTTCTTCTTCCCCAAAGTTCAAGTCTAGTTGCGGCCCGATTTGTTGTACAATTGAAAAACTCATAGACAGTAAGTAAAGTATAAAAAATATTTTTTCAGGACATATTGTTTTAGAAACAGTGCCCCAAGTTGTTTGACCTTGCTCTGCTTCCATGCAAATCACCTTGTTTACTCGTATAAATACACCCTGGTGCTCAGGGTGTTGCGCCTGCAGCATGGTGACAAGCAATGCCTTTCATCATCATGTGTTCTTAAATATGCAGTAGCATCCTCTGGTGTCTAATGACCAATCCATGGTCAGCTCCTGGAGGTAGAGCGTACAAGGTCTTGCAGACGGGCAGCGAGTGATGACAGCCCATTGTCTTTTTACCATACCTTTGAACATATGCATCTTGCAACCTCTAAAATGTAGTCCCACAAGAAAATAACTAGCCATTTACTTGATATACCACACTGACTGCCCATTGCAGTGGTGTTCGTCTGAATTCTGGGTATACCAGACTTGAGGTTGGCAGCAGTTTGAACAAGCATTTACAATGCAACGGTCTCGGCATTGTTAAAGTTAGAGCTATTGGCATTGCTCAGGACATTATTTTTGTTTATGTTTTTGTTTTTAAAACATTTAAAGAAACAATAGTTTAAACATAATAGTATTAAAACGTGTCACCAAGCGCTATGCTAGCAGCAACTCCAAAAACCATAAAAAGACAATTCACATTTTACAGAGACACGTACACACCAGTTCATAATCCACCCTCCTGCGGGTGTGGTAGTCAGTGAACAGGACCAGTGTTTGCGAGCCTGTGACGCTTAGAATGGGAACTAAATGCCTACGGATGATAGGGTTGTGGGTAAAGGGATCCAGGTGTAATAGAAATGTGGTGCCCTGGTGGCATGCGACTTCGCTGAATGAGGGGGTGTTACAGTAAGACAAGAGTCCGAGAAAGGTGATCGGGAGCAGACGCGGATGCTCAGATACACAAGCAGAGAATGTCCTCATACTGGAAGATCAACCACGGTCCCAAGTACCGAAGGAAGATAATTGAAGCCTACCACTGCGTGCTAAAGAGACAGTAGGATAGCACTAGTCTGCCGGCTCGTGTGCAGAAGATTGAACAAGTACCAGGATTGTTAATTATACTGGTGCAGTCACCAGTGCACAGGCCAAGAAGTGCCTTGTAGTACAAACTCACCGAACACGGAAAGGTTCCGTGTACAAGGAAGAGATTAAGAAGGGAAAACGAAAGCACGCCAAGAACCGAGGGCGTCATTTCGAAACCACAACTATGCATTCCCTGACGAAAAATTACCGTCAAAAATCACCCCTCCTGCTCCGTCATGAGGAGATTGTTAGTAGCCGTCTGGTCAAAAACACAAACCACAACATTTTTTTATATTTCTGAGCAACAGAACTGGTTGCGTCAGCAAAACGATATTAGGCTTTTCCCTTCTGACTTAATTACCTTTTCATATCCACAAGAAGGGAGGCGCCACACTAACAAAAGAGGGCACTGACATGGAACAGGCAACTATTGTGCTGCCCGCATCCTCGCTGCAAGCGGGGGATAAGAACGGAGCCTAGTTTCCTCACTAGCATAAGAAGGGTTCTCGGTGTCTATTGCCTTACCTGGCGAGAGCCATGAACACCGCCGCCTTTCTCCGAGGTCAAGCAGAAATGCCTCGGAGAAACGCAGCGGCATTTTCAGATTCCGAGGCGTGTTTTTCTTTCTCTCCTCTTGCCATTGGCTGGAATGTTTACATTCCAGAGGAGAGAAAGAAAGTAAAACACACGCCCCCGAATCCGAAAAAGACGGGGCTTGTTTGGAGAGACAAAGCTCTTCTCCAATGGCTGACCAGCATTTAAGAGGCCAGCCAATGGAGAAAAGGGAAGAAGAGGGGCGGGTTCAAGCCCCACTTCTAAAAATCATTAAATCTCGCGAGCAAGACTGCGCAAGCGCAGCCTTCGTTAGCCGAGACCTAACAAGCCTAATGTAGAGTGACCATATTTTTAAAACCAATAGGCGGGACATTCCACAAACATAGAAGTAAGACTGAAAGTCTCCATAGATGGAGGGGCACAGAACAACTCAATTGACAGCGTTCGCCAGCAAGGAGGCACTAAGGGGAATCAAATGCAATTTTCAAACACAGTATCATCTGCTTAAACTAAATTGCTGGCTGCTCAGGACTGTTAATTGTTGATATTGTACAGAACACAAAAAAACCTTGCATACATCTGAGTTCTGTCGACCTCACCTGAAGACTGAAACACATATTAAATATGATGGGGACGCGCTGATACTCTCACTGTTGCTCTGCTGTCCATGAACCTGCCGTGAAGGGAACGGCCAGCGTTGGGGGCATTTTCGACTTTTCTCTTGACATCGCCGCCGTGAGGGGAACGGCCCTGAAAAGACTACCTCCCCCAGAGTTCCTAGCACCCGGCGCTTGCTGCAAACGTCATCACGCAGCGCCCGGGACTCATTTAAGGCCCTCAGCAGTCTCGCAGCGCGGGACGCGCTGATACTCTCACTGTTGCTCTGCTGTCCATGAACCTGCCGTGAAGGGAACGGCCAGCGTTGGGGGCATTTTCGACTTTTCTCTTGACATCGCCGCCGTGAGGGGAACGGCCCTGAAAAGACTACCTCCCCCAGAGTTCCTAGCACCCGGCGCTTGCTGCAAACGTCATCACGCAGCGCCCGGGACTCATTTAAGGCCCTCAGCAGTCTCGCAGCGCGGGACGCGCTGATACTCTCACTGTTGCTCTGCTGTCCATGAACCTGCCGTGAAGGGAACGGCCAGCGTTGGGGGCATTTTCGACTTTTCTCTTGACATCGCCGCCGTGAGGGGAACGGCCCTGAAAAGACTACCTCCCCCAGAGTTCCTAGCACCCGGCGCTTGCTGCAAACGTCATCACGCAGCGCCCGGGACTCATTTAAGGCCCTCAGCAGTCTCGCAGCGCGGGAAGCGCGCGGGCAGCGCCCGGGCGAAGCCCGTCCTTGCCCGTCCTCGACCGGAGGAGACTGGGCTGGGCCACCCCTCTTTTATTCCAGCCATCCTCATGTCTACAACCAGGTGAGCGAAATACACTGACTCTAATATACCACACTTGTGTAGCTGCCTAATTGTGAGAGTTTGATCAGTTTCACAAATGGGGAAGCGAACCATCCCACCTGTTATGAAATCTGCCACTACAAGCATTGAGAACATGCTGGAAAGAGCTGTTAGTATCGTAAGTAATGAGATCGAACTTACTGAGAGGCGCCTGTCCCTTGGCTTAGGGAAATCAATTCTATCCTCAGGTTTGCCTATTGACACTATTGATATCACCACAAGTAATACTAACGTTCCTGTTCCTACTGTGGCTTGCGAAGAGGCATGCGAAATTACTACAGTGGACTCGCCAGAACTAAATCACGTATCATCTAATGTCCCACCTCTAGGGGCAAAACGTAAAAGGAAAGCCGGGAAGCCCACTTGTGTAAAAAGAAAACAACCATTACGCCCATGTTCCACTCGCACAACTTTAAACTCGTGGATTCGTTCATCCGCAAATCAAACATCTGTGGAGGTTCTAACGCATGACCCACCAACCATGCATACCGCATTGCCCAAATCCTGCTCTCACTCAATTGGAACTCAGACTGAGACTGATTTTTTGCTCCCAATCACCATGGACAATGGAAACCATACTAGGGCTATTGACATTAACATTTTGGTTGGTTTGATTACTGATTGTGTTAAACCCCTGTTTGATAACCTCCTAGCTGTAGTGAAAGAATGTACTTCAGTTGCTCAGTCTGTTCCAAATCTACGGTCAATTGTTCAATCAACGGATATTGCTCCCCCTGTTGTAGATAAGTCACCTACTTTGGCAAACACTAGAAACTCGGCCCAAAATGAATCCACTGCTAATATCCCTACAGAATGTCAAAATACTCTTGTTCCCCCCATTACTAATCAGAGAATTAGTGATTGCATGACATGTAATACAATTCGTTCCTGTCTAGACAATAAGGGAATTACGGGAATTACAGAGGGCACAATCCCCCTGAAAAGTATAACTGGGACCAACATCGCCAATCCACCAAATAGCTCGCAAATTCCTATTAATGCTTCCATCCCCTTACATCGTGGTGATGGTCTAGTTAATACGCAACACAATAGTCAGTACAATGTAGGCACTGATTTAAATCCTAGCATCCCCACCGAGGGAAATAAAGAGTTACTTGATTTACCCCCGGAGGCCTGTCCATACGTTGTGGTTCTGGCTGGCGTCCCTTTTCTAAGACAGGATCAGAAAGAATCTTGGGAGCAACTACGCTGCAAATGCGTTGACTGGTTATCTAAGCACAAGCGGTTTAGGCCATCTTTAATTGAAAACATTATTATGGTCAGACGGGTAGGATGGCTTGGAACATCCCCCAAATCTATTAAAGGGGATTGTATAATTATTAATTTCCGCAGACAATCAGTGGCAAAAGCTATCCTATCGCCACAGAGAGAAGAGGCCAGTTATAGCACTGGTATATGGGCATTACCCTTAGGCTATTTTTATAAACCGACTTTCGAAGCATTCGCTTCCAACCCGCGTAACACTATCCCAATTAATAATAGATTCACACCGCTGTCAGGTCTGGATTGTCAAGATTGACTGCCATCCCTGTCAACAAGGGAAGTGTTAAGCGATGCTTCATCATCAGCATTGACTGATACATATACTCAGGCTAGTTCACAGGATGTCCCGGTCATAACGGTAGCTGACTCGACACTTAAGATCCTGAGTTGGAACGTCGCCGGCTTGGCATCCAAGTTAAACCTACGAGATTGGAGGGAGCTAATAAGTGGTCAGGACATTGTAATGTTTCAAGAGACCTGGGCAACCCAGGAGCTGTCTATAGAGGGTTTTGAGTGTTTTAACATCCTATCCCCCATTCCTATTGCAGGAAGGCCCGTTGGTGGCCTTTCCACTTGGATAAACATCAAGGCAGGTGGTCGCACTAGGGTTGTGCCCACAAACAGCGATACATTCCAAGTATCCCTTTATACCCGGGGGGCCTCTCTATATATAATCAATTTTTATAACAATGATTTTAAAAATGTTCCCAATATGAACTTTTCTAAGTTGTTTGATTTTATTTCAAAGTTAGAAAGAGAATATGGCGCTCTAAATAAAGGCATATGTCTAGGTGGAGACTTTAATGTCAGGCTCCCTAGAATTATTAACTCTGACAATCGGTCAACACTATAAGCACTTTATGTAAGAGAGGTGAGCAGTTAATGAACCACCTAACCTCGCAGAATTTTTCAGATATCATGGAAATAGCAACTATTGATGGATGCACTGTACCAACCTACAGAAGTCGGGGTTCAACATCTACCATCGACTATATCTTTGTATCAGCACCCCTCGCTAATTATGTGCTAAAGGCAGAAGTAATTCCGACAATACACGGTGATCATAATCCCATTAGTACCATTTTAAGTTTCACACGCCGTCCAATGTATAAATACACGCATGGAGCAAGGGACATAACGATATCAACTGATAACCTCCGACTTGTGTGGCGTGGCATCGATAATAATGCATTATTCCAAACAATGGTTAAATCGCACCATAACCTAATTAATGTATGCCTGACATATAGTGAAAATAATAGTGAGGTAGTCCATGCGTTTTCTGAGCTCTGCCACGGTATTAGAAAAATATTGTCTAAGCCATTTAAGAATAAAAATCTAGATCCTAGGTGGTTTGATGCAGAGTGTTCTGCGGCTAACAGAGCGTTAAGAAAGGCTCTCCAAATTAAACCTAGAGATAGTCTTCTTGTGTCAACACTGAGAAATAATTACAAGAAGGCTACTACACGCAGGAAGGAGGAGATCACTAATGATCATTGGACTCAACTTGTGCGTGCTAATGAGCTAAAAAATGGTAAAAACTTCTGGAAAACTGTCAAAGACATGAAACTTGTGGGAAACACATCCACACCAATCAGCTGCAACATTTCCAGTGAGGTTTGGGAGGCTCACTTTAGTAAAATCTATGCCGCCCCCATTGTTTGGGAACCCAGGGAGCTCACATACACTGCTAACATCTTGATTGATCTCTCTGAAGTCGAAGAAGCAATTAGCCAAAGTCTGGGAGGAAAAGCCCCCGGCCCAGACGGTCTTCCTATCGACCTCATTAAGAGGCACCCTGAATTTTGGGCGCCATTACTTACCAATGTTTTTAACAATTTGACCAATTCATCCATCCCCGAAACTTGGTCCTGTAGCACTATTGTCCCAATTTTTAAGAAGGGCGACCGTTCAAATCCGAGTTGCTACAGGCCAATATCGCTGATTGACAACACCCTTAAAATTTTGGGAAGGGTGCTGTTTAACAAGATCAGTTCATGGGCTGAGGATTCTAAAGTACTCCATCCATGCCAGCTGGGATTCAGGAGTAAGGTTGGCACTGTGGAACAGTGCCTCAACCTTAACTTAATCATTGGTAAATACAATGTAGCCAAGAAAGTCCCTATGTATCTGGCATTTATGGACCTTACCTCGGCCTTTGATTTCGTAAACAGATCGCGATTGTGGCAAATCTTGTCGGATCTCGGGCTGGATGAATCTTTAGTTTCTTTTTTAGCTTACCTGCACAGAGACCTAAAAGCCAGGGTGCGTATTAGTATGGCTGGTGAGATCTCCAAAGCTATTGAAGTAGGCAGAGGGGTTAGACAAGGCTGTGTACTGGCCCCTCTCCTATTTATCTTATATATTAATGGCTTAACTAAATCATTGACAATCTCAACAAAAGACGTCCCAACAATTGGTGGTAACAAAATCCCTGCATTGTTATATGCTGACGATGCAGTCCTGATGGGGCGCACCCCTAAAGCCCTACGCAGCCTGGTCCAAGATTTTGTAAAGTTTATGGCATCTTTGGATCTGTGCACTAATTTTAAAAAATCCTTTTTAATGTCGTGTGGGTCTAAGAAATATTCCAACCTTACAATAGCAATAAACTCTAATCAATTATTGAGTACCCGCACCTTTCCATATCTTGGTCTGACTTTTGCATCAAATGGTCTATGGAATGATCACATAGCGTATTGCAAACGAAAGTTTATTAACTCTATTAACACCATACTCAGGTTACCTAAGCCAAAGAATATAGAGGTTGTATCATCCATTATCAAAATGTATAGACTGCAATGCATACCAACAGTAACATATGGGGCGGAGGTATGGGGGAATACGGTTAGTGTACCCATACAACGTGAAGAGAATAGATTCTGCCGTAAGATTCTAGGAGCACCTTTTTCTTCCTCAACATATGCTGTCCACAGTGAACTTAATTTACCTTATGTGGAGGACTTCATCAAGGCTCGCCCTATTCTATTTTGGTTAAGAATCTGGAAGAATCCGGCCGCGCAGCTGACTAGGGAAATAATCACTGACTGCCTAAAATGTGATAAAGGGATGGACATACCGTGGTTAGCAGGGGTCTGTAAAAGCCTATGTAGCTTAAATATGGAACATCTCTTTTCAACTCCACTTGAACACAATTCTGTCAATATTAAAAAAGTGGAAAAGACTCTGTATGATTCCTATAAAGTAGCACGAGCATCAACTGAGTGTAATAAAACCTCAGTTGCTAGATACATGCAGATAGATGTATCCCCTGCTATGCCTATATACCTCCTTAAACCAATCAGTTGTTGGGAAAGGGGCCTGTTCTTTAGGTTAAGGACAGACACCATGAAATACTTGCTGTCATTCCCCATTGGTTTTACACATAACCTTAACTCATTACTGTGTCCATGTAATAATACCCATGGGCAGTCAATGCTTCATTTCCTGTTCTTTTGTAGTTACTACTCAGCCCCCACTAAAAAATTCCTGATCCCATATTTTAAGTCTCGCCATATTACGGATTACAAAGTGGCTTACGAAAAGGTACTAGCTATTACTGATGACGAATTATGCTTAAGAGTTGGATCATTTTTGAAAACAGTGATGCGTATACGTAACTCTATGCACCCTGATTAATGGACCTTTTTAAAATTTGTGTATATTCTGGCATTTTTAGCAATTTTTGTATATTATTTTATGCTGTACTTTTATGGATATGTTGTTTTTATCCGAATAAAGTTCATATTGATTGATTGATTGATTGATTGATGGATTTTGCCAGGCTATATTGTGAAAAAACAGAATTGTCCAGGCAGATTTGGGATGCATGGCCAGCATACCCTGATGGAGAAAACTCACCTACATGGCAGCCATGGACTCTCACGGTCAGTCAGAGTAAGGGGAGGGCCTGTTCTTCAGTCAGTCCATATGGCACAGGTCTTCAAACTGTGGGCCACGCCCCCTTGGGGGTCCCGGACTACATTTCCTGGGGGGCGCCACTGCGTTTACAAGAAAGGACTTGTAAATGAAGAAGGCCTGGAAGTTGCGACGTTCATCTGGCGCGTTCTCAGTCTCTCTTGTTTTATATGCAGATATCAAACTGCATAAAACGTGTGCAACTGTAATACTGAGTGTGTCAGTGAGGAGGGTCACGAGACTCAAGGCTAAGCACAATATACTGAGTAACTATGTATCTTTTTCACCTTCAGATAGTTGCACTAAATACACGTACACAGTAAATTAAAAAACCAAAGCAAATTAAAAAACAAATTTGGAAAATATGCTCTCTTACATTATAAACCTCAGTTAGCTAAAGCAATCAGTGCAGATTTGGATGTATGACCAAAGAGTCACCAAACTGAATCCTGGATTTCACAGTGGGGAATACTAACTTGTGTATTTAAAGAGCTACAAGTTGCAAGCCTGTGGTAAAAAGAAATGGTGAAATTATGCGGCAGGGTTGACGAAATTATGTGGCAAGAAAAGGAAAATTATGTTGCTTTATACTACACATTTTGTCTACGTTTTGCTGTTTACGATAGTTGTATGGTATTGCAACATCATGTCTGCGTTCATTCTTTGCACAACTGCAGGAGAGTGGCATCGACTGCATAGTTGCCCCAAACTTTTTGCTGATGTTTTGACTGTTTTATGACTCTAGCCAGGCTATGGCCCTGCTATCCAGGACCCCAGCCTATCTGCTTCCTCTCTTAAACGATGTGAGTAACCTAGGTACAAACCAATTGGATACTGAGGATGCCCTGACAGTCCCTTGTAGATGGTACCCTAGGTACCCAGGGCATGGGTCCCTCAGTAGGCCTGCCAGGGCTGCAGCACTTATTGTGCCACCCTGGGACAGCCATACAAACTGACACCACCAGACCACTACTGTAGTCTGGGTAAGGTGGTGCTAGCACCCCTTACAGGGATATAGGTATCCTATATCCCACCCCATTACAACACATATACTCTCATAGGTCACCCCTATAGCAGGCCTTGCTAATCCTACAAGGCAGGGTGCTGAGGTATGTGTGAGGGGGGACTCCTACCTGAGTAGGGCCTGTCTGCAACCTTCGTAAAATCATTGCTGGGTTGTTTGTAGTGTAGCCATACCATATACTCTTAACCGCATTATAAGTCTATCGCGATAGCGTGATAACTTGAGAATGGCTACACAGAACCATATCGTGTTTGGTGTCAAACATGTAGGAATCCTACCCCCAGTCCAGTCATGGGCATGAGGGCACGATTCCCCCCTGCTAGAGGGGCGATATGGGAAAAGCGGCAGAATTTAGACACCAATTTAAAAGTGCACACGTAGTACAAAATGGCTACTACCCGCCACCCACACGACTCTGGCTGGCTGTTGCTGGGGAAAATCCCAGCCTCGCCAGCTGGACAATAGGGCTCCTGTGGCAGGGAGGTGCAAGCACCTCCCCAGACAGGCTATGTGGATTGGAACTGGGTGGGTGCACCATATGTTACCTTTCAGAGTTGCACGTAGGCTGCTACAGCGCCTACATTCTGCATACACCGCCTGGAACCGGTTCAGGGGCATCCTGCCCGTCTCCCAGGCGGAAAACACACAAAGGGGAGAGAGTGTAGCCACCCTTTCCCGCCTCACCTCTCATTGGTGGACACTACTCTGGACACTCCCCTAATCTTCGGGATAAAGGTGAATAACGTGGCCCCAGAGCCTCAGATTAATCTTGGACTTCACAGACTTGACCTTCGATGAGCTGCTGCCCAGCTGACTGAAGAAATCTCCCTTGGGGTAAAGGAGTTACCCCCCCTGCTTGGCAGGCACCTGAAACACTGCAAGTGACCCGGTTGGAACTTCGCTGCTCCTACGGACTTTGTCGACTCCCAGCAACCTTGAGGTGGGTTTCCTTAGCATCCCAGAGGCCAGTGAGTGTGCACAGCAAGTCTGAGCACCGTGGACCGCGTGGGTGCCGAGATTCCCAATACCCCAGGACACCGGCCACCTCTTGCATAGCACACGACCCTGACCAGTGGGGAAGTTGTGCTTTGGCCCATTTTTGAGCCAACCACCAAGCAGCAATTGTGCCAAAGATCAGCGCCCTAGCGCCCTCCGGTGGCCCGTGGGCTCCCTTTTTTTACGCACTCCATGTTGCTGCTGTTAGACCTGGCACCTTGGCCTGAGTTTCCCTTCCACTTTTTGCTGATGTGCCTCATTGTGTTTTGTTGGTGTTAGCTGCTCAGGGCACTGTGCCACTGCTAATCAGTGCCACAGTGCAAGTGCTCCCTTTTGAAAAGTGTATAAATTGATTGATGTCCATGTTTGGCTTATTTGGTTTACTATCAGCCCCTAGTAAAGTGCACCAAGAGTGCCAGGGCTTGTAAATACAAATGCTGCTGGTGGGCTTGCAGCACTGGTTGTGCCACCCACAGAAGCGGCCTAGTAAAATGTGTCTAGGGTCTGCCACTGCAGAACCTGCGCGCGATCTGGTACTGTCGCGCTGATTGCGCAAGTGCACCTACTTGCCAGTCCCCAAACCTTCACTTAACTACATATTAGTCACCCCTCTGGTAGGCCCAAGGGCAGGGTGCATTGTAGGTATAAGGTAGGACATGCCCTGATGTGGGTGGCATGTCCTAATAGTGAATTACAGCCATTTTCGTTTTTCACTATTGAAGGCTACCTGCTCTCCATAGGCCAGAATGGGCTGCTGGAATTACTACACGCTGTAATCCCAGTGGACTCAGAGAGCATGGTAGAAAGTCAAGTTTAGTATGCCTGAACTCAGAATAATAAAATACTTCTTTTAGTAAAGTTTATTTTAATATCCTGCGTTTGTAAATACTACTTTTAGAAAGTTAGTATTTACTGACGTGGCCATTTCAGTCCGCCTCTGCTGTGTGTGTGTGTAACAGTAAGGAGCAGGGCTGGGGAATTCCAGGAGACAGGCTGGCTGCCAGGTGGTGGGTAGAGAGATTACACCAGGATGGGTGGGAGGAGTACACCTTTGACTCTGAATAGACCTGTGCTCTACCACCACAATGCCGGCTCCGCCCCCTGTGGAGCGGCTGATGTCTCTGCCCTGCTGCTGAAAGGAAAGAGCAGAGTCACCACAACAAAGTGCTCCAAAACTGGACTGAACCAGGCCCAGGCCCCCTGGCGACAAAGAACAAAAGAAACTTGCTATAAAAGAAGGAGCCCTGCTCCTAAGAAATCAGATCCTGTTTGCGCCAAGAAGAACCTCTGCCCAAAGAGAAGGACCTGGGAAAGCTGCATGGAGGAGTACTGTCTCTAAGCCTGAGAGACTGGCCTGTGGTGGGTGCCTTGCTGCTGAAGGAGAGGAGGAAAAGACTGAAGGACTTTGAATTCACCTTGTGCTTACAAACAATCTCCAAGGCCTTGCTTGCAGGGCCGGACTGGGAACCACATCCGGCCCTGGCAAAGTGCTCGGCGGCCCCCTCGGGAGCCGCCGAGCTCTGTGCCAGGACCGGTTTTCGGACGATTTTGTTACAGGGCCGATTTTGCAGCTATGCTGCAAGAACGGCCCTGTAACAAAAACGGCCCCCAGGGGCCCAAAACCGGCCCCCACCTGTGCGGTGCACCGGGGGATTGCCCGGTGCCCGCTACGGCCAGTCCGGCCCTGCTTGCTTGTGAACTTGTCCCCTGAACTGCGCCCCAGGAACAGTGGGCGCTACCTTTCCCCAAGAAGAAGAGAAGCTGCTGGAAGTGATTCTGCAATCCGCTGACCTCAGCGAACCTGTGTGCCCCTCATCTGAGCACCGCGACTTCTGCCACCGGGGCTCTTGTGAACACAGTGAGGGCCTGCCTGGCCCGAGCACAGTAAGCAACTGCCCCCCCCGAGCCGTAGCTCGCACAGCAAAGAAGAAACTGATCAGGCTCCAAGCGCCGAGCCTCTGCGACCCCCTGGCCGTGGAAGCTCCTGTAAGGACCTGCGACGCACTGTTCATCCACTGAGCGAAGCCGACAGCGCTGCGACGCGCTAGAAATCACCCCCGGCCGGCCCCTCCTTCTGCCGACCTCGTTGTGTGCCTGGGAGCGTTCCGAAGAGCCCACGAAGCATCGCCGCCCACTGACCAGGAGGGACGACAACGCGACGTGTGACACTCCTCTGTGGACCCCTGAGGCTGTGACGACGATTTCCCCCAAAGACCAAAGGTACTGTGAGCTGCGCGCGCTAGTACGACCCGTCCGTTGCTTTGTTCGGGCCGTACTGGCGCTGCCGTACCGCTACGCTGTTCACGCGTGAAGCGTGAGCTTCGGCACCCTTCGTATCAGCTGTGCGAGGCCCCCGTGAAGGTACGGTCCGTACTCCATTGAATATATAGGACGTTGCTCACGCGGGAAGCGTGAGAAACGGCAAGGCACGTTCAAAACCTCGTACGAAGCGTACCAAAGGCGCTACGAAGCGCACAGACACCAAAGAAGCCTATTGTAAGTTGAAAAGTGCCATTTTAAGAACTGTGGACTGCCTAAAAGCATTGAAAGTAACTGGAACCTTATTTAAGTGAAGACCTGTATTTTTGAAAGCCTGCTTAAACAAATATTTTATATAAAGAACTTTATTTTTACATAAATACAGCCTTGTGTCTCTGTGTGGTGGGTTGGTGGTTATTGTGTGGGACACTGTGAATGCTTAACCTAATGCCCTCTGGAAATCTAGCCTGACTGCTCGCGCCACGTTACCTAGAGGGTGAGCACGGGTTATTTTTAAAGAGGTAATCCTACGCCCTGACTTAGAGGAAAGGGTCCCTGCTTGTCGCAAGTGCATACCTGCGCCAACCAGAGACCCCGGATTCTAACAGCTGCCTTCCGCGGTCCCTTGTCTCTCGACTTGTGGGCCCTAGCGGAGGACAATCTCGACTTCCAAGAGTTCCCCTGGTTGCTCCAGGCCTGCTCTACAGTCTTTCCAAAGGAGACTTCTCACAGACCTCGTGGGACTGCACCAGTAGCTGATTTGTTCATCTTGCGTGGGTTGCGGTTGCCAAGGCTTAGCGGATCCAATCCAGACACTAACACCGCAGCGACCCTCATCCGACGTGGGACAGTCGCCCTCCAGAAGCTGGCCTTCCTTGAAGCGTCCCGGAGCCCGTGGCTGCAGATCCAAGCTACACCTCTTTCCACTTGAAGCACCCGACATTGAAGGGCTCTTTCCTTTGAGCTCCCTGGTCACTGTGCCATGACCCACACTCTGTCCCCTCTGCTTTCAGGTTCTTCTCTACAAGATCTACAACTTCAATCTTCACTGCATCATCGACGCTTTTGGCTAGCAGCAGTTTTGTACATTTTCCCATTGAAAATCAGCCCGCGACCCGACATCGAAAACGACCTATGCACCCGGCTTCCCTGGGGCAGGTAACAGTGGTACCTCGGTACTCCCGTGGTAGTGGGCTCCTCAAAAGCTTAACTCCAAGTTTTTAACTTTGAACTCCTGCTAGAAGTGTCTTTAATCTGTTTAAATCAAACCGCGACATTCTCCATAGGCTTTAATAGAGATCCCGATAGCAGCAATTTCCACTGCACGCGCCTCCCGTGGGTCCCCTTCCTCATAACCTGGGGTGGATTCTTAAGGGGCCAGCGATCCTACATGCCCTAGGCATTGTCTGTAGAATTGTCGTGGTTCTTATACCACTTTTTTAATATATGGTTTGGTCCCCCCTGGGGCCCTATGATTTCAGTGCTATTTATTGTATCTATCAATGCTTGTTTGAATTGTAACTTTGCCTCAGCCTCATAAAGAGACTTGTGGGATTCTGTCTAGAATAAATACATATATTTTATATATATACCGGTGTGGACTACTCTTTCATTTGGTCATTCAAGAGGTTATCTATGGTAAAACAATAAGCTTAACACTCCTTCAAGACTTAGCCTGAAGGCTGCTCTCCACAGCTACCACTAGGATAGCTTTCTTTAAAGGTTGTCTTAAACCTATCATCAATAAGAGTCAAATTGGACTGGTGCATGGTGTCCCCTATAACTAGGAGACAGCATATGCCAGGCCAACTTCTCACATTGGTGTGCAGAGGTTGGATTCAAGCTTGCCATTGTTTTACCAGATAACAAATTGAATTTCTAAAGTGAAAGCCACTTGGTACCAAAGGTACATATAAATTCAAGCTTAGAATATAATAAGTTCTACTGAACTTAGGAGTTGTGTGTAGAGGGTTTAGCACACCTTGACTACAACTCAAGAAAGGGTTCAGTAGGCCACACCTAGTGTAGGTAGATACACCAGTACCACTACACTAGAAAATGTCTTTAAATGGAGGTGCCCATAAGGCTTTGGAAGGATCTCCAAAGATCCCAGTCAACAAATATGATGATCTCTCCTTTGCTGAGCTTAGGGAGATGTGCACCACTTGGAAACTAAAGACAACCAAAGGTGCCAACACCCAACGCCTCAGGGAAATCCTGCTCATGGCAGACTTTAAGCAGACTCTAGTGTCTGATGGGGTAGGCAGGTCGGTGGGCATCCCTCAGAAGAGGACACTCCCAGAGTGGACTCTGATGAGGACCAGGAAGAGGAAAATGATCCTGACCTGGAAGAAACAGACCACTCACAACATGGAGGTGATGGCCCAAGAGGCACTCTCTCCATCCCTAATGGGAGGGTGGTGGATCCAAATAGAAGGAACAGATCCCCATCAGAGGGGTCCAACCATTCTAGGAGATCCAAAAGGACCTCTGCCTCTCCTCAGAGGAGAGAATCCTCCCAAGAGATGAAATGCAGATTGCTCCAGTTTGAGCAGGCAAAGCTTCAGTTCAGGAGAGAACAGTTAGCATTAGACAGGGAGTCCCTGGAGCTTCAGAAATCTTCAAGAAAGTGGGGTCTAGAGACCCCTGGTGGCAGTAATGAAACCCCTAGAGTTAGAGAGAAAGTCCCTGACAATAGGAACCTCCACAAGATTGTGCCCCCCTATCATGCAGGGGATGACATCCACAAATGGATCTCTGCTCATGAGAGGGCCTGTAAAGTACAAAGGGTCCCAGTAGAGCAGTGGGCAGCAATCCTGTGGCTCTCCTTTGCAGACAAAGGAAGAGACAAGCTCCTCTCTGTAAGAGAAGAGGATGCAGATGATTACTATATCTTGAGAGATGCTTTAATAGATGGGTTTAGCTTAACCACTGATCAATACAGACTTAAGTTCAGAGACACCCAGAAAGCACAGAATCAAGATTGGGTAGACTTTGTTGATTGTGCTACCAAGGCACTGGAAGGTTGGTTAACTGACAGTCAGTCAGTCAGTCAGTCAGTCAAAATACACTTTATTCGATTTGTTAAAATCATAAAAGACATAGAAATTACATACATACAACATGAAAACGCCCAATTATATGTCTAAAAATCAGTTCAATAAAAAAAAACATTATCAATTAGTGCAAAACAATTAATTATGTTAAAATCCACATAAAAACATAATTGATTAAAATAATACATTGGGTGGGGCTTTAATTTTCTTGATCCTAATTGCCGCCACTAAAAAACTGGCCACACAAAAGATGATACGGGTGGATCCCAGGAGCTGGAGATAGATTAATGCAGGCCTAACCTGAATAAAGATAAAGAAGGAAAAAAAAGGCTAACACTACATGCATAGAGGAGACCGGTACATCATCGATTATTCGTAAAATGGCTGATTAATCCACAACAGATTGTAAAGGGTTTCCATCAAATTAGACTCAATGATCAGTCCTATCATTTGGCAAAACCCATGTGCAAATGAGGCTGGTCCCCTGATCAGTGGGACACTCAGCTCCGCACCTTATTGTTGTATCAGGATTTGGTCCACCAAATACACAAACCGTCCATGATGACTGATCTTTTGATGGTAAAGTAAGAAGAAATAGTGCAACGAACAAAAAAGTGATTTAAAATAGGATGGAATGTCCTCCTTCTAAATACTTTATTCTACGGACTGGACACGCCTCCTAATTAAAAAATAGAACAGTGCAAAAGAAAACAGTGACAATTATCTGTCTACATAAGGGCCAACATGTTTCTGCCTAACGGGTATTTAATCCCTTGGCATTCGTCAGGGCCTCTGCTCGTATAATAGTTGCACTCCTAATAGTGAAATATAGAATTCACCACCATCACCAAAAACAAATTCTCACCCAAGTCTCAGATGGGAGCTTGAGGTACCGACGGAAAGTGCGGGGCCTCTTAGTACCTGAGCAGTGTCCAGGTGAGGTGAGGTCTATTGCCCTACCACAAAGGAATTCACAGTAATCATTGTGAATCGGAGGGTTAATGTCCATGGTTGTTACAGGTTGTACCGTTTCAAACCAGTTTTATTATAATTTGTTTTTGGTGATGGTGGTGAATTCTATATTTCACTATTAGGAGTGCAACTATTATACGAGCAGAGGCCCTGACGAATGCCAAGGGATTAAATACCCGTTAGGCAGAAACATGTTGGCCCTTATGTAGACAGATAATTGTCACCGTCTTCTTTTGCACTGTTCTATTTTTTAATTAGGAGGCGTGTCCAGTCCGTAGAATAAAGTATTTAGAAGGAGGACATTCCATCCTATTTTAAATCACTTTTTTGTTCGTTGCACTATTTCTTCTTACTTTACCATCAAAAGATCAGTCATCATGGACGGTTTGTGTATTTGGTGGACCAAATCCTGATACAACAATAAGGTGCGGAGCTGAGTGTCCCACTGATCAGGGGACCAGCCTCATTTGCACATGGGTTTTGCCAAATGATAGGACTGATCATTGAGTCTAATTTGATGGAAACCCTTTACAATCTGTTGTGGATTAATCAGCCATTTTACGAATAATCGATGATGTACCGGTCTCCTCTATGCATGTAGTGTTAGCCTTTTTTCCTTCTTTATCTTTATTAATACGTTATGTGTGTGCGATAAAGATATTTTGAGATCTTGTTGACTCAGTATCGACAGTGTAGCCTCTCAAATTTGGCTGTTAGACCCCCTGTGTTTCGTGTGTTATACATTCAGTTGGTGCTGGGGATAAAATCAGGTGTGGGTGTTTAAAATATATATCCCTTGGACCCTATTTTAAATGGTTTTGTTTAATCTAACCTGAATAAAGCAAGCCTCTTTCAGAATTGGTAACAGATATCTTTTCCTTATATCCCTATATGTCTCGCAAAACATGATAAAATGCATAGTATCTTGCTGCGAAAATTTATCACAGTTACAGGGAGGGCCCAATTCTGGTTTTGCCCATGATGGATAGCTACCCAGCGTCAGATGGATCAAATTGAACCTAAATTTGGGTAGGATGGATAGGATCTAAACTACTAGGCACTAAACAAGAATCCCAAATCCCAGGGTTGTTTGAAACCACACCACTGTTGGTCAACATACGGCTATCCTGACTTGCTGAAACATTGGCACTATTGCCTAAGGGATCCCCAGACACTTTATAAGGTTCCCGGGTCTGGACGTGTTTGTTGGCCAAAGTTTCAATGAGAGCACATTTCTTTAATAAACTCGCTAGTCAAGTATTCAATGTCTCCACAATGTCTTTGGCGATGCCCACCAACAGAGGTTCAATGCGGTCAATAAACAGTTTCTCTAGATGGTCACCAAGATCATCAATTTGCACAGACACTATTTTTTGGGCCCCAGCTGCCTTTTTCCTCCTTTTTATAGTCGTCCTAGACTCAGAGATGGACGCCTGAGCCTGCTGTGGCAGGGTTGATGCAAAAGTATTGACAGCGAGTGGACCAATGACCTCAGCCTCACTGGTGTTATGGTTCGAAACTACAACCTCAGGTTCCAGGGGGACATGTTGTACATGGATAGTGTCGCTATTAGCCAAGGGAGCTGGTGAGCAGGGAAGTACTATGCCAAGCTCCTGTTCAGCATTAGCGATTTCCTTAGAAAGGGCCCCCACAGCAGATGAAAGATAAGATATAATGGAGTCAGACTTTCTTGGTAATTTCGATTTTTTTCCTCCCTCCGTATTTGACACGTTTTTACGCTTACCCATTGTCAGGTGTTAGGGTCCAGGCCCAGCCCTGCCTCCTCCTGCCCCGGACGGCCTCAGACGGCCCGCCTTCTGCCCGGGCTCAGCCCGGCGCTGCCCGCACGCGTCCCGCGATGCGGGAGGTGCTCCGAGTTCTTAAGGCGCCTCCGCGTTAGTGGCGTCAATGCTGTGCGCCGGCCCCGGGACTACTGGGCAATGTAGTGCTGCCATTCCCCTCACGGCGCTCCGGCTATTGCCAGTGATACTGCCGTTCCCCTCACAGCGTGCGATGTTTACGCGCCCCCAGGAGCACTCGGCGCTCCGAGTTCTTAAGGCGCCTCCAGGCGCATTAGTGGCGTCAATGCTGTGCGCCGGCCCTGGGACTGCTGGGCAATGTAGTGCTGCCGTTCCCTTCACGGCGCTCCGGGTATTGCCAGTGATACCGCCGTTCCCCTCACGGCGTGCGATGTTTACGGGTTAACTGGCAGTAAAGTAAATGATTACCAAGGATTGTATAATCTCATCATGAGGGAGCAGATCCTTAATAATTGTCAGAATCAGCTCTTACATCAGCACCTGGTAGACTCAGATCTGACCTCTCCCCAAGAATTGGGAAAGAAGGCAGACAAATGGGTCAGAACCAGGATTAAGCAGAAGGTCCAGCCCTTGGGGGGTGCAACTAAAAAGGAAGATGCCAAGAACTCTGAGAAGGGTGGGGAAAAGGGAAAAGACCAGTAGTCTTCAACAGGCCCCCAAAAAGCAGCATCTGAGAATACCCAGTCCAACAAGGCTAAGCAGCCAAGGAAGCCATGGTGTAAATTCTGTAAACAGAAAACCCATTGGACTTCAGATTGTAATAAGGCCAAAGACTCCACCAGTACCACACCTGCCCCTAAGGCACCTGTTCACCCTAGTCCAGCTATAGGTGGTGGTACACAGAACAAGGGCATAGTAGGGTTGACCTTGGGATCTGGAGAGGACTCTGGCCTAGTCAGAACTCCTACTCAGGCTGTACTAGTTTGTGATGGGGACCTGTCCCTGTTTGTGAGCCCCAGTGGTCTGGGCAAATACAAACAACAGCCTAAAATAAATGGAAGGGAGTCATTAGCTTACAGGGACACAGGAGCCAGTGTCACAATGGTGACTAAGGACCTTGTGGACCCTAACCAGATCATACTTGGGGAAACTTACCAAGTGACCAATGCAAGCAACGTTAGTACTAACCATGCTCTAGCAGTTGTGAACTTCTCCTGGGGAGGGGTAACTGGCCTCAAGAAAGTTGTGGTGAGTGCAGACCTACCTGTTGAATGTTTACTAGGGAATGATTTGAAGACCTCAGCATGGGCTGAGGTGGAGCTAAGTACCCATGCAGCAATGTTGGGTATACCAGCAGAAGTGTTTGCCCTGACAAGGTCAAAAGCAAAGCTGACAGGAACTGAACAGGCCTTGGATCCTGGAAAAATGGACCAAGGGCCTTCCAAGAGGAGGAGTAGCAGGGGTAAGGCAGAGCCTTCCCCCAGGATCAGTCTGTAGAGACTCTTTTAGCAGAAGAGGATCTAGCTCCTGAAGAAGGAACTGCCCCAGATGAACTGGAACCTGATCAGGTTGAGTTCTTGGGAGCAGGGGACCTTCTAGGGCAGACTTGAGCCTGGAGCAGCAGAGCTGCCCTACTCTTGAACCCCTCAGACAGCAAGCTGCTGCTGAGGCTGCAGGGAATGCCAGTGGGACCCATAAGATATATTGGGATGATGGGCTCCTTTACTCTGAGGGTCGAGACCCCAAGCCTGGTGCAGCCAGGAGGTTGGTCATACCTCAAACGTTTAGGGGCTTCCTGCTCACACTGGCCCATGATATTCCCTTAGCAGGACACCTGGCCCAAAACAAGACTTGGGAAAGAATTGTCCCTCACTTTCATTGGCCCCAAATGAGTGAGGACTGTAAGAGCTTTTGCAGCTCTTGCACTACCTGTCAAGCCAGTGGCAAGGCAGGTAAATCCACAAAGGCCCCCCTGATACCATTGCCTGTGGTGGGGGTGCCCTTTGAACGGGTGGGGATTGACATTGTTGGTCCCCTAGACCCACCAACAGCGTCTGGGCACAGGTTCATTCTAGTGGTAGTGGATCATGCCACTAGATACCCAGAAGCTATTCCACTTATGACCATCACAGCACCTGTGGTGGCAAGGTCCCTCCTGGGAGTCTTTTCCAGGGTGGGTTTTCCTAAGGAGGTATTGTCTGACAGAGGTACAAACTTTGAGTAGCTACCTCAAGGCAATGTGGAAGGAGTGTGGGGTTAACTATAAGTTCACCACCCCTTACCATCCTCAATGCAATGGCCTTGTTGAGAGATTCAACAAGACCTTAAAGGGTATGATCAAAGGGCTCTCAGAAAAGCTTAGGCGAAAATGGGATGTTCTTCTACCCTGCCTTCTCTTTGCATACAGAGAGGTGCCACAGAAGGGGGTTGGCTACAGCCCTTTTGAACTTTTGTCTGGCCATCCTGTTAGAGGGCCACTCTGTCTAGTGAAGGGGGGATGGGAGTTACCTCTCAAACCTCCTAAACAGGATATTGTGGACTATGTACTTGGTCTCCGCTCCCGGATGGCTGGGTATATGAAGAAGGCAACTAAAAACCTGGAGGCAAGTCAGGAATTACAGAAAGCCTGGCATGACCAAAAGGCTGTACTGGTGATGTACCAGCCAGGACAGAAGGTGTGGGTGTTGGAGCCAGTGGCCCCAGCAGCTCTCCAAGATAAGTGGTGTGGACCCCATACCATTTTGGAGAAAAAGGGAGAGGTCACCTATTTGGTGGACCTTGGCACTCCCAGAAGTCCCCACAGGGTACTTCATGTTAATAGACTGAAAGCATATGTGGACAGGGCTGACATGGGCTTGCTCATGGCAACAGATGAGGGACAGGAGGAAGAGAGTGACCCTCTCCCAGACCTGCTCTCTCACAACCCTGACGATGGGTCAGTTGATGGAGTAGCCTTGGCAGGCAGCCTCACTGACTAGCAGCAGGCAGACTGTATACACGTTCTTCAGTCTTACAGACATATGTTTTCTCTGACTCCAAGTCAGATCCCCTGGTGCACTCATGAAGTGGACACTGGGGACAGTCTGCCTGTCAAGAATAAAATCTACAGGCAACCTGACCATGTCAGGGACTGCATAAGGACAGAAGTCCAAAAGATGTTGGAATTAGGAGTGATTGAGCCCTCAGAGAGCCCGTGGGCTAGCCCAGTAGTCCTTGTACCAAAACCTCACACCCAGGATGGTAAGAGAGAGATGAGGTTCTTTGTTGACTACAGGGCACTCAATGCAGTCACTAAGACTGATGCTCACCCAATTCCCAGAGCAGATGAGCTCATAGATAGATTGGCCTCAGTCAAGTATCTGAGCACATTTGATCTGACAGCTGGCTACTGGCAGATAAGGTTAGCTGAGTCTGCAAAAGCCCAAACTGCATTTTCTACCCCTGGTGGGCATTATCAATTTATTGTGATGCCCTTTGGTTTGAAAAATGCACCTGCCACTTTTCAAAGGTTGGTGAACAAGTCCTCTCAGGCCTGGAAGACTTTAGTGCAGCATATCTAGATGATATTGCTGTCTTCAGCTCCACCTGGGAAGATCACCTGATCCACCTGAGGAAAGTTTTGGAAGCCCTGCAAAAGGCTGGGCTCACTATCAAGGCTACTAAGTGCCAGATAGGGCAGAGTCAGGTTGTGTACCTGGGTCACCTTGTAGGTGGAGGCCTGGTTCAACCACTTCAGAGCAAAATCCAGACCATCATGGACTGGGTTGCTCCAACCACCCAGACTCAGGTCCGAGCTTTCTTGGGCCTGACTGGTTATTATAGGAGGTTTGTAAAGGGATATGGATCCATTGTGACCACCTTGAATGACCTCACCTCTAAGAGGATGCCCAAAAAGGTTCAGTGGACTGTCAGCTGTCAGAAAGCTTTTGATGACATAAAACAGGCAATGTGCTCTGCTCCAGTGCTCCAAAGCCCCAACTACTCCAAAGAATTCATAGTTCAAACTGATGCTTCAGAGGTGGGGGTAGGTGCTGTGTTATCACAACTGAATGAGGAGGGCCAGGATCAACCAGTAGCTTTTATTAGCAGAAGGTTGACCCCCAGAGAGAAACGTTGGTCAGCTATAGAGAGGGAGGCCTTTGCTGTGGTCTGGGCCTTGAAGAAGCTGAGGCCATACTTGTTTGGCACTCACTTCCTTGTTCAAACAGACCATAAGCCCCTCCTATGGCTAAAATAGATGAAGGGTGAAAACCCCAAACTACTCAGGTGGTCCATTTCCCTACAGGGGATGGACTATACAGTGGAACATAGACCTGGGAGCAACCATGCCAATGCAGATGGCCTCTCCAGATATTTCCACTTAGAACATGAAGACTCAACTGGTCAAGGTTAGTTTAATGTCCCTGCGTTTGGGGGGGGGTTATGTAGGAGAGTGGCATCGACTGCATAGTTGCCCCCAACTTTTTGCTGATGTTTTGACTGTTTTATGACTCTAGCCAGGCTGTGACCCTGCTATCCAGGACCCCAGCCTATCTGCTTCCTCTCTTAAACGATGTGAGTACCCTAGGTACAAACCAATTGGATACTGAGGATGCCCTGACAGTCCCTTGTAGATGGTACCCTAGGTACCCAGGGCCTGGGTCCCTCAGTAGGTCTACCAGGGCTGCAGCACTTATTGTGCCACCCTGGGACAGCCATTCAAACTGACACCACCAGACCACTACTGTAGTCTGGGTAAGGTGGTGCTAGCACCCCTTACAGGGATATAGGTACCCTATATCCCACCCCATTACAACACATATACTCTCATAGGTCACCCCTATAGCAGGCCTTGCTAATCCTACAAGGCAGGGTGCTGAGGTATGTGTGAGGGGGGACCCCTACCTGAGTAGGGCCTCTCTGCAACCTTCGTAAAATCATTGCTGGGTTGTTTGTAGTGTAGCCATACCATATACTCTTAACCGCACTATAAGTCTATCGCGATAGCGTGATAACTTGAGAATGGCTACACAGAACCATATCGTGTTTGGTGTCAAACATGTAGGAATCCTACCCCCAGTCCAGTCATGGGCATGAGGGCACGATTCCCCCCTGCTAGAGGGGCGATATGGGAAAAGCGGCAGAATTTAGACACCAATTTAAAAGTGCACACGTAGTACAAAATGGCTACTACCCGCCACCCACACGACTCTGGCTGGCTGTTGCTGGGGAAAATCCCAGCCTCGCCAGCTGGACAATAGGGCTCCTGTGGCAGGGAGGTGCTAGCACCTCCCCAGACAGGATATGTGGATTGGAACTGGGTGGGTGCACCATATGTTGCCTTTCAGAGTTGCACGTAGGCTGCTACAGCGCATTCATTCTGCATACACCGCCTGGAACCGGTTCAGGGGCATCCTGCCCCTCGCCCAGGCGGGAAACACACAAAGGGGAGAGGGTGTAGCCACCCTTTCCCGCCTCACCTCTCATTGGTGGACACTACTCTGGACACTCCCCTAATCTTGGGGATAAAGGTGAATAACGTGGCCCCAGAGCCTCAGATTAATCTTGGACTTCACAGACTTGACCTTCGACGAGCTGCTGCCCAGCTGACTGAAGAAATCTCCCTTGGGGTAAAGGAGTTACCCCCCTGCTTGGCAGGCACCTGAAACACTGCAAGTGACCCGGTTGGAACTTCGCTGCTCCTACGGACTTTGTCGACTCCCAGCAACCTTGAGGTGAGTTTCCTAAGCATCCCAGAGGCCAGTGAGTGTGCACAGCAAGTCTGAGCACCGTGGACCGCGTGGGTGCCGAGATTCCCAATACCCCAGGACACCGGCCACCTCTTGCATAGCACACGACCCTGACCAGTGGGGAAGTTGTGCTTTGGCCCATTTTTGAGCCAACTACCAAGCAGCAATTGTGCCAAAGATCAGTGCCCTAGCCCCCTCCGGTGGCCCGTGGGCTCCCTTTTACGCACTCCATTTTGCTGCCTTCTGCGGTCCCTTGTCTCTCGACTTGTGGGCCCTAGCTGAGGACAATCTCAACTTCCAAGAGTTCCCCTGATTGCTCCAGGCCTGCTCTACAGTCTCTGCAAAGGAGACTTCTCACAGACCTCGTGGGTAGCTGATTTGTTCATCTTGCGTGGGTTGTGGTTGCCAAGGCTTAGTGGATCCAATCCGGACACTAACACTACAGCGACCCTCATCCGACGTGGGACAGTCGCCCTCCAGAAGCTGGCCTTCCTTGAAGCCTCCCGGAGCCCTTGGCTGCAGATCCAAGCTACACCTCTTTCCACTTGAAGCACCCGACATTGAAGGGCTCTTTCCTTTGAGCTCCCTGGTCACCGTGCCGTGACCCAGACTCTGTCCCCTCTGCTTTCAGGTTCTTCTCTACAAGATCTACAACTTCAATCTTCACGGCATCATCAACGCTTTTGGCTAGCAGCAGTTTTGTACATTTTCCCATTGAAAATCAGCCCGCGACCCGACATCGAAAACGACCTATGCACCCGGCTTCCCTGGGGCAGGTAACAGTGGTACCTCGGTACTCCCGTGGAAGTGGGCTCCCCAAAAGCTTAACTCTAAGTTTTTAACTTTGAACTCCTGCTAGAAGTGTCTTTAATCTGTTTAAATCAAACCGCAACATTCTCCACAGGCTTTAATAGAGATCCCGATAGCAGCTATTTCCACTGCACGCGCCTCCCGTGGGTCCCCTTCCTCATAACCTGGGGTGGATTCTTAAGGGGCCAGCGATCCTAAATGCCCTAGGCATTGTCTGTAGAATTGTCGTGGTTCTTATACCACTTTTTTAATATATGGTTTGGTCCCCCCCTGGGGCCCTATGATTCCAGTGCTATTTATTGTATCTATCAATGCTTGTTTGAATTGTAACTTTGCCTCAGCCTCATAAAGAGACTTGTAGGATTCTGTCTAGAATAAATACATATATTTTATATATATACCTGTGTGGACTACTCTTTCATTTGGTCATTCAAGAGGTTATCTATGGTAAAATAATAAGCTTAACACTCCTTCAAGACTTAGCCTGAAGGCTGCTCTCCACAGCTACCACTAGGATAGCTTTCTTTAAAGGTTGTCTTAAACCTATCATCAATAAGAGTCGAATTGGACTGGTGCAAGGTGTCCCCTATAACTAGGAGACAGCATATGCCAGGCCAACTTCTCACAACAACCATGAAGCTTTTGCTTGCAACAAAGCTGCCTCCCTTCTCGCTCGCCGTACTGGGATTACAAGTGGGCAGAAGTGTCCTGCGTGTAACACGTAAAACGTAATTTTACGTATATAGTGATCACTCCAGGCTGGTTGAGATGTTTTAGGAGTATTTATTGTAGATCAATAGTACAGAAGTAATACAGCAGTAATACAGCAGTAATTCAGCAGTAGTTCAGTCCCACCAGGAACAGCCAGCAAGGCGCTCAGCCCTTCTCCAACTGTGTAATTCATACACCAACATTCTATGTTACATCATCTCAAGAGTGTTACACTGGTGGAGCAGTGGATGACATGTAAAGCATAATAACCAAGATACTACATATCCTCCTTTCTTCCAGAAAGAAAATAGAAAAAAGGAAAATAGAATCAGATGTAGACGCTAAAAGAACAAAATAGAGAAGAGAGGACTAGAGAGAAACAAAACAGAGGTAGAGAGGAAGAAAGCACCCAAAAATATAAAGGAAACAGATAAACATAACCTCATCCTCCTTTCTTTCTATAAATGAGAAAAAGAAATAATGAAAAGAAAGAGAAACCATCAATGAGTACTCTCTGTACACCAACTGGCCAGGTAAGTATGCAAGAGAGCAATCCACATCAGGAGAATAGAAGATGACAGAGAAGAAGAGAAATACATTATATAACTCATACTTCTCCATACTATAATAAACATTAGAGTTAAAAAAAAATAGAAAAGTACTGGGCTACAGCGTTGAGAATGAAAAAGAAAACAGAGTTGAGAGAAAAACGCCCAGTCTAACGTGGACCAATGCGGTATAGTTAATGGACAAGAACCAAACTATACATCCATGTGGGTAACAATATGAAAGTGCAGAGGCAACCACAAGGTTGGTCTATACATTGCACTAAGTAGTGAAGGTATGAGACATGTAATGTGATGTCCGTGTAAGGACGCACCTCGACTGGAGGTACAATGTTATGCACAGGATGATGGGGAGACCTGTTGGACTTGGCCCTTCTGGCAGGTTCACACCTAAACTTTTTGCGATTATCTTAGCTTTTTCCCTATGGAGTGTTAGTGGTTTTAGGCCTCTAGGCACTTTAACACTGTGTCCCAGTGTAAAGTGCGTGGACTCTGGGTTACCTTGAGTGAGACTGACCTGCCCTCCCATAGGAATGCATGGGGGATCTGAGTGACCATGTTAGTTCCTGATGCGTGGGAAGTGCAGGGCCGAGTTTGGTATGTGCGAACTCGTGAGAGTGAATGCTGCGCGATGATGTGTGCGGCGTTACTGTGGCTAGTGTAGAAGTGCCACTTCTAGACGCTGGCATAAATGTGCAGTGACTGTCTGGCTTGTGATTGGCTGGTGTGTCTGTCTCCCGGAGTCAGGATGGGTCTGCCCCGGTGGTGGGTGGGGAGATCTGCATGTTGATGGCAGGGAGGAGTACACCTGGGACCTGAATAGGGCTGGGCTTTCCCCACACAATGCTGGCTCCACCCCCTGTGGTGCGTCTAATGTCCCTGGCCTGTCCTGTGAATAGGGAGAGGCGCTGAGCAAAACAAAGTGCTCAGGAACCAGTTGCATCTGGTTCGCCCCTTCCCTGCACCTTTGGAAACAAAAGATTTGGTGTATAAAAGAGGGGCTGTGACCCCATGAAAATGTTCTCGTTCTGACTTGAATCTACCAGGGGCGTGCTGCTGCTGGGGCCCAGGGGAAGGCTTGCCTCCCTGGGCCCTGCCCAGCCCCTGGATACCTGATGGACTTCAAGGACTTTATTTCTAGCGCCTGGTGAGCGCTTTATTGCTTCTTCTTGCTTGGATCCTGACAGGAAGGGGCTTGCTGCTGGTGGGGCCCAGGAGGGACCGCCATGGGCGTTGCCTCCCTGCTGGAGGGCCCCGTGTGCTGGCCCCTGGGCCCTACATTGCCCCCGGGATGCTTCCAAGACTTTGTCCAGCCTCCTTGCGCCCTGGGAGCGCTTTGCTTTGTTTTTGAGGGCACCTGGCTCGTGTCTGCTAGGGAGAGCTCTGTGCTCCTTTACCTTGTGTGTTGCAGAGGAGCGCGGGCAGTGCAGCGCGGCGCTGCCCGTCCCTTTAGAGGGAATCCCCCACCGGAGGGATTCCCCGTGATGGCTGCCGAGCGGGAGCCCACCCCGCTCAGTGATCGTGCTTTTGCGGGTGCCCACCCCGCTTCTGTTTATTTTGAATAGTGGGTTCCCACACCACATGGCAGTCTATTTTTATATTTTAATAAGCAGGAGCCCACCCTGCTTTTATATCGAAATTCCGAGGGAGCCTACCCCTCTTGCGAAGAAAGTTCACCGCTGCGGCCCCGTTCGGCCAAATCCGGAAGTCAGGCAGCGTTATGCCTGGCGGCGGGCGGGACTTCCGGTTTCCCTGAGGAAGTCCCGCGTGCGCACGCCGCCGCCGCCTGGAAAAGCCGCCCGAGTGGAGAAGCTGGCGCCTGCCTGTGCGGGGCTCCCATGACTGAGGGAGAGCCCCGCGGGCGCCAGCCAGTCCAGAGAGTGGCAGCCGGAGTCCAGGACAGCCCCGGGTCCCAGGAGGGGGCCCGGGTGAAGAGCAGAGCACCCGAGAGCTGCTGGGAGCCCCGAGTGAAGAGGAGAGGTCCCGTGCACCGGCCGGACCAAGACTGCCGCAGGGAGCAGAGTCCTACCTTCACCCCAGCCTGTGAGTGACGAGGGCTGGGGGGGGGGGGAAGAGGGGACCGAGGCACCAGTGCCGGTGCCTACTGCCTGAGCGGCCCCACATGGCAGAGGGCCGCTCCATCGGGGGCGTCTGTCGTTTTGGGAGCCAGCTGCTCCAGTGCTTGGGGAAAGTGTGTTTTGGGCACAAGGGAGCCCAGAGGGGCCCGTGCCATGGTCTCCAGCTGCCCCCCTTTGCAGGGGTCAGCTGCAACGATGGGGGCACATTGATTTCACGAGCGTATGGCTCCAACGGTGACATATCGCTAAGAGCCCCGTGTGGCTCCCACGATGGCCATCATTGTTTTAGATGGGCCCAGAGGGGCCCAGGCTTGCTCAAGTTTGTTCTGAGAGCCTAGATGGCTCCACCGTTTGGCGCATTTTAATTTCAGGAGCCCCGCGTGGCTCCAACCGTTGGGGACACATTCCATTTTAAAAGCGCCAGTGCGATCCACATTACTGGGGGACATGTTGTTTTAGAGCCTAGGTGGCTCCAACGTTTTGACATTATTTCAAGGGCCATTGAGAGCCCATGCCTCATTTTACTTCCCCAGATGCGCAGCACTTAGTGCCAGCTGCAGCGTTTAGGCCCTGTTCTTTTCCCCAGCTGCCCAGCAAGTAGTGGGCAGCTGCTACGTTTAGGTTCTGGCGCAACCTGGACCCTAATGTAATTTAGGTGTTATTGTGCTTTATATACTAATTGGTTGGGTGTTAGGAAATGTACTGTGTGTAGCATGTTTTGCGCACCCTGTGTTTTATACCTCTAGATAGGATTTCTGCCTAGGAGGTTGCTTTACCTATTTAGGTTGATGTTAGGGAGATTATACTACTCTGTGTGATGTACGCCCCTAGTGTAGTTATACTTAGGTGGTTGGGTCTAATGCGTTAGACTAATGAGAAATTGCATAATGTGTTTATGCCCCTGTGATGGATGCAGGATAGGTTTTATACCTGATTCTAGTGTGATGACACTGAGGTCATTATTGCGCCAGTAGTTACTGGTTGTGCTCTACCGTGATAATTTGTGTTACAGTTAGTATATGTTCTACATGTACAATTGGTGATTTGTGCTGATTCTGACAGTGGTCCATGTGGCCCTGTCCCGTGTAAATAGTCCCTTGTAAAATTCTGCCCAGTTCCAGTTGGCACAGTGTAAATTATGTGATTATCATCTAATGTGTTTATTATAATACAAAGGCTATTTTTATATATAACCTTGTGTGGAGTTTCCTTTGTGGTGGGCCTAGGGTGTTGTTGCTGTGTGCACGCGCAAACGCTTTACACATTGCCTCCGGTATAAGCCTGACTGCTCGTGCCAAGCTACCAAGGGGATGAGCAGGGGTTATCTTTGGCGTGTAACTCCCCAGCCCTGACTAGAGTGGTGGTTTCTGCCTGGCTTTGGCGCAAGCCCTAGCCAACCAGAAATCCCATTTCTAACAAGACCCAACAAACATACCTCCGGAGAGGTCAAGAGATTGTGCATTGTAAAAGTGGGACAAAAGCCACAACACGTGTGAACCTAGATAGGTGTGCACTGAAACAAAAGAGATAAATACCTCGTGGAGAGGCCAATGTTGTGGACTAGAGTAATGGGAATACAATCCACGTGAAACACCCCGTGAAGAGGTAAAAACATTGTGCACTGTAATAAAAGACACCTACCTCGTGGAGAGGTCAACGTTGTGCACTAGAGTAGCAGGACTAAAACCCTTGCGAGACACCTCGTGTGGAGGTAAGGACAATGTGCACTGTAGTGACGGGACTAAAACCCTGTGCACTGTAATGACGGGACTAAAACCCCTGCGAGACACCTGGTGTTGAGGTACAGACATTGTGCTCTGTAACAATAAACAATTTATACAGCAAGAAACCCATGGACTGATGGATTATCTCTAAAATAAAAAATAGATTCCAATTTAGCCCACAAGGTGGCAACGTAACACAATGCATGTTGAAATGTCACAGTCAATTGGAAAATCAATTCATAACTTCACTTGAGTGGCAAAAGTTCAAGGTAATCATGCATAAAACTGAAGAAATGTCTGAGAGGGGCACGCAGTGAAATACTGCTCTTTATATGGAAAATGCCCAGTTGAAAAAATTACTCCAACGTGATGTAAGTAAGCACAGAAATGAAGGACAAAACACAGTACCTTCATCCTAGATCGTACTTGCTGTTTAGTCAGGACTTCCATTCTTCCTCACAAATGAGGAAGGAATAAAAAAAATAAACATGCAGGCCCAGGATGAAAATTGCAGAACCTGACGTGAGGAGAACAACGTAGAAGGAACTTTATTGTTACGCAGTAGGAAAAAACCTGGTTGGCAGATGAAATGTAGTTATAATCTTCAATGATGCACACCGGTGATTGGACAATCCTAAAATGGCGGCACGTAGAGTGGCGCTAAGCCGGGTGGCTCACAGCGCGTGCGTGCATGCAGGGAACCTACAACAGCATCCGGCAGGGAGAATGAAGGACGTCACAGGTACTTGAAGAACAAGAAGGTGAGCGCACTCTGGTTCTGACTCGTGCCACGTTTTGAAAGAAAGCACGGCGGTTGGCCAAGTGCAGGCATAAGGTCTCAAGGTAGACCAAAACCAAAGAAAATAAAACGTGTTTTACATGACTTTCTCCGCATTTGTTCATAAGAGCCACAAGCACCACCTCACACTTGTAGCTAAACTCCCAACCACAGCATGAGGGGACACAAGGGTGTAAACACTTTGAAGACAGTACATGTCTCGAAGTGTGGTGTACCAAGAGCATACTAACACACAGTGCAGGCATGTCCCAAATGGGCACACAGGAACAGATTGTAAGCGTCAGCGTAATAAAAATGAAGTGGCTTACAGCTCTTGCAGGCTCACTCTGCGCAGCATCAATGTTGAGAAGCTTTGTTCCAATGCAGGCAGTACTCAAACACATACACTGTGCAGCGCAGGCGGGCAACTAGAGACAAATTTCGGTGGGGCCTGAAAGAGATTTCGGGAGGGGGGGGGGGGGGGGCTGGCTATGTCTTCCAGCCATAGGCAGAGTGGCTGTAAGAAGGGGTGAAAACACAACAAAAGCCTCATTAACGAGTAAATGGTCTTTTAAAGACCTGTGAAGTACTCGGGTCCGGCTGCATTTAGACGGACGCCAGCCCGCAAGGCTGTCTCAGCCGGGCTGACACACATGACGGGGGGGGGGGGCTGTAGCCCGGTGAACCCAATGGGTGTTGCGCGCCTGGTGCAGCGTCAATTAAGTGAAAGAAAAGGCTTACATTACAGGAAGGCTTAGTGTGCACAGAATCCTAGAAGTAGACTGTTGAAGTAGCCAGTATAAATCGCAGAGAGGGGAAGCTTGTAAGTAAGGCAACACCTTCTTTTTCTGGAAGCACAGTTGAAGACTGTAGGTTAATTAAAAATCTTCACAGGGTCCAAGAGACACTGTATGAACAGCAGGACCAGATTAGTACCGCAGAAATCTCTCTTGATGACTGACAGGTATTCCTCAAGTAAGCACTCTCTAAGCAGCAGAAACAGGCAGTAGAAAATGAGTTCTTGGGGCGCTCTAGTGACAGCATGCGGTACTATGATCTGCAGTACTTTAACAGCAGGAACAGACCTCTTTAGATGCTGTGGGAACAGCGGGCAGAGACTTAAGCTGCGTAGAAACTGGAACTGGCACTTTTGCGTAGAGGGCGACCAATGGGAGGTCAATGGTGGGGCTGATGTGTGCCAGTAGTTTAGTAAGTGCAGCTGTAGATTCAGAAGTTGCTTGAGGTTGAGAGTAGGTACTCCAGACTTGAAATTGAAGTCCTCAGAGGTAGCAGACGCAGATTCTTTGTTTCAACTCGTCGCCATAAAATTGTAGTGATCTGTCTACATAAGGGCCAACATGTTTCTGCCTAACGGGTATTTAATCCCTTGGCATTCGTCAGGGCCTCTGCTCGTATAATAGTTGCACTCCTAATAGTGAAATATAGAATTCACCACCATCACCAAAAACAAATTCTCCCCCAAGTCTCAGATGGGAGCTTGAGGTACCGACGGAAAGTGCGGGCCTCTTAGTACCTGAGCAGTGTCCAGGTGAGGTGAGGTCTATTGCCCTACCACAAAGGAATTCACAGTAATCATTGTGAATCGGAGGGTTAATGTCCATGGTTGTTACAGGTTGTACCGTTTCAAACCAGTTTTATTATAATTTGTTTTTGGTGATGGTGGTGAATTCTATATTTCACTATTAGGAGTGCAACTATTATACGAGCAGAGGCCCTGACGAATGCCAAGGGATTAAATACCCGTTAGGCAGAAACATGTTGGCCCTTATGTAGACAGATAATTGTCACCGTCTTCTTTTGCACTGTTCTATTTTTTAATTAGGAGGCGTGTCCAGTCCGTAGAATAAAGTATTTAGAAGGAGGACATTCCATCCTATTTTAAATCACTTTTTTGTTCGTTGCACTATTTCTTCTTACTTTACCATCAAAAAATCAGTCATCATGGACGGTTTGTGTATTTGGTGGACCAAATCCTGATACAACAATAAGGTGCGGAGCTGAGTGTCCCACTGATCAGGGGACCAGCCTCATTTGCACATGGGTTTGACCAAATGATAGGACTGATCATTGAGTCTAATTTGATGGAAACCCTTTACAATCTGTTGTGGATTAATCAGCCATTTTACGAATAATCGATGATGTACCGGTCTCCTCTATGCATGTAGTGTTAGCCTTTTTTCCGTCTTTATCTTTATTAATACGTTATGTGTGTGCGATAAAGATATTTTGAGATCTTGTTGACTCAGTATCGACAGTGTAGCCTCTCAAATTTGGCTGTTAGACCCCCTGTGTTTCGTGTGTTATACATTCAGTTGGTGCTGGGGATAAAATCAGGTGTGGGTCTTTAAAATATATATCCCTTGGACCCTATTTTAAATGGTTTTGTTTAATCTAACCTGAATAAAGCCAGCCTCTTTCAGAATTGGTAACAGATATCTTTTCCTTATATCCCTATATGTCTCGCAAAACATGATAAAATGCATAGTATCTTGCTGCGAAAATTTATCACAGTTACAGGGAGGGCCCAATTCTGGTTTTGCCCATGATGGATAGCTACCCAGCGTCAGATGGATCAAATTGAACCTAAATTTGGGTAGGATGGATAGGATCTAAACTACTAGGCACTAAACAAGAATCCCAAATCCCAGGGTTGTTTGAAACCACACCACTGTTGGTCAACATACGGCTATCCTGACTTGCTGAAACATTGGCACTATTGCCTTAGGGATCCCCAGACACTTTATAAGGTTCCTGGGTCTGGACGTGTTTGTTGGCCAAAGTTTCAATGAGAGCACATTTCTTTAATAAACTTGCTAGGCAAGTATTCAATGTCTCCACAATGTCTTTGGCGATGCCCACCAACAGAGGTTCAATGCGGTCAATAAACAGTTTCTCTAGATGGTCACCAAGATCATCAATTTGCACAGACACTATTTTTTGGGCCCCAGCTGCCTTTTTCCTCCTTTTTATAGTCGTCCTAGACTCAGAGATGGACGCCTGAGCCTGCTGTGGCAGGGTTGATGCAAAAGTATTGACAGCGAGTGGACCAATGACCTCAGCCTCACTGGTGTTATGGTTCGAAACTACAACCTCAGGTTCCAGGGGGACATGTTGTACATGGATAGTGTCGCTATTAGCCAAGGGAGCTGGTGAGCAGGGAAGTACTATGCCAAGCTCCTGTTCAGCATTTGCGATTTCCTTAGAAAGGGCCCCCACAGCAGATGAAAGATAAGATATAATGGAGTCAGACTTTCTTGGTAATTTCGATTTTTTTCCTCCCTCCGTATTTGACACGTTTTTACACTTACCCATTGTCAGGTGTTAGGGTCCAGTAGTCTTCAACAGGCCCCCAAAAAGCAGCATCTGAGAATACCCAGTCCAACAAGGCTAAGCAGCCAAGGAAGCCATGGTGTAAATTCTGTAAACAGAAAACCCATTGGACTTCAGATTGTAATAAGGCCAAAGACTCCACCAGTACCACACCTGCCCCTAAGGCACCTGTTCACCCTAGTCCAGCTATAGGTGGTGGTACACAGAACAAGGGCATAGTAGGGTTGACCTTGGGATCTGGAGAGGACTCTGGCCTAGTCAGAACTCCTACTCAGGCTGTACTAGTTTGTGATGGGGACCTGTCCCTGTTTGTGAGCCCCAGTGGTCTGGGCAAATACAAACAACAGCCTAAAATAAATGGAAGGGAGTCATTAGCTTACAGGGACACAGGAGCCAGTGTCACAATGGTGACTAAGGACCTTGTGGACCCTAACCAGATCATACTTGGGGAAACTTACCAAGTGACCAATGCAAGCAACGTTAGTACTAACCATGCTCTAGCAGTTGTGAACTTCTCCTGGGGAGGGGTAACTGGCCTCAAGAAAGTTGTGGTGAGTGCAGACCTACCTGTTGAATGTTTACTAGGGAATGATTTGAAGACCTCAGCATGGGCTGAGGTGGAGCTAAGTACCCATGCAGCAATGTTGGGTATACCAGCAGAAGTGTTTGCCCTGACAAGGTCAAAAGCAAAGCTGACAGGAACTGAACAGGCCTTGGATCCTGGAAAAATGGACCAAGGGCCTTCCAAGAGGAGGAGTAGCAGGGGTAAGGCAGAGCCTTCCCCCAGGATCAGTCTGTAGAGACTCTTTTAGCAGAAGAGGATCTAGCTCCTGAAGAAGGAACTGCCCCAGATGAACTGGAACCTGATCAGGTTGAGTTCTTGGGAGCAGGGGACCTTCTAGGGCAGACTTGAGCCTGGAGCAGCAGAGCTGCCCTACTCTTGAACCCCTCAGACAGCAAGCTGCTGCTGAGGCTGCAGGGAATGCCAGTGGGACCCATAAGATATATTGGGATGATGGGCTCCTTTACTCTGAGGGTCGAGACCCCAAGCCTGGTGCAGCCAGGAGGTTGGTCATACCTCAAACGTTTAGGGGCTTCCTGCTCACACTGGCCCATGATATTCCCTTAGCAGGACACCTGGCCCAAAACAAGACTTGGGAAAGAATTGTCCCTCACTTTCATTGGCCCCAAATGAGTGAGGACTGTAAGAGCTTTTGCAGCTCTTGCACTACCTGTCAAGCCAGTGGCAAGGCAGGTAAATCCACAAAGGCCCCCCTGATACCATTGCCTGTGGTGGGGGTGCCCTTTGAACGGGTGGGGATTGACATTGTTGGTCCCCTAGACCCACCAACAGCGTCTGGGCACAGGTTCATTCTAGTGGTAGTGGATCATGCCACTAGATACCCAGAAGCTATTCCACTTATGACCATCACAGCACCTGTGGTGGCAAGGTCCCTCCTGGGAGTCTTTTCCAGGGTGGGTTTTCCTAAGGAGGTATTGTCTGACAGAGGTACAAACTTTGAGTAGCTACCTCAAGGCAATGTGGAAGGAGTGTGGGGTTAACTATAAGTTCACCACCCCTTACCATCCTCAATGCAATGGCCTTGTTGAGAGATTCAACAAGACCTTAAAGGGTATGATCAAAGGGCTCTCAGAAAAGCTTAGGCGAAAATGGGATGTTCTTCTACCCTGCCTTCTCTTTGCATACAGAGAGGTGCCACAGAAGGGGGTTGGCTACAGCCCTTTTGAACTTTTGTCTGGCCATCCTGTTAGAGGGCCACTCTGTCTAGTGAAGGGGGGATGGGAGTTACCTCTCAAACCTCCTAAACAGGATATTGTGGACTATGTACTTGGTCTCCGCTCCCGGATGGCTGGGTATATGAAGAAGGCAACTAAAAACCTGGAGGCAAGTCAGGAATTACAGAAAGCCTGGCATGACCAAAAGGCTGTACTGGTGATGTACCAGCCAGGACAGAAGGTGTGGGTGTTGGAGCCAGTGGCCCCAGCAGCTCTCCAAGATAAGTGGTGTGGACCCCATACCATTTTGGAGAAAAAGGGAGAGGTCACCTATTTGGTGGACCTTGGCACTCCCAGAAGTCCCCACAGGGTACTTCATGTTAATAGACTGAAAGCATATGTGGACAGGGCTGACATGGGCTTGCTCATGGCAACAGATGAGGGACAGGAGGAAGAGAGTGACCCTCTCCCAGACCTGCTCTCTCACAACCCTGACGATGGGTCAGTTGATGGAGTAGCCTTGGCAGGCAGCCTCACTGACTAGCAGCAGGCAGACTGTATACACGTTCTTCAGTCTTACAGACATATGTTTTCTCTGACTCCAAGTCAGATCCCCTGGTGCACTCATGAAGTGGACACTGGGGACAGTCTGCCTGTCAAGAATAAAATCTACAGGCAACCTGACCATGTCAGGGACTGCATAAGGACAGAAGTCCAAAAGATGTTGGAATTAGGAGTGATTGAGCCCTCAGAGAGCCCGTGGGCTAGCCCAGTAGTCCTTGTACCAAAACCTCACACCCAGGATGGTAAGAGAGAGATGAGGTTCTTTGTTGACTACAGGGCACTCAATGCAGTCACTAAGACTGATGCTCACCCAATTCCCAGAGCAGATGAGCTCATAGATAGATTGGCCTCAGTCAAGTATCTGAGCACATTTGATCTGACAGCTGGCTACTGGCAGATAAGGTTAGCTGAGTCTGCAAAAGCCCAAACTGCATTTTCTACCCCTGGTGGGCATTATCAATTTATTGTGATGCCCTTTGGTTTGAAAAATGCACCTGCCACTTTTCAAAGGTTGGTGAACAAGTCCTCTCAGGCCTGGAAGACTTTAGTGCAGCATATCTAGATGATATTGCTGTCTTCAGCTCCACCTGGGAAGATCACCTGATCCACCTGAGGAAAGTTTTGGAAGCCCTGCAAAAGGCTGGGCTCACTATCAAGGCTACTAAGTGCCAGATAGGGCAGAGTCAGGTTGTGTACCTGGGTCACCTTGTAGGTGGAGGCCTGGTTCAACCACTTCAGAGCAAAATCCAGACCATCATGGACTGGGTTGCTCCAACCACCCAGACTCAGGTCCGAGCTTTCTTGGGCCTGACTGGTTATTATAGGAGGTTTGTAAAGGGATATGGATCCATTGTGACCACCTTGAATGACCTCACCTCTAAGAGGATGCCCAAAAAGGTTCAGTGGACTGTCAGCTGTCAGAAAGCTTTTGATGACATAAAACAGGCAATGTGCTCTGCTCCAGTGCTCCAAAGCCCCAACTACTCCAAAGAATTCATAGTTCAAACTGATGCTTCAGAGGTGGGGGTAGGTGCTGTGTTATCACAACTGAATGAGGAGGGCCAGGATCAACCAGTAGCTTTTATTAGCAGAAGGTTGACCCCCAGAGAGAAACGTTGGTCAGCTATAGAGAGGGAGGCCTTTGCTGTGGTCTGGGCCTTGAAGAAGCTGAGGCCATACTTGTTTGGCACTCACTTCCTTGTTCAAACAGACCATAAGCCCCTCCTATGGCTAAAATAGATGAAGGGTGAAAACCCCAAACTACTCAGGTGGTCCATTTCCCTACAGGGGATGGACTATACAGTGGAACATAGACCTGGGAGCAACCATGCCAATGCAGATGGCCTCTCCAGATATTTCCACTTAGAACATGAAGACTCAACTGGTCAAGGTTAGTTTAATGTCCCTGCGTTTGGGGGGGGGTTATGTAGGAGAGTGGCATCGACTGCATAGTTGCCCCCAACTTTTTGCTGATGTTTTGACTGTTTTATGACTCTAGCCAGGCTGTGACCCTGCTATCCAGGACCCCAGCCTATCTGCTTCCTCTCTTAAACGATGTGAGTACCCTAGGTACAAACCAATTGGATACTGAGGATGCCCTGACAGTCCCTTGTAGATGGTACCCTAGGTACCCAGGGCCTGGGTCCCTCAGTAGGTCTACCAGGGCTGCAGCACTTATTGTGCCACCCTGGGACAGCCATTCAAACTGACACCACCAGACCACTACTGTAGTCTGGGTAAGGTGGTGCTAGCACCCCTTACAGGGATATAGGTACCCTATATCCCACCCCATTACAACACATATACTCTCATAGGTCACCCCTATAGCAGGCCTTGCTAATCCTACAAGGCAGGGTGCTGAGGTATGTGTGAGGGGGGACCCCTACCTGAGTAGGGCCTCTCTGCAACCTTCGTAAAATCATTGCTGGGTTGTTTGTAGTGTAGCCATACCATATACTCTTAACCGCACTATAAGTCTATCGCGATAGCGTGATAACTTGAGAATGGCTACACAGAACCATATCGTGTTTGGTGTCAAACATGTAGGAATCCTACCCCCAGTCCAGTCATGGGCATGAGGGCACGATTCCCCCCTGCTAGAGGGGCGATATGGGAAAAGCGGCAGAATTTAGACACCAATTTAAAAGTGCACACGTAGTACAAAATGGCTACTACCCGCCACCCACACGACTCTGGCTGGCTGTTGCTGGGGAAAATCCCAGCCTCGCCAGCTGGACAATAGGGCTCCTGTGGCAGGGAGGTGCTAGCACCTCCCCAGACAGGATATGTGGATTGGAACTGGGTGGGTGCACCATATGTTGCCTTTCAGAGTTGCACGTAGGCTGCTACAGCGCATTCATTCTGCATACACCGCCTGGAACCGGTTCAGGGGCATCCTGCCCCTCGCCCAGGCGGGAAACACACAAAGGGGAGAGGGTGTAGCCACCCTTTCCCGCCTCACCTCTCATTGGTGGACACTACTCTGGACACTCCCCTAATCTTGGGGATAAAGGTGAATAACGTGGCCCCAGAGCCTCAGATTAATCTTGGACTTCACAGACTTGACCTTCGACGAGCTGCTGCCCAGCTGACTGAAGAAATCTCCCTTGGGGTAAAGGAGTTACCCCCCTGCTTGGCAGGCACCTGAAACACTGCAAGTGACCCGGTTGGAACTTCGCTGCTCCTACGGACTTTGTCGACTCCCAGCAACCTTGAGGTGAGTTTCCTAAGCATCCCAGAGGCCAGTGAGTGTGCACAGCAAGTCTGAGCACCGTGGACCGCGTGGGTGCCGAGATTCCCAATACCCCAGGACACCGGCCACCTCTTGCATAGCACACGACCCTGACCAGTGGGGAAGTTGTGCTTTGGCCCATTTTTGAGCCAACTACCAAGCAGCAATTGTGCCAAAGATCAGTGCCCTAGCCCCCTCCGGTGGCCCGTGGGCTCCCTTTTACGCACTCCATTTTGCTGCCTTCTGCGGTCCCTTGTCTCTCGACTTGTGGGCCCTAGCTGAGGACAATCTCAACTTCCAAGAGTTCCCCTGATTGCTCCAGGCCTGCTCTACAGTCTCTGCAAAGGAGACTTCTCACAGACCTCGTGGGTAGCTGATTTGTTCATCTTGCGTGGGTTGTGGTTGCCAAGGCTTAGTGGATCCAATCCGGACACTAACACTACAGCGACCCTCATCCGACGTGGGACAGTCGCCCTCCAGAAGCTGGCCTTCCTTGAAGCCTCCCGGAGCCCTTGGCTGCAGATCCAAGCTACACCTCTTTCCACTTGAAGCACCCGACATTGAAGGGCTCTTTCCTTTGAGCTCCCTGGTCACCGTGCCGTGACCCAGACTCTGTCCCCTCTGCTTTCAGGTTCTTCTCTACAAGATCTACAACTTCAATCTTCACGGCATCATCAACGCTTTTGGCTAGCAGCAGTTTTGTACATTTTCCCATTGAAAATCAGCCCGCGGCACGACATCGAAAACGACCTATGCACCCGGCTTCCCTGGGGCAGGTAACAGTGGTACCTCGGTACTCCCGTGGAAGTGGGCTCCCCAAAAGCTTAACTCTAAGTTTTTAACTTTGAACTCCTGCTAGAAGTGTCTTTAATCTGTTTAAATCAAACCGCAACATTCTCCACAGGCTTTAATAGAGATCCCGATAGCAGCTATTTCCACTGCACGCGCCTCCCGTGGGTCCCCTTCCTCATAACCTGGGGTGGATTCTTAAGGGGCCAGCGATCCTAAATGCCCTAGGCATTGTCTGTAGAATTGTCGTGGTTCTTATACCACTTTTTTAATATATGGTTTGGTCCCCCCCTGGGGCCCTATGATTCCAGTGCTATTTATTGTATCTATCAATGCTTGTTTGAATTGTAACTTTGCCTCAGCCTCATAAAGAGACTTGTAGGATTCTGTCTAGAATAAATACATATATTTTATATATATACCTGTGTGGACTACTCTTTCATTTGGTCATTCAAGAGGTTATCTATGGTAAAATAATAAGCTTAACACTCCTTCAAGACTTAGCCTGAAGGCTGCTCTCCACAGCTACCACTAGGATAGCTTTCTTTAAAGGTTGTCTTAAACCTATCATCAATAAGAGTCGAATTGGACTGGTGCAAGGTGTCCCCTATAACTAGGAGACAGCATATGCCAGGCCAACTTCTCACAACAACCATGAAGCTTTTGCTTGCAACAAAGCTGCCTCCCTTCTCGCTCGCCGTACTGGGATTACAAGTGGGCAGAAGTGTCCTGCGTGTAACACGTAAAACGTAATTTTACGTATATAGTGATCACTCCAGGCTGGTTGAGATGTTTTAGGAGTATTTATTGTAGATCAATAGTACAGAAGTAATACAGCAGTAATACAGCAGTAATTCAGCAGTAGTTCAGTCCCACCAGGAACAGCCAGCAAGGCGCTCAGCCCTTCTCCAACTGTGTAATTCATACACCAACATTCTATGTTACATCATCTCAAGAGTGTTACACTGGTGGAGCAGTGGATGACATGTAAAGCATAATAACCAAGATACTACATATCCTCCTTTCTTCCAGAAAGAAAATAGAAAAAAGGAAAATAGAATCAGATGTAGACGCTAAAAGAACAAAATAGAGAAGAGAGGACTAGAGAGAAACAAAACAGAGGTAGAGAGGAAGAAAGCACCCAAAAATATAAAGGAAACAGATAAACATAACCTCATCCTCCTTTCTTTCTATAAATGAGAAAAAGAAATAATGAAAAGAAAGAGAAACCATCAATGAGTACTCTCTGTACACCAACTGGCCAGGTAAGTATGCAAGAGAGCAATCCACATCAGGAGAATAGAAGATGACAGAGAAGAAGAGAAATACATTATATAACTCATACTTCTCCATACTATAATAAACATTAGAGTTAAAAAAAAATAGAAAAGTACTGGGCTACAGCGTTGAGAATGAAAAAGAAAACAGAGTTGAGAGAAAAACGCCCAGTCTAACGTGGACCAATGCGGTATAGTTAATGGACAAGAACCAAACTATACATCCATGTGGGTAACAATATGAAAGTGCAGAGGCAACCACAAGGTTGGTCTATACATTGCACTAAGTAGTGAAGGTATGAGACATGTAATGTGATGTCCGTGTAAGGACGCACCTCGACTGGAGGTACAATGTTATGCACAGGATGATGGGGAGACCTGTTGGACTTGGCCCTTCTGGCAGGTTCACACCTAAACTTTTTGCGATTATCTTAGCTTTTTCCCTATGGAGTGTTAGTGGTTTTAGGCCTCTAGGCACTTTAACACTGTGTCCCAGTGTAAAGTGCGTGGACTCTGGGTTACCTTGAGTGAGACTGACCTGCCCTCCCATAGGAATGCATGGGGGATCTGAGTGACCATGTTAGTTCCTGATGCGTGGGAAGTGCAGGGCCGAGTTTGGTATGTGCGAACTCGTGAGAGTGAATGCTGCGCGATGATGTGTGCGGCGTTACTGTGGCTAGTGTAGAAGTGCCACTTCTAGACGCTGGCATAAATGTGCAGTGACTGTCTGGCTTGTGATTGGCTGGTGTGTCTGTCTCCCGGAGTCAGGATGGGTCTGCCCCGGTGGTGGGTGGGGAGATCTGCATGTTGATGGCAGGGAGGAGTACACCTGGGACCTGAATAGGGCTGGGCTTTCCCCACACAATGCTGGCTCCACCCCCTGTGGTGCGTCTAATGTCCCTGGCCTGTCCTGTGAATAGGGAGAGGCGCTGAGCAAAACAAAGTGCTCAGGAACCAGTTGCATCTGGTTCGCCCCTTCCCTGCACCTTTGGAAACAAAAGATTTGGTGTATAAAAGAGGGGCTGTGACCCCATGAAAATGTTCTCGTTCTGACTTGAATCTACCAGGGGCGTGCTGCTGCTGGGGCCCAGGGGAAGGCTTGCCTCCCTGGGCCCTGCCCAGCCCCTGGATACCTGATGGACTTCAAGGACTTTATTTCTAGCGCCTGGTGAGCGCTTTATTGCTTCTTCTTGCTTGGATCCTGACAGGAAGGGGCTTGCTGCTGGTGGGGCCCAGGAGGGACCGCCATGGGCGTTGCCTCCCTGCTGGAGGGCCCCGTGTGCTGGCCCCTGGGCCCTACATTGCCCCCGGGATGCTTCCAAGACTTTGTCCAGCCTCCTTGCGCCCTGGGAGCGCTTTGCTTTGTTTTTGAGGGCACCTGGCTCGTGTCTGCTAGGGAGAGCTCTGTGCTCCTTTACCTTGTGTGTTGCAGAGGAGCGCGGGCAGTGCAGCGCGGCGCTGCCCGTCCCTTTAGAGGGAATCCCCCACCGGAGGGATTCCCCGTGATGGCTGCCGAGCGGGAGCCCACCCCGCTCAGTGATCGTGCTTTTGCGGGTGCCCACCCCGCTTCTGTTTATTTTGAATAGTGGGTTCCCACACCACATGGCAGTCTATTTTTATATTTTAATAAGCAGGAGCCCACCCTGCTTTTATATCGAAATTCCGAGGGAGCCTACCCCTCTTGCGAAGAAAGTTCACCGCTGCGGCCCCGTTCGGCCAAATCCGGAAGTCAGGCAGCGTTATGCCTGGCGGCGGGCGGGACTTCCGGTTTCCCTGAGGAAGTCCCGCGTGCGCACGCCGCCGCCGCCTGGAAAAGCCGCCCGAGTGGAGAAGCTGGCGCCTGCCTGTGCGGGGCTCCCATGACTGAGGGAGAGCCCCGCGGGCGCCAGCCAGTCCAGAGAGTGGCAGCCGGAGTCCAGGACAGCCCCGGGTCCCAGGAGGGGGCCCGGGTGAAGAGCAGAGCACCCGAGAGCTGCTGGGAGCCCCGAGTGAAGAGGAGAGGTCCCGTGCACCGGCCGGACCAAGACTGCCGCAGGGAGCAGAGTCCTACCTTCACCCCAGCCTGTGAGTGACGAGGGCTGGGGGGGGGGGGAAGAGGGGACCGAGGCACCAGTGCCGGTGCCTACTGCCTGAGCGGCCCCACATGGCAGAGGGCCGCTCCATCGGGGGCGTCTGTCGTTTTGGGAGCCAGCTGCTCCAGTGCTTGGGGAAAGTGTGTTTTGGGCACAAGGGAGCCCAGAGGGGCCCGTGCCATGGTCTCCAGCTGCCCCCCTTTGCAGGGGTCAGCTGCAACGATGGGGGCACATTGATTTCACGAGCGTATGGCTCCAACGGTGACATATCGCTAAGAGCCCCGTGTGGCTCCCACGATGGCCATCATTGTTTTAGATGGGCCCAGAGGGGCCCAGGCTTGCTCAAGTTTGTTCTGAGAGCCTAGATGGCTCCACCGTTTGGCGCATTTTAATTTCAGGAGCCCCGCGTGGCTCCAACCGTTGGGGACACATTCCATTTTAAAAGCGCCAGTGCGATCCACATTACTGGGGGACATGTTGTTTTAGAGCCTAGGTGGCTCCAACGTTTTGACATTATTTCAAGGGCCATTGAGAGCCCATGCCTCATTTTACTTCCCCAGATGCGCAGCACTTAGTGCCAGCTGCAGCGTTTAGGCCCTGTTCTTTTCCCCAGCTGCCCAGCAAGTAGTGGGCAGCTGCTACGTTTAGGTTCTGGCGCAACCTGGACCCTAATGTAATTTAGGTGTTATTGTGCTTTATATACTAATTGGTTGGGTGTTAGGAAATGTACTGTGTGTAGCATGTTTTGCGCACCCTGTGTTTTATACCTCTAGATAGGATTTCTGCCTAGGAGGTTGCTTTACCTATTTAGGTTGATGTTAGGGAGATTATACTACTCTGTGTGATGTACGCCCCTAGTGTAGTTATACTTAGGTGGTTGGGTCTAATGCGTTAGACTAATGAGAAATTGCATAATGTGTTTATGCCCCTGTGATGGATGCAGGATAGGTTTTATACCTGATTCTAGTGTGATGACACTGAGGTCATTATTGCGCCAGTAGTTACTGGTTGTGCTCTACCGTGATAATTTGTGTTACAGTTAGTATATGTTCTACATGTACAATTGGTGATTTGTGCTGATTCTGACAGTGGTCCATGTGGCCCTGTCCCGTGTAAATAGTCCCTTGTAAAATTCTGCCCAGTTCCAGTTGGCACAGTGTAAATTATGTGATTATCATCTAATGTGTTTATTATAATACAAAGGCTATTTTTATATATAACCTTGTGTGGAGTTTCCTTTGTGGTGGGCCTAGGGTGTTGTTGCTGTGTGCACGCGCAAACGCTTTACACATTGCCTCCGGTATAAGCCTGACTGCTCGTGCCAAGCTACCAAGGGGGTGAGCAGGGGTTATCTTTGGCGTGTAACTCCCCAGCCCTGACTAGAGTGGTGGTTTCTGCCTGGCTTTGGCGCAAGCCCTAGCCAACCAGAAATCCCATTTCTAACAAGACCCAACAAACATACCTCCGGAGAGGTCAAGAGATTGTGCATTGTAAAAGTGGGACAAAAGCCACAACACGTGTGAACCTAGATAGGTGTGCACTGAAACAAAAGAGATAAATACCTCGTGGAGAGGCCAATGTTGTGGACTAGAGTAATGGGAATACAATCCACGTGAAACACCCCGTGAAGAGGTAAAAACATTGTGCACTGTAATAAAAGACACCTACCTCGTGGAGAGGTCAACGTTGTGCACTAGAGTAGCAGGACTAAAACCCTTGCGAGACACCTCGTGTGGAGGTAAGGACAATGTGCACTGTAGTGACGGGACTAAAACCCTGTGCACTGTAATGACGGGACTAAAACCCCTGCGAGACACCTGGTGTTGAGGTACAGACATTGTGCTCTGTAACAATAAACAATTTATACAGCAAGAAACCCATGGACTGATGGATTATCTCTAAAATAAAAAATAGATTCCAATTTAGCCCACAAGGTGGCAACGTAACACAATGCATGTTGAAATGTCACAGTCAATTGGAAAATCAATTCATAACTTCACTTGAGTGGCAAAAGTTCAAGGTAATCATGCATAAAACTGAAGAAATGTCTGAGAGGGGCACGCAGTGAAATACTGCTCTTTATATGGAAAATGCCCAGTTGAAAAAATTACTCCAACGTGATGTAAGTAAGCACAGAAATGAAGGACAAAACACAGTACCTTCATCCTAGATCGTACTTGCTGTTTAGTCAGGACTTCCATTCTTCCTCACAAATGAGGAAGGAATAAAAAAAATAAACATGCAGGCCCAGGATGAAAATTGCAGAACCTGACGTGAGGAGAACAACGTAGAAGGAACTTTATTGTTACGCAGTAGGAAAAAACCTGGTTGGCAGATGAAATGTAGTTATAATCTTCAATGATGCACACCGGTGATTGGACAATCCTAAAATGGCGGCACGTAGAGTGGCGCTAAGCCGGGTGGCTCACAGCGCGTGCGTGCATGCAGGGAACCTACAACAGCATCCGGCAGGGAGAATGAAGGACGTCACAGGTACTTGAAGAACAAGAAGGTGAGCGCACTCTGGTTCTGACTCGTGCCACGTTTTGAAAGAAAGCACGGCGGTTGGCCAAGTGCAGGCATAAGGTCTCAAGGTAGACCAAAACCAAAGAAAATAAAACGTGTTTTACATGACTTTCTCCGCATTTGTTCATAAGAGCCACAAGCACCACCTCACACTTGTAGCTAAACTCCCAACCACAGCATGAGGGGACACAAGGGTGTAAACACTTTGAAGACAGTACATGTCTCGAAGTGTGGTGTACCAAGAGCATACTAACACACAGTGCAGGCATGTCCCAAATGGGCACACAGGAACAGATTGTAAGCGTCAGCGTAATAAAAATGAAGTGGCTTACAGCTCTTGCAGGCTCACTCTGCGCAGCATCAATGTTGAGAAGCTTTGTTCCAATGCAGGCAGTACTCAAACACATACACTGTGCAGCGCAGGCGGGCAACTAGAGACAAATTTCGGTGGGGCCTGAAAGAGATTTCGGGAGGGGGGGGGGGGGGGGCTGGCTATGTCTTCCAGCCATAGGCAGAGTGGCTGTAAGAAGGGGTGAAAACACAACAAAAGCCTCATTAACGAGTAAATGGTCTTTTAAAGACCTGTGAAGTACTCGGGTCCGGCTGCATTTAGACGGACGCCAGCCCGCAAGGCTGTCTCAGCCGGGCTGACACACATGACGGGGGGGGGGGGCTGTAGCCCGGTGAACCCAATGGGTGTTGCGCGCCTGGTGCAGCGTCAATTAAGTGAAAGAAAAGGCTTACATTACAGGAAGGCTTAGTGTGCACAGAATCCTAGAAGTAGACTGTTGAAGTAGCCAGTATAAATCGCAGAGAGGGGAAGCTTGTAAGTAAGGCAACACCTTCTTTTTCTGGAAGCACAGTTGAAGACTGTAGGTTAATTAAAAATCTTCACAGGGTCCAAGAGACACTGTATGAACAGCAGGACCAGATTAGTACCGCAGAAATCTCTCTTGATGACTGACAGGTATTCCTCAAGTAAGCACTCTCTAAGCAGCAGAAACAGGCAGTAGAAAATGAGTTCTTGGGGCGCTCTAGTGACAGCATGCGGTACTATGATCTGCAGTACTTTAACAGCAGGAACAGACCTCTTTAGATGCTGTGGGAACAGCGGGCAGAGACTTAAGCTGCGTAGAAACTGGAACTGGCACTTTTGCGTAGAGGGCGACCAATGGGAGGTCAATGGTGGGGCTGATGTGTGCCAGTAGTTTAGTAAGTGCAGCTGTAGATTCAGAAGTTGCTTGAGGTTGAGAGTAGGTACTCCAGACTTGAAATTGAAGTCCTCAGAGGTAGCAGACGCAGATTCTTTGTTTCAACTCGTCGCCATAAAATTGTAGTGATCTGTCTACATAAGGGCCAACATGTTTCTGCCTAACGGGTATTTAATCCCTTGGCATTCGTCAGGGCCTCTGCTCGTATAATAGTTGCACTCCTAATAGTGAAATATAGAATTCACCACCATCACCAAAAACAAATTCTCCCCCAAGTCTCAGATGGGAGCTTGAGGTACCGACGGAAAGTGCGGGCCTCTTAGTACCTGAGCAGTGTCCAGGTGAGGTGAGGTCTATTGCCCTACCACAAAGGAATTCACAGTAATCATTGTGAATCGGAGGGTTAATGTCCATGGTTGTTACAGGTTGTACCGTTTCAAACCAGTTTTATTATAATTTGTTTTTGGTGATGGTGGTGAATTCTATATTTCACTATTAGGAGTGCAACTATTATACGAGCAGAGGCCCTGACGAATGCCAAGGGATTAAATACCCGTTAGGCAGAAACATGTTGGCCCTTATGTAGACAGATAATTGTCACCGTCTTCTTTTGCACTGTTCTATTTTTTAATTAGGAGGCGTGTCCAGTCCGTAGAATAAAGTATTTAGAAGGAGGACATTCCATCCTATTTTAAATCACTTTTTTGTTCGTTGCACTATTTCTTCTTACTTTACCATCAAAAAATCAGTCATCATGGACGGTTTGTGTATTTGGTGGACCAAATCCTGATACAACAATAAGGTGCGGAGCTGAGTGTCCCACTGATCAGGGGACCAGCCTCATTTGCACATGGGTTTGACCAAATGATAGGACTGATCATTGAGTCTAATTTGATGGAAACCCTTTACAATCTGTTGTGGATTAATCAGCCATTTTACGAATAATCGATGATGTACCGGTCTCCTCTATGCATGTAGTGTTAGCCTTTTTTCCGTCTTTATCTTTATTAATACGTTATGTGTGTGCGATAAAGATATTTTGAGATCTTGTTGACTCAGTATCGACAGTGTAGCCTCTCAAATTTGGCTGTTAGACCCCCTGTGTTTCGTGTGTTATACATTCAGTTGGTGCTGGGGATAAAATCAGGTGTGGGTCTTTAAAATATATATCCCTTGGACCCTATTTTAAATGGTTTTGTTTAATCTAACCTGAATAAAGCCAGCCTCTTTCAGAATTGGTAACAGATATCTTTTCCTTATATCCCTATATGTCTCGCAAAACATGATAAAATGCATAGTATCTTGCTGCGAAAATTTATCACAGTTACAGGGAGGGCCCAATTCTGGTTTTGCCCATGATGGATAGCTACCCAGCGTCAGATGGATCAAATTGAACCTAAATTTGGGTAGGATGGATAGGATCTAAACTACTAGGCACTAAACAAGAATCCCAAATCCCAGGGTTGTTTGAAACCACACCACTGTTGGTCAACATACGGCTATCCTGACTTGCTGAAACATTGGCACTATTGCCTTAGGGATCCCCAGACACTTTATAAGGTTCCTGGGTCTGGACGTGTTTGTTGGCCAAAGTTTCAATGAGAGCACATTTCTTTAATAAACTTGCTAGGCAAGTATTCAATGTCTCCACAATGTCTTTGGCGATGCCCACCAACAGAGGTTCAATGCGGTCAATAAACAGTTTCTCTAGATGGTCACCAAGATCATCAATTTGCACAGACACTATTTTTTGGGCCCCAGCTGCCTTTTTCCTCCTTTTTATAGTCGTCCTAGACTCAGAGATGGACGCCTGAGCCTGCTGTGGCAGGGTTGATGCAAAAGTATTGACAGCGAGTGGACCAATGACCTCAGCCTCACTGGTGTTATGGTTCGAAACTACAACCTCAGGTTCCAGGGGGACATGTTGTACATGGATAGTGTCGCTATTAGCCAAGGGAGCTGGTGAGCAGGGAAGTACTATGCCAAGCTCCTGTTCAGCATTTGCGATTTCCTTAGAAAGGGCCCCCACAGCAGATGAAAGATAAGATATAATGGAGTCAGACTTTCTTGGTAATTTCGATTTTTTTCCTCCCTCCGTATTTGACACGTTTTTACACTTACCCATTGTCAGGTGTTAGGGTCCAGTAGTCTTCAACAGGCCCCCAAAAAGCAGCATCTGAGAATACCCAGTCCAACAAGGCTAAGCAGCCAAGGAAGCCATGGTGTAAATTCTGTAAACAGAAAACCCATTGGACTTCAGATTGTAATAAGGCCAAAGACTCCACCAGTACCACACCTGCCCCTAAGGCACCTGTTCACCCTAGTCCAGCTATAGGTGGTGGTACACAGAACAAGGGCATAGTAGGGTTGACCTTGGGATCTGGAGAGGACTCTGGCCTAGTCAGAACTCCTACTCAGGCTGTACTAGTTTGTGATGGGGACCTGTCCCTGTTTGTGAGCCCCAGTGGTCTGGGCAAATACAAACAACAGCCTAAAATAAATGGAAGGGAGTCATTAGCTTACAGGGACACAGGAGCCAGTGTCACAATGGTGACTAAGGACCTTGTGGACCCTAACCAGATCATACTTGGGGAAACTTACCAAGTGACCAATGCAAGCAACGTTAGTACTAACCATACTCTAGCAGTTGTGAACTTCTCCTGGGGAGGGGTAACTGGCCTCAAGAAAGTTGTGGTGAGTGCAGACCTACCTGTTGAATGTTTACTAGGGAATGATTTGAAGACCTCAGCATGGGCTGAGGTGGAGCTAAGTACCCATGCAGCAATGTTGGGTATACCAGCAGAAGTGTTTGCCCTGACAAGGTCAAAAGCAAAGCTGACAGGAACTGAACAGGCCTTGGATCCTGGAAAAATGGACCAAGGGCCTTCCAAGAGGAGTAGCAGGGGTAAGGCAGAGCCTTCCCCCCAGGATCAGCCTGTAGAGACTCTTTTAGCAGAAGAGGATCTATCTCCTGAAGAAGGAACTGCCCCAGATGAACTGGAACCTGATCAGGCTGAGTTCTTGGGGGCAGGGGGACCTTCTAGGGCAGACTTGAGCCTGGAGCAGCAGAGCTGCCCTACTTTTGAACCCCTCAGACAGCAATCTGCTGCTGAGGCTGCAGGGAATGCCAGTGGGACCCATAAGATATATTGGGATGATGGGCTCCTTTACTCTGAGGGTCGAGACCCCAAGCCTGGTGCAGCCAGGAGGTTGGTCATACCTCAAACGTTTAGGGGCTTCCTGCTCACACTGGCCCATGATATTCCCTTAGCAGGACACCTGGGCCAAAACAAGACTTGGGACAGAATTGTCCCTCACGTTCATTGGCCCCAAATGAGTGAGGACTGTAAGAGCTTTTGCAGCTCTTGCACTACCTGTCAAGCCAGTGGCAAGGCAGGTAAATCCACAAAGGCCCCCCTGATACCATTGCCTGTGGTGGGGGTGCCCTTTGAACGGGTGGGGATTGACATTGTTGGTCCCCTAGACCCACCAACAGCGTCTGGGCACAGGTTCATTCTAGTGGTAGTGGATCATGCCACTAGATACCCAGAAGCTATTCCACTTAGGACCAGCACAGCACCTGTGGTGGCAAGGGCCCTCCTGGGAGTCTTTTCCAGGGTGGGTTTTCCTAAGGAGGTATTGTCTGACAGAGGTACAAACTTTGAGTAGCTACCTCAAGGCAATGTGGAAGGAGTGTGGGGTTAACTATAAGTTCACCACCCCTTACCATCCTCAATGCAATGGCCTTGTTGAGAGATTCAACAAGACCTTAAAGGGTATGATCAAAGGGCTCCCAGAAAAGCTTAGGCGAAAATGGGATGTTCTTCTACCCTGCCTTCTCTTTGCATACAGAGAGGTGCCACAGAAGGGGGTTGGCTACAGCCCTTTTGAACTTTTGTCTGGCCATCCTGTTAGAGGGCCACTCTGTCTAGTGAAGGGGGGGGTGGGAGTTACCTCTCAAACCTCCTAAACAGGATATTGTGGACTATGTACTTGGTCTCCGCTCCCGGATGGCTGGGTATATGAAGAAGGCAACTAAAAACCTGGAGGCAAGTCAGGAATTACAGAAAGCCTGGCATGACCAAAAGGCTGTACTGGTGATGTACCAGCCAGGACAGAAGGTGTGGGTGTTGGAGCCAGTGGCCCCAGCAGCTCTCCAAGATAAGTGGTGTAGACCCCATAACATTTTGGAGAAAAAGGGAGAGGTCACCTATTTGGTGGACCTTGGCACTCCCAGAAGTCCCCACAGGGTACTTCATGTTAATAGACTGAAAGCATATGTGGACAGGGCTGACATGGGCTTGCTCATGGCAACAGATGAGGGACAGGAGGAAGAGAGTGACCCTCTCCCAGACTTGCTCTCTCACAACCCTGACGATGGGTCAGTTGATGGAGTAGCCTTGGCAGGCAGCCTCACTGACTAGCAGCAGGCAGACTGTATACACGTTCTTCAGTCTTACAGACATATGTTTTCTCTGACTCCAAGTCAGATCCCCTGGTGCATTCATGAAGTGGACACTGGGGACAGTCTGCCTGTCAAGAATAAAATCTACAGGCAACCTGACCATGTCAGGGACTGCATAAGGACAGAAGTCCAAAAGATGTTGGAATTAGGAGTGATTGAGCCCTCAGAGAGCCCGTGGGCTAGCCCAGTAGTCCTTGTACCAAAACCTCACACCCAGGATGGTAAGAGAGAGATGAGGTTCTGTGTTGACTACAGGGCACTCAATGCAGTCACTAAGACTGATGCTCACCCAATTCCCAGAGCAGATGAGCTCATAGATAGATTGGCCTCAGTCAAGTATCTGAGCACATTTGATCTGACAGCTGGCTACTGTCAGATAAGGTTAGCTGAGTCTGCAAAAGCCCAAACTGCATTTTCTACCCCTGGTGGGCATTATCAATTTATTGTGATGCCCTTTGGTTTGAAAAATGCACCTGCCACTTTTCAAAGGTTGGTGAACAAGTCCTCTCAGGCCTGGAAGACTTTAGTGCAGCATATCTAGATGATATTGCTGTCTTCAGCTCCACCTGGGAAGATCACCTGATCCACCTGAGGAAAGTTTTGGAAGCCCTGCAAAAGGCTGGGCTCACTATCAAGGCTAGTAAGTGCCAGATAGGGCAGAGTCAGGTTGTGTACCTGGGTCACCTTGTAGGTGGAGGCCTGGTTCAACCACTTCAGAGCAAAATCCAGACCATCATGGACTGGGTTGCTCCAACCACCCAGACTCAGGTCCGAGCTTTCTTGGGCCTGACTGGTTATTATAGGAGGTTTGTAAAGGGATATGGATCCATTGTGACCCCCTTGAATGACCTCACCTCTAAGAGGATGCCCAAAAAGGTTCAGTGGACTGTCAGCTGTCAGAAAGCTTTTGATGACATAAAACAGGCAATGTGCTCTGCTCCAGTGCTCCAAAGGCCCAACTACTCCAAAGAATTCATAGTTCAAACTGATGCTTCAGAGGTGGGGGTAGGTGCTGTGTTATCACAACTGAATGAGGAGGGCCAGGATCAACCAGTAGCTTTTATTAGCAGAAGGTTGACCCCCAGAGAGAAACGTTGGTCAGCTATAGAGAGGGAGGCCTTTGCTGTGGTCTGGGCCTTGAAGAAGCTGAGGCCATACTTGTTTGGCACTCACTTCCTTGTTCAAACAGACCATAAGCCCCTCCTATGGCTAAAGCAGATGAAGGGTGAAAACCCCAAACTACTCAGGTGGTCCATTTCCCTACAGGGGATGGACTATACAGTGGAACATAGACCTGGGAGCAACCATGCCAATGCAGATGGGCTCTCCAGATATTTCCACTTAGAACATGAAGACTCAACTGGTCAAGGTTAGTTTAATGTCCCTGCGTTTGGGGGGGGGGGGGGTTATGTAGGAGAGTGGCATCGACTGCATAGTTGCCCCCAACTTTTTGCTGATGTTTTGACTGTTTTATGACTCTAGCCAGGCTGTGGCCCTGCTATCCAGGACCCCAGCCTATCTGCTTCCTCTCTTAAACGATGTGAGTACCCTAGGTACAAACCAATTGGATACTGAGGATGCCCTGACAGTCCCTTGTAGATGGTACCCTAGGTACCCAGGGCCTGGGTCCCTCAGTAGGTCTACCAGGGCTGCAGCACTTATTGTGCCACCCTGGGACAGCCAGTCAAACTGACACCACCAGACCACTACTGTAGTCTGGGTAAGGTGGTGCTAGCACCCCTTACAGGGATATAGGTACCCTATATCCCACCCCATTACAACACATATACTCTCATAGGTCACCCCTATAGCAGGCCTTGCTAATCCTAGGGGACGCCTTTCTGCATTTTTGCTGTGACCTGGTTGGAGTTGGGAGCTTGGAGTTTGCCATCAGCCATCAACCCACTTCTTGCGGGTCCCGCTGCGCTTGGAGTGCTGCCTGCCATTGTTTACAGGGGGATGCTGAGGGAAGGATATTGGTAGGGGCTGCGAGCGAGCGCGCGCGCTGCACTGGGACTACATATCCCAGGAGCGCCCGCCTGCCTGCCTGACTTGCTACACCTGGGCCGCTCTCCCCGACCCCTCCCCCCTTCTCACCTATTCGTGCATATATTACGGGCTCTGCTCTTCCGCTGCGCGGGAGCGCGCGGGAGGGCGCCGGGAGAAGCCCGGGACAAGGGCGGGACCGTCTGTGGCCGTCAGGGGCCAAAGGAGGCCGGGCTGGGCCACCCCACTGACGAGTAGGACTCGAGATCTGTTTCTTGTAATTCGTTGTTCTCGGGACTCCATTGATCCATTATATTGTGTGCCCCACTGTGTTTATGTACTCGTAAAACCTACCAATAATGTCTCACATGTTAAATACTACCAGCTTACCACCTCCCCATTCTGAGGGTGGTACGACCATTCTAGGCCCCTTGGACAAATTCTTTTCCAATCGTTCCAATCAAGATATAGACAAAGAGATCTCACTGGCGGAGAAACGTGCAGACCGTAGGCTGTCCATTGAGCTTCTTAAAAGCTCTATGGAAAAAAGGTTGCCGCAAGCCTATCCGGCATTGGTAACCCCTCTGTCCTCTATAACTTTGCCTGGGGTGATTGAAATACAAAACACTTCTCCCTCTACTTTGGAGATTGAGGACGGCCCACTACAAAGATTGGACAATGCCACTCTGTCCACATCTTTACCTTTAGACCCCATTGTTCATTCATCTACAGTGAAAACCATAATTAAAACTAGTATGTCAGGCCTAAAACCATGTGTAAAAAGGAAAAGGATTACTGCCCCAAGGAAACTCCATCCTTCCAAACCCCCTAACAAGGTAAGAAAAGTGGTAAAAAACCCTTTATTTACACAAAAGGCACACAGTGGGGTAAGTGGAAGTGGCGACTTACTAAATGAGGGGGACAATGTAGTTATAGAGAGTTCTAATCCACTATTTAGTGATCCCCAGGGGAACGGGTTGGCTGCGAACATTCCTCCAATAGACTCATTGATACCTGAGCTGGAGAAATTACTAAGGTTGCTTCTGACACCCATTGAGGCCAAAGTAAATAAGCTAATGGATCGATTAGACCACTTTGAGCAGGCCACCTTGGATAATTTTTTCCATACTAAGTCACTAATTAAATTACAGCCCAAGATAACTGAGTCTAGTAGGGCTGAGGAAATTTCAGAAAAAGCACAAAATCTGCCTGTTGTTGTAACACTCCCCCAAGCAGGCTGCACTATAAGTAAGACCCAGGCAAAGGGACCAAGTCAACCGCTTATTTCACCAGAGCAGGTCTGTCCGAGCACTAGTGCAAGGGAAAAAGCATTTAAGGTCCAACACCCTATGGTAAAGGACAAGAATAAGACGGGCCTACAAAACAGCAACACTGTTGCAAGTAACCATCGGCCAATGCCAAGTATTTCCAATCCCAACATAAATATTGGAGCAGAGGGCCTTAATGGCCCCAGGACAACTAAAGCTTTATCCTCAAACCCTCAGCAAAAATCAAATATCCCTAACCCTTGTCCTAGTGCCCCGGTTAATAGACCACCACCGACTTATTTGGAGAAACAACCCCGAAAGATTCCTCCTGTGAATCTTACCCCGGATTCCCACCCTTTCGTGGCGGTTCTCACTAATGTTCCACCTCTTTTAGTCGGTCAAGGAGAAAACTTCCAGATGCTCAAAAATAAAGTAATGCACTGGTTGAAGGGAAATAGACCACTCCCGGGGGGGCTGGACGGGTTGATAATAGGGGTAAGGAGGATCGACTGGATTGGGTACACCAGTAAAAACTTGGGGGGTGACTGTATTATCATCAATTTTCAAGACCCCAGGGTGGCTGGTTGGATTACAAGGCAGGGCTGGGGTATAAGTAGTGGTGGAATTGGTATCGTGGATCTTTCTTTTTTCTACCCAAGACAAACATGCTTACTAAAAGGTGGGCCCATGAATCTAAATAGTTCCACCAATCCTCCGTTGGTAATGATTGCACCCTCACCCTCTACCCTACTGCAATGGCAACCCCAAAATATTGGTTCAAATTATAATAGTCTGGAAGGCACTGAATGTTTGAACTGGGGATATTGACCAAAGCTTAACATAAGGGGATGCCTTCCACACCAGAAGCCAATTTGGGTCCCCGAAACCCCGGAAATGACTACTGATGCTGTGTTGAAGGTAATAGAAGGCGATGAAAATGTTGCATCTGTAGAGGAAATTACCGGGGATTTAATGCAAAACATGAGTGGTGAGGTGTTAATGGAACAGAATACTGTGGACAATACTCACAATTTGGGAGATGAGGATGATGGACAATTGAGTCCCATGGGATTGCCCATTTCTGATATAATGGGTAGTGATAGCCCTGCTATGGAAAGCTTTGTATCTTGGAACGTTGCAGGATTGGGGAGTAAGTTGATGTTACAATCGTGGGCCGACTTTATTAACGGGTTTGAACTGTGTTTCTTCCAGGAGACTTGGGCCTGTGATCCTATTTACCTCCAAGGCTATCTAAATTTTTCAATCCCGGCATGTCGAGGTCCTAGGGGTAGACCCAAAGGAGGCCTCACAGTTTGGATTAGACAGAGTTTCGGACTTACTGTGAAAATGTGGGACTTGGGCTGCAGAGATATTCAAATGCTACGAATTTCCTCAGTAGAGTGGGGTGTGATAGATTTATATAATGTCTATGCCAGAGGTTGTAATAACGGGAGTTCCCCCACTTTAGAGGCTCTATTTAATTTTCTGCAATCAAAGTCCCTTGGAAACAGAATAGTAATAGCTGGGGATTTAAATAGGACTTTTGAGCCTCTAGACAGTACCGAAAACCCATTAGGACAGGAAGAGGACAATCTATGGGGTGTTCCCTCCCTGAATCTTGCCCCTGTCAAACGTTGGTCAAAAGATATTCTTTCCTTAAATGCTATGTGTTTAGAATATGGGATGCGTGCCCTCAATGGTAGAACAAAGGGAGATAAGGAAGGTATGTGCACATATGATAATGGTCATAATAGAAGCAGGATAGACTACGTTATTTGTAGTCTTAATCTTTGGCAGGGGGTTTGTGACATGGAAGTTAAGGGCAGGATAGAAAGTGATCACAACCCCCTCTGTGTGACCCATACTTGGTGGAAGCACACTCAGCCTTATCTACTTGCTAGTAATGGGTTGCTCCCAGACATGGCGAATAATATGCGTAGATTGAAATGGCCCTCGGTATTGGCGAATGCAGCCTCCATGGATTTTATTGGGTCTGAAGTGGACAAAGCAATTGTTTCCATGGAATTAGCTAGTGCAACATTGCCAGGATCTAGGGCGATCACTGAAATCCATAACAATCTTTTCGCCACCCTAAAACCATACTTTATGAGAACATGTAAGGGTAATCGCACAGCTTCCTCTAAACCAGCAGGGTGGTTTAACAAACAGTGCAGGGCAGCCAGATTAACACTGGGTAATGCTATTAGAAGCAGGGACAGTGTAGCAATCAAAACTGCCAGGAAGCAATACAATACTAGCATTTTCTTGGCCAAAAAAGACTGGGATGAGAAGCATTGGGAGGAACTGAAGGAGGCTTCTGGAGCAAAGGATTCCAGGCTTTTCTGGAAGATAGTAAAGTGGGGCAGAGGCGGTACCCCAAACAAACCGGATAATAATGTTGCTGAATCCGATTGGGTGAATTACTTTAGGCCGCAATATGCTGAAACAAAGGAGTGGGGTGGTGGGGATGTAATCTTGGCTGTATTTCCTAAGGATGATCTGTTTTCCTCCAAGGAAGTTGAATTTGTAATTAGCTCCGTTCAAGGGGGTAGGGCCCCGGGATTAGACGGGATACCCTCGGACGTTTTTAAAAATGATAAAGATAGGTGGGGCAGATATGTGCTCCTATTGGGGAACGCAATTGCAAAGGGTGCGCAAGTCCCGGAACAGTGGAGGGGAGCCATCATTATACCCGTCCACAAAAAAGGAGATCGATCCCTTCCAGCTAACTACAGGCCCATAAGTTTGATTGCCACCGTCCAAAAAGTAATTGGGAAGATGGTGGTAAACAAACTTATGGACTGGGTGGACGAAAATGATTCTCTTTCCCCTTTTCAGGCAGGCTTTCGAAGGGCTACCAGTACCATCGACCAGGTGTTTCGCTTCACTATGCTACGGTGGGGGACGGTTCTTCTTGGTGGGGGCAGCCTGTATGTCGCTTTTGTCGACCTGCGGGCTGCCTTCGACCTAGTCCCAAGGGGTAAGCTCTGGGCAGTGTTAAGTAAGATAGGCATTCCCGCAGAATTGCTTACTTTGGTTATGAGGTTGCACGAATGCAATTTTGCCAAAGTACAGTGGGGGTTAAATGGCCAATCCTCTACTGACTTCCCTGTGGAGCGTGGGGTGCGCCAAGGTTGTGCAATGGCGCCCTTGCTCTTCACATTATATATCAATGGGATAGTCAGCAGGATGCAGGACGCTAGTGTGGATGCGCCTTCGTTGGCGGGCATCAGGGTTCCGATCCTGATGTTCGCTGACGACACTTTGATAATATCCAAAACCCCAGCTGGATTGCAACGGGCCCTGAATGTTTTTGATGACTTTTGCCAGGAGCATGGCCTGGAAGTAAACATAGGCAAGACCAAGCTGATGGCTTTCTCCCAAGGACAGAAGCCTCGCCCTAGGATACACTTGAATAATATCGGGCTTGAGGTCGTAAGGGAGTTCACCTACTTAGGGGTACAAATCGCAAGTAATTATGGTTGGTCCCACCACATAGAAAAGGCGGTCCTGAAACATCAGCAAATATCGGGGGCCTTACGGGTGGAGCACAATAGATCCAAAACAAAACCCATAAAACCTGTCCTCGCTGTATACGATGCTAAGGCAATAGGATCGGCCTTATATGGGGCGGAGCTGTTTGGCTTTGACAACTTAACCTCATTACAGATAGCTGAGAACTGGTTTCTTAGGGGCATTACGGGATTGCCCCAGAGTACACCATTAATCCCCCTTAGTCTTGACCTGGGAAGAAGATCGGTAACCGACCGAGCCAGACTGCGTCCCATCTTATACTGGAGGCGACTTTGGTCCACCCCTGAAATTAGGCATTATGGGGAAGGCTTCCTGGCAATAATCAAGAGTGATACATTCCATAAAATATCATGGCTAAAAAACCTAAGGGTATTGCTAGGCGAACTAGGTCTTTCCAACCTTTGGGACAATCCGTCGGGGGAAGTGTTCCCAAGCAAAAATATACTTAAAGCACTATATTGGGAATGGATAGATGAGAGGCTTTGGAGAAGGGTTAAATCTGACTCAATGGGAGGTCGCTTTTTGGAAAGTAAAATGTGTCCTGCTTTAGAAAATTACTGGGACAGTATAACTGTTCCTATGGACAGAAAGTTGTTTTTCCAATTAAGATCTGGTTCCCTCCCGTTGAGAGATCTAACAGGCAGGTGGAAGAGTTTGAACACCCAGTGCTGCCCAGCATGCGGCGCAATTAAGGAAAGTGTGGGACACTTCCTATTTGCTTGTAAGGCTTATGCCTCCCCAAGAAGGGTCTGGTTAACCCCTATCTGCAAGAACCTTGGGACATCCAGTGCGGCTGAGGCACAGAGAATTATTTGCACTACTTCTGAGGAGCCTATTGTTATGGGAATAGCAAAGTACCTGGGGTGGGCTTGGTCCATTAGACGGAGAGCCCTTTCTGTTTCTCCTAATGTTTCTTGATTATGTTTTATTTGTATAATGTTTTGTTTTACAATGATTAAGTTTGCGCAACTGTTTTAATGTATTGAATGAAATGCCCTGATTAAGTGTGATGTTTTTATAATATGCATGTTGTGCTTTTATGAGTTTATAACTCGAATAAAGCCTTCTACTTCACTTCTTCACTAATCCTACAAGGCAGGGTGCTGAGGTATGTGTGAGGGGGGACCCCTACCTGAGTAGGGCCTCTCTGCAACCTTCATAAAATCATTGCTGGGTTGTTTGTAGTGTAGCCATACCATATACTCTTAACCGCATTATAAGTCTATCGCGATAGCGTGATAACTTGAGAATGGCTACACAGAACCATATCGTGTTTGGTGTCAAACATGTAGGAATCCTACCCCCAGTCCAGTCATGGGCATGAGGGCACGATTCCCCCCTGCTAGAGGGGCGATTTGGGAAAAGCGGCAGAATTTAGACACCAATTTAAAAGTGCACACGTAGTACAAAATGGCTACTACCCGCCACCCACACGACTCTGGCTGGCTGTTGCTGGGGAAAATCCCAGCCTCGCCAGCTGGACAATAGGGCTCCTGTGGCAGGGAGGTGCTAGCACCTCCCCAGACAGGATATGTGGATTGGAACTGGGTGGGTGCACCATATGTTGCCTTTCAGAGTTGCACGTAGGCTGCTACAGCGCATACATTCTGCATACACCGCCTGGAACCGGTTCAGGGGCATCCTGCCCCTCGCCCAGGCGGGAAACACACAAAGGGGAGAGGGTGTAGCCACCCTTTCCCGCCTCACCTCTCATTGGTGGACACTACTCTGGACACTCCCCTAATCTTGGGGATAAAGGTGAATAACGTGGCCCCAGAGCCTCAGATTAATCTTGGACTTCACAGACTTGACCTTCGACGAGCTGCTGCCCAGCTGACTGAAGAAATCTCCCTTGGGGTAAAGGAGTTACCCCCCTGCTTGGCAGGCACCTGAAACACTGCAAGTGACCCGGTTGGAACTTCGCTGCTCCTACAGACTTCGTCGACTCCCAGCAACCTTGAGGTGGGTTTCCTAAGCATCCCAGAGGCCAGTGAGTGTGCACAGCAAGTCTGAGCACCGTGGACCGCGTGGGTGCCGAGATTCCCAATACCCCAGGACACCGGCCACCTCTTGCATAGCACACGACCCTGACCAGTGGGGAAGTTGTGCTTTGGCCCATTTTTGAGCCAACCACCAAGCAGCAATTGTGCCAAAGATCAGTGCCCTAGCCCCCTCCGGTGGGCCGTGGGCTCCCTTTTACGCAATCCATTTTGCTGCCTTCTGCGGTCCCTTAGAGCTCACCTGCTTGGAAGCGCCGACCTGTAACGCGCTCTCACAGCCCTCCCCGACCACACCTGACACAGCGACCAGCGCTGACTCAGGAAACGCCCAAAGGCGGTAGCCACGCCCACTGCGAGGCCACGCCCACCCACAGAGACTATAAAATACGCGAATCACAAGCGGACTGGACTTCTGACTTGTGTATCCTCTGAGGCGGAAGCCGGAGGACTGTGTTCCCACTGATTTTTTAAAACTGCACTGTATCACTTGTGTTTATTTTAAAAAATACAACTTAGAGCTCACCTGCTTGGAAGCGCCGACCTGTAACGCGCTCTCACAGCCCTCCCCGACCACACCTGACACAGCGACCAGCGCTGACTCAGGAAACGCCCAAAGGCGGTAGCCACGCCCACTGCGAGGCCACGCCCACCCACAGAGACTATAAAATACGCGAATCACAAGCGGACTGGACTTCTGACTTGTGTATCCTCTGAGGCGGAAGCCGGAGGACTGTGTTCCCACTGATTTTTTTTTAAAACTGCACTGTATCACTTGTGTTTATTTTAAAAAATACAACTTAGAGCTCACCTGCTTGGAAGCGCCGACCTGTAACGCGCTCTCACAGCCCTCCCCGACCACACCTGACACAGCGACCAGCGCTGACTCAGGAAACGCCCAAAGGCGGTAGCCACGCCCACTGCGAGGCCACGCCCACCCACAGAGACTATAAAATACGCGAATCACAAGCGGACTGGACTTCTGACTTGTGTATCCTCTGAGGCGGAAGCCGGAGGACTGTGTTCCCACTGATTTTTTAAAACTGCACTGTATCACTTGTGTTTATTTTAAAAAATACAACTTAGAGCTCACCTGCTTGGAAGCGCCGACCTGTAACGCGCTCTCACAGCCCTCCCCGACCACACCTGACACAGCGACCAGCGCTGACTCAGGAAACGCCCAAAGGCGGTAGCCACGCCCACTGCGAGGCCACGCCCACCCACAGAGACTATAAAATAAGCGAATCACAGAGACTACAAATGGGCCGGCCATACCAGCGCAGCGGACGAGCGCAGCGGGAGCGCCGTTTGCGCGCCGAAGCCGCGCCAAAGCCAAGCCCGTCTGCGCCCGTCCGCGCACGACCGGGCCCAGGGCCAGAACCCCTGCCTGTAACATCCCACCCTTATGCAAGCTACTCTCGTAGAGAACTTCTAAGCCTCAGACCCCCCACCCCTTCCTGTGATTACATCCATGACTTTAATGGACCTTTCACTCACTGCTCGCTATGCAAGCCAGCCCAGCTCACGCTCCATATAAAACCCATCAAACCTGCCACCCTTAAACTCGCCTTATTGAACTGTCGCTCACTTCCGAAACACGCGTCACAGATTACCCATCTCCTAGAAGATCAGGAGATAGATATACTCTTCCTCACGGAAACGTGGCTCGGCCCACACTCTCAATCAGACATGGTTCTAGCAACACCACGGGGCTACTGCATTCAGTCCCTACCCCGCCCTCTAGGCAGAGGTGGCGGTGTAGCCATTATCCACCGAGAACATCTCCTCTGCAAAACCAACGATGCGCAGATTATCGACGCAGAAAGTATGCATTTCGCCTTTAAACTCAACCCAACCAATTCACTAACAGGACTCCTTGTTTACCGCCCTCCCGGCCTCCCAGGTCCCTTCACCTGTTCCCTTCTAGACTTAGTTACAACCCAGGCCCATTCCCTATCAAATTTTATGATAGTCGGGGACCTGAACATCCATCTAGAAGACCCGACAAACTCGGTAGCCAATGATCTGATCCAAGACCTAGCGGCCCTCGACATCCGCCTACTAAATTCCGGAACCACCCACATCAAGGGCCATCTATTGGACCCGGTATTTACCAGCTCTCCCTCGATGCTAGCGAAGGAGGCCCTTCCCCTCCCTTGGACAGACCACTTCCTTGTCCCCTTCCAATTACCTGGTATCTTCAGGAAACACCCAATAACCCCCACCTACAGTAAGGACAGGACCTGGTCCAGACTCCCCACGGAAGAATGGGCCAAAACCCTTGAAAGCACTATCCCTGCACACGCAGAGGACACGGACACGGCGGATAGAAGATTCAGGGACTGGATCACCTCCTCCCTAGACTTAGTACTCCCACTTAGAACTAGGGAAGACAAAAACGGCAAACCTGGCTCAGCTCCATGGTATACAGCGGATCTCAGAATACACCGTAAAAATTGTAAAATAGCCGAACGCCTATGGAGAAAAAACTGGCAACATGCCAACAAAGAGGCCTACCAGTCTACGGTCAAACTCTATAAAAAGGCCATCAAACTAGCTAAAGCTTCATACTTTGATACGAGGATACAAGAAGCATCTAACTCAGCCTGAGAATCCTTTTTAATCGTAAAGGAGCTGACCAAGGTCCCCATCACCTCCCCCTCGAACACCCCCAAAGTTGATAGAAGCAATGAGCTAGCGAACTTCTTCAACGATAAAATCACCCGCATCCTGGTCTCCCTCCCACCCCCCGGACCCCCCAGTCATACGGAAAGCCGTACACTCTTCAACCAGGCTGAAAGTAACCTACGCCCCACTCTACCAACATTCCGACCAGTCACCCCCCTAGAGGTCGAGCAAACCCTCATGAAAATGAAAAGTGGGTCTCCCTTGGACCCAGCACCAATAAGGTTCCTCAAGACCATTGCTTCAGTAATCGTACCCACTGTCACGGATCTCATCAACAGCTCGTCCGCCCATGGAACCGTTCCCGACAGCTGGAAGAGTGCTGTGGTTAAAGCTCTCTTAAAAAAACCTCAGCTAGACCCATCGGACCTGGCTAACTACAGACCAATATCTCTACTCCCTGGTATCAGCAAAGTCACTGAGAAACTGGTAAACACCCAACTTTCCCAGTTCCTTGAAACCAACCACCTGCTTCGACAATCCCAAACCGGATTTCGCCCGGGCCATGGAACAGACACTGCACTCCTCGCAGTCATCGAGGAGGCAAGGGGCATACTGGATTCAGGAGGATCAGTGGCAGTGATCCTCCTGGACCTGAGCGCAGCCTTTGATACGGTCAACCACCGTATCCTTCTGCATAGACTGGCCGTTGCAGGACTTACCGAGACAGCAATCAAATGGGTTGAATCCTTCCTCTCAGGGCGCACTTTCCAAGTGTGGGATGACAATCATCATTCATCTACCCTCCCACTCACAAGCGGCGTCCCCCAGGGCTCCTCCCTTAGCCCGACGCTTTTTAACGTCTATATGGCCCCACTCGAGGACGTGGTAACCCCATTTAATATAAAAATGGTGAGCTACGCTGACGATACCCAACTAGTCGTCTCCTTGTCCCAGTTGACTGACCATCCAGAAAATCTGACTAACTGCCTCATAGGAATTCATAACTGGATGAGTAACTCATCACTAAAACTGAACGGGACAAAGACAGAAGTGATGCTGCTAGGAAAGCAATGGACGACCATCCCTCCAACACTCTGGCCCGATGTGTTCGGAGAAACCCCCCACCCAAAACGTGAAATCAAGACACTCGGGGTGTGGCTCGAACCACAGCTCACGATGAAAACTCAAGCCACTAAAATCTCTGGCACCTGCTTCGGGCTCATGCGCACGACCCGCAAAATCCTGCCCTTACTGCCACCTACTTCCAGGAAGCTACTCATCCAGGGACTAGTGCTGTCCCGCCTGGACTACAGCAACCTGGTTTATCTGGGAGCCCCCGAGTCCACCATCACGAAACTCCAGCGGACACAGAACGCGGTGGCACGCATGCTCACTAACACCCCCTCCAGAACGTCCGCCAAGCCGGCCCTCAAAGCCCTTCACTGGCTCCCGGTGCGCCAGAGGGTGCAATTCAAAGCGATGTGCACAACATACAAGCTGTTCAACGGATCTGGTCCAGCGATCCTTAGCAAATTGATCACTCCCTACATAGCAACCAGATCCCTACGATCGCAGAATGAGAACCTTGCCAGCACCCCTAGATTCAAAAGAACCCGTACAGGAGGTCGACAATTCTCCGTTCAAGCGGCGAAGGGCTGGAACGCACTCCCCCGCTCCCTCAGACTAGAACCCAACTATCTGGTCTTCCGCAAGAAACTAAAGACTTACCTATTTCCTAAATAAATTCCTTATGTTGCTCTCCCCCCCCTCTCCTTCCCCTCTACAGGACTTCAAGTCACATAGCGCGGGGATGCCCTTGGGTCACCAGGCGCTCTAGAAATCGCTAAAATAAAAAATAAAAATAAATTGTCTCTCGACTTGTGGGCCCTAGCTGAGGACAATCTCAACTTCCAAGAGTTCCCCTGGTTGCCCCAGGCCTGCTCTACAGTCTCTGCAAAGGAGACTTCTCACAGACCTCGTGGGTAGCTGATTTGTTCATCTTGCGTGGGTTGTGGTTGCCAAGGCTTAGTGGATCCAATCCGGACACTAACACTACAGCGACCCTCATCCGACGTGGGACAGTCACCCTCCAGAAGCTGGCCTTCCTTGAAGCCTCCCGGAGCCCTTGGCTGCAGATCCAAGCTACACCTCTTTCCACTTGAAGCACCCGACATTGAAGGGCTCTTTCCTTTGAGCTCCCTGGTCACTGTGCCGTGACCCAGACTCTGTCCCCTCTGCTTTCAGGTTCTTCTCTACAAGATCTACAACTTCAATCTTCACGGCATCATCAACGCTTTTGGCTAGCAGCAGTTTTGTACATTTTCCCATTGAAAATCAGCCCGCGACCCGACATCGAAAACGACCTATGCACCCGGCTTCCCTGGGGCAGGTAACAGTGGTACCTCGGTACTCCCGTGGAAGTGGGCTCCCCAAAAGCTTAACTCTAAGTTTTTAACTTTGAACTCCTGCTAGAAGTGTCTTTAATCTGTTTAAATCAAACCGCAACATTCTCCATAGGCTTTAATAGAGATCCCGATAGCAGCTATTTCCACTGCACGCGCCTCCCGTGGGTCCCCTTCCTCATAACCTGGGGTGGATTCTTAAGGGGCCAGCGATCCTAAATGCCCTAGGCATTGTCTGTAGAATTGTCGTGGTTCTTATACCACTTTTTTAATATATGGTTTGGTCCCCCCCTGGGGCCCTATGATTCCAGTGCTATTTATTGAATCTATCAATGCTTGTTTGAATTGTAACTTTGCCTCAGCCTCATAAAGAGACTTGTAGGATTCTGTCTAGAATAAATACATATATTTTATATATATACCTGTGTGGACTACTCTTTCATTTGGTCATTCAAGAGGTTATCTATGGTAAAATAATAAGCTTAACACTCCTTCAAGACTTAGCCTGAAGGCTGCTCTCCACAGCTACCACAAGGATAGCTTTCTTTAAAGGTTGTCTTAAACCTATCATCAATAAGAGTCGAATTGGACTGGTGCAAGGTGTCCCCTATAACTAGGAGACAGCATATGCGAGGCCAACTTCTCACAACAACCATGAAGCTTTTGCTTGCAACAAAGCTGCCTCCCTTCTCGCTCGCCATACTGGGATTACAAGTGGGCAGAAGTGTCCTGCGTGTAACACGTAAAACGTAATTTTACGTATATAGTGATCACTCCAGGCTGGTTGAGATGTTTTAGGAGTATTTATTGTAGATCAATAGTACAGAAGTAATACAGCAGTAATACAGCAGTAATTCAGCAGTAGTTCAGTCCCACCAGGAACAGCCAGCAAGGCGCTCAGCCCTTCTCCAACTGTGTAATTCATACACCAACATTCTATGTTACATCATCTCAAGAGTGTTACACTGGTGGAGCAGTGGATGACATGTAAAGCATAATAACCAAGATACTACATATCCTCCTTTCTTCCAGAAAGAAAATAGAAAAAAGGAAAATAGAATCAGATGTAGACGCTAAAAGAACAAAATAGAGAAGAGAGGACTAGAGAGAAACAAAACAGAGGTAGAGAGGAAGAAAGCACCCAAAAATATAAAGGAAACAGATAAACATAACCTCATCCTCCTTTCTTTCTATAAATGAGAAAAAGAAATAATGAAAAGAAAGAGAAACCATCAATGAGTACTCTCTGTACACCAACTGGCCAGGTAAGTATGCAAGAGAGCAATCCACATCAGGAGAATAGAAGATGACAGAGAAGAAGAGAAATACATTATATAACTCATACTTCTCCATACTATAATAAACATTAGAGTTAAAAAAAAATAGAAAATTACTGGGCTACAGTGTTGAGAATGAAAAAGAAAACAGAGTTGAGAGAAAAACGCCCAGTCTAACGTGGACCAATGCAGTATAGTTAATGGACAAGAACCAAACTATACACCCATGTGGGTAACAATATGAAAGTGCAGAGGCAACCACAAGGTTGGTCTATACATTGCACTAAGTAGTGAAGGTATGAGACATGTAATGTGATGTCCGTGTAAGGACGCACCTCGACTGGAGGTACAATGTTATGCACAGGATGATGGGGAGACCTGTTGGACTTGGCCCTTCTGGCAGGTTCACACCTAAACTTTTTGCGATTATCTTAGCTTTTTCCCTATGGAGTGTTAGTGGTTTTAGGCCTCTAGGCACTTTAACACTGTGTCCCAGTGTAAAGTGCGTGCACTCTGGGTTACCTTGAGTGAGACTGACCTGCCCTCCCATAGGAATGCATGGGGGATCTGAGTGACCATGTTAGTTCCTGATGCGTGGGAAGTGCAGGGCCGAGTTTGGTATGTGCGAACTCGTGAGAGTGAATGCTGCGCGATGATGTGTGCGGCGTTACTGTGGCTAGTGTAGAAGTGCCACTTCTAGACGCTGGCATAAATGTGCAGTGACTGTCTGGCTTGTGATTGGCTGGTGTGTCTGTCTCCCGGAGTCAGGATGGGTCTGCCCCGGTGGTGGGTGGGGAGATCTGCATGTTGATGGCAGGGAGGAGTACACCTGGGACCTGAATAGGGCTGGGCTTTCCCCACACAATGCTGGCTCCACCCCCTGTGGTGCGTCTAATGTCCCTGGCCTGTCCTGTGAATAGGGAGAGGCGCTGAGCAAAACAAAGTGCTCAGGAACCAGTTGCATCTGGTTCGCCCCTTCCCTGCACCTTTGGAAACAAAAGATTTGGTGTATAAAAGAGGGGCTGTGACCCCATGAAAATGTTCTCGTTCTGACTTGAATCTACCAGGGGCGTGCTGCTGCTGGGGCCCAGGGGAAGGCTTACCTCCCTGGGCCCTGCCCAGCTCCTGGATACCTGATGGACTTCAAGGACTTTATTTCTAGCGCCTGGTGAGCGCTTTATTGCTTCTTCTTGCTTGGATCCTGACAGGAGGGGGCTTGCTGCTGGTGGGGCCCAGGAGGGACCGCCATGGGCGTTGCCTCCCTGCTGGAGGGCCCCGTGTGCTGGCTCCTGGGCCCTACATTGCCCCCGGGATGCTTCCAAGACTTTGTCCAGCCTCCTTGCGCCCTGGGAGCGCTTTGCTTTGTTTTTGAGGGCACCTGGCTCGTGTCTGCTAGGGAGAGCTCTGTGCTCCTTTACCTTGTGTGTTGCAGAGGAGCGCGGGCAGTGCAGCGCGGCGCTGCCCGTCCCTTTAGAGGGAATCCCCCACCGGAGGGATTCCCCGTGATGGCTGCCGAGCGGGAGCCCACCCCGCTCAGTGATCGTGCTTTCGCGGGTGCCCACCCCGCTTCTGTTTATTTTGAATAGTGGGTTCCCACACCACATGGCAGTCTATTTTTATATTTTAATAAGCAGGAGCCCACCCTGCTTTTATATCGAAATTCCGAGGGAGCCTACCCCTCTTGCGAAGAAAGTTCACCGCTGCGGCCCCGTTCGGCCGAATCCAGAAGTCAGGCAGCGTTATGCCTGGTGGCGGGCGGGACTTCCGGTTTCCCTGAGGAAGTCCCGCGCGCGCACGCCGCCGCCGCCTGGAAAAGCCGCCCGAGTGGAGAAGCTGGCGCCTGCCTGTGCGGGGCTCCCATGACTGAGGGAGAGCCCAGCCAGTCCAGAGAGTGGCAGCCGGAGTCCAGGACAGCCCCGGGTCCCAGGAGGGGGCCCGGGTGAAGAGCAGAGCACCCGAGAGCTGCTGGGAGCCCCGAGTGAAGAGGAGAGGTCCCGTGCACCGGCCGGACCAAGACTGCCGCAGGGAGCAGAGTCCTACCTTCGCCCCAGCCTGTGAGTGACGAGGGCTGGGGGGGGGGGAAGAGGGGACCAAGGCACCAGTGCCGGTGCCTACTGCCTGAGCGGCCCCACATGGCAGAGGGCCGCTCCATCGGGGGCGTCTGTCGTTTTGGGAGCCAGCTGCTCCAGTGCTTGGGGAAAGTGTGTTTTGGGCACAAGGGAGCCCAGAGGGGCCCGTGCCATGGTCTCCAGCTGCCCCCCTTTGCAGGGGTCAGCTGCAACGATGGGGGCACATTGATTTCACGAGCGTATGGCTCCAACGGTGACATATCGCTAAGAGCCCCGTGTGGCTCCCACAATGGCCATCATTGTTTTAGACGGGCCCAGAGGGGCCCAGGCTTGCTCAAGTTTGTTCTGAGAGCCTAGATGGCTCCACCGTTTGGCGCATTTTAATTTCAGGAGCCCCGCGTGGCTCCAACCGTTGGGGACACATTCCATTTTAAAAGCGCCAGTGCGATCCACATTACTGGGGGACATGTTGTTTTAGAGCCTAGGTGGCTCCAACGTTTTGACATTATTTCAAGGGCCATTGAGAGCCCATGCCCTGTTCTTTTCCCCAGCTGCCCAGCAAGTAGTGGGCAGCTGCTACGTTTAGGTTCTGGCGCAACCTGGACCCTAATGTAATTTAGGTGTTATTGTGCTTTATATACTAATTGGTTGGGTGTTAGGAAATGTACTGTGTGTAGCATGTTTTGCGCACCCTGTGTTTTATACCTCTAGATAGGATTTCTGCCTAGGAGGTTGCTTTACCTGTTTAGGTTGATGTTAGGGAGATTATACTACTCTGTGTGATGTACGCCCCTAGTGTAGTTATACTTAGGTGGTTGGGTCTAATGCGTTAGACTAATGAGAAATTGCATAATGTGTTTATGCCCCTGTGATGGATGCAGGATAGGTTTTATACCTGATTCTAGTGTGATGACGCTGAGGTCATTATTGCGCCAGTAGTTACTGGTTGTGCTCTACCGTGATAATTTGTGTTACAGTTAGTATATGTTCTACATGTACAATTGGTGATTTGTGCTGATTCTGACAGTGGTCCATGTGGCCCTGTCCCGTGTAAATAGTCCCTTGTAAAATTCTGCCCAGTTCCAGTTGGCACAGTGTAAATTATGTGATTATCATCTAATGTGTTTATTATAATACAAAGGCTATTTTTATATATAACCTTGTGTGGAGTTTCCTTTGTGGTGGGCCTAGGGTGTTGTTGCTGTGTGCACGCGCAAATGCTTTACACATTGCCTCCGGGATAAGCCTGACTGCTCGTGCCAAGCTACCAAGGGGGTGAGCAGGGGTTATCTTTGGCGTGTAACTCCCCAGCCCTGACTAGAGTGGTGGTTTCTGCCTGGCTTTGGCGCAAGCCCTAGCCAACCAGAAATCCCATTTCTAACAAGACCCAACAAACATACCTCCGGAGAGGTCAAGAGATTGTGCATTGTAAAAGTGGGACAAAAGCCACAACACGTGTGAACCTAGATAGGTGTGCACTGAAACAAAAGAGATAAATACCTCGTGGAGAGGCCAATGTTGTGGACTAGAGTAATGGGAATACAATCCACGTGAAACACCCCGTGAAGAGGTAAAAACATTGTGCACTGTAATAAAAGACACATACCTCGTGGAGAGGTCAACGTTGTGCACTAGAGTAGCAGGACTAAAACCCTTGCGAGACACCTCGTGTGGAGGTAAGGACAATGTGCACTGTAGTGACGGGACTAAAACCCTGTGCACTGTAATGACGGGACTAAAACCCCTGCGAGACACCTGGTGTTGAGGTACAGACATTGTGCACTGTAACAATAAACAATTTATACAGCAAGAAACCCATGGACTGATGGATTATCTCTAAAATAAAAAATAGATTCCAATTTAGCCCACAAGGTGGCAACGTAACACAATGCATGTTGAAATGTCACAGTCAATTGGAAAATCAATCCATAACTTCACTTGAGTGGCAAAAGTTCAAGGTAATCATGCATAAAACTGAAGAAATGTCTGAGAGGGGCACGCAGTGAAATACTGCTCTTTATATGGAAAATGCCCAGTTGAAAAAATGACTCCAACGTGATGTAAGTAAGCACAGAAATGAAGGACAAAACACAGTACCTTCATCCTAGATCGTACTTGCTGTTTAGTCAGGACTTCCATTCTTCCTCACAAATGAGGAAGGAATAAAAAAAATAAACATGCAGGCCCAGGATGAAAATTGCAGAACCTGACGTGAGGAGAACAACGTAGAAGGAACTTTATTGTTACGCAGTAGGAAAAAACCTGGTTGGCAGATGAAATGTAGTTATAATCTTCAATGATGCACACCGGTGATTGGACAATCCTAAAATGGCGGCACGTAGAGTGGCGCTAAGCCGGGTGGCTCACAGCGCGTGCGTGCATGCAGGGAACCTACAACAGCATCCGGCAGGGAGAATGAAGGACGTCACAGGTACTTGAAGAACAAGAAGGTGAGCGCACTCTGGTTCTGACTCGTGCCACGTTTTGAAAGAAAGCACGGCGGTTGGCCAAGTGCAGGCATAAGGTCTCAAGGTAGACCAAAACCAAAGAAAATAAAACGTGTTTTACATGACTTTCTCCGCATTTGTTCATAAGAGCCACAAGCACCACCTCACACTTGTAGCTAAACTCCCAACCACAGCATGAGGGGACACAAGGGTGTAAACACTTTGAAGACAGTACATGTCTCGAAGTGTGGTGTACCAAGAGCATACTAACACACAGTGCAGGCATGTCCCAAATGGGCACACAGGAACAGATTGTAAGCGTCAGCGTAATAAAAATGAAGTGGCTTACAGCTCTTGCAGGCTCACTCTGCGCAGCATCAATGTTGAGAAGCTTTGTTCCAATGCAGGCAGTACTCAAACACATACTCTGTGCAGCGCAGGCGGGCAACTAGAGACAAATTTCGGGGGGGCCTGAAAGAGATTTCGGGGGTGGGGGGGGGGGGGCTATGTCTTCCAGCCATAGGCAGAGTGGCTGTAAGAAGGGGTGAAAACACAACAAAAGCCTCATTAACGAGTAAATGGTCTTTTAAAGACCTGTGAAGTACTCGGGTCCGGCTGCATTTAGACGGACGCCAGCCCGCGAGGCTGTCTCAGCCGGGCTGACACACATGACGGGTGGGGGGGGCTGTAGCCCGGTGAACCCAATGGGTGTTGCGCGCCTGGTGCAGCGTCAATTAAGTGAAAGAAAAGGCTTACTTTACAGGAAGGCTTAGTGTGCACAGAATCCTAGAAGTAGACTGTTGAAGTAGCCAGTATAAATCGCAGTGAGGGGAAGCTTGTAAGTAAGGCAACACCTTCTTTTTCTGGAAGCACAGTTGAAGACTGTAGGTTAATTAAAAATCTTCACAGGGTCCAAGAGACACTGTATGAACAGCAGGACCAGATTAGTACCGCAGAAATCTCTCTTGATGACTGACAGGTATTCCTCAAGTAAGCACTCTCTAAGCAGCAGAAACAGGCAGTAGAAAATGAGTTCTTGGGGCGCTCTAGTGACAGCATGCGGTACTATGATCTGCAGTACTTTAACAGCAGGAACAGACCTCTTTAGATGCTGTGGGAACAGCGGGCAGAGACTTAAGCTGCGTAGAAACTGGAACTGGCACTTTTGCGTCGAGGGCGACCGATGGGAGGTCAATGGTGGGGCTGATGTGTGCCAGTAGTTTAGTAAGTGCAGCTGTAGATTCAGAAGTTGCTTGAGGTTGAGAGTAGGTACTCCAGACTTGAAATTGAAGTCCTCAGAGGTAGCAGACGCAGATTCTTTGTTTCAACTCGTCGCCATAAAATTGTAGTGATCACTCCAGGCTGGTTGAGATGTTTTAGGAGTATTTATTGTAGATCAATAGTACAGAAGTAATACAGCAGTAATACAGCAGTAATACAGCAGTAGTTCAGCAGTAGTTCAGCCCCACCAGGAGCAGCCAGAAAGGCGCTCAACCCTTCTCCAACTGTGTAATTTATACACCAACATTCTATGTTACATCATCTCAAGAGTGTTACACTGGTGGAGCAGTGGATGACATGTAAAGCATAATAACCAATATACTACAACGTACTTGTCACGTGGTGTGAACGCGATTAATATAATGGGATGTGGTTGTTACGGAAGCTAGAGTGGGGCAATGTGATTTTGTAGTCTGTTCATTTGGGGACTGAAGGTAAGCCTGTTGTCGGTGCTCTTTGATCTGGTTCAGGGCGATTGACATTAAAGCAGCATTAATATGTGTTCATTGTGTTTATTTAAAGAATTCTATTCTCTAATTATGCGTATTATTGCATTTTGCCCAAAAGAGGTATAATATTGTATCTTTGTTGTTAGAACTGCCCGAAATGTGTAGAGAAATTAGTCTCCGTAGAGTGTGACTTAGTAGGACACCGAGAAAGTGCCTAGGCGAGTACTGTCACTGACAGACTAGTTCTAAATGTGTTCTTAAGGAGCAAAGGAGAATTTGCATTCGAGCTACACCCCCAGATTATGCACCTTCTGGAGGGAACTAGAAGACGGCTCAGGCTTACTGGGCAGCCAGAATGGAATGGCTTTGGGTCAGCAAGGCCTCTGAGTAGGATTTCTGTCTTAGAAGCATTAAGGCAGAAAAGATGTAGGTGGATTCAGTGCTGGACATGTCTGAGCAGTGACACTCGGCGGTGATCCTCAGATCCCTTCTGTGCGTTGAAGTGAAGCTGGTAAACGCCTGCATACAGGAGACAGTCGATGATGTGGCCTGTAATAATGTGAGCATGTTGGGTCACCTCTTGCATCTGTTGCAAAGGGGAAGGCAATTGGGCCAAACTCTGAGAAACTTCATAGATGGTGCTGGTGGTTTGGGGTAGGAAAATGCCAGAATGAACTTGGTGGGCCCGATTCACAGAACAAACTTAAGACTAAATCCTAAACTTAGTACCATTCTGGTATTCACAGAATGCACCTAGTACTTCTGCTATTCACAGAATGAACTTACTACTTTTGCTATTCACAGAATGGATTTACGACTACTAAACTTACGTCCGCACTCGGGCCGGAAATTCCGGCCCGGGGCCGAGCTTCCGGCCCGGAGGCGGGGCTTCCGGCCCGGAGGCGGAGCTTCCGGCCCGGAGGTGGGGATTCCGGCCCGGAGGTGGGGATTCCGGCCGATTTAGCTATGGCCGAAATCTCCACCTCTGGGCCGGAAGCTCCGCCTCCGGCCCGGAAGCCCCGCCTCCGGGCCGGAAGCTCCGCCTCCGGGCCGGAATTTCCGGCCCGAGTGCGGACGTAAGTTTAGGAGTCGTAAATCCATTCTGTGAATAGCAAAAGTACTAAGTTCATTCTGTGAATAGCAAAAGTAGTAAGTTCATTCTGTGAATACCAGAAGTAGTAAGTTCATTCTGTGAATACCAGAAGTACTAGGTGCATTCTGTGAATACCAGAATGGTACTAAGTTTAGGATTTAGTCTTAAGTTTGTTCTGTGAATCGGGCCCGGTATATTTAGTTCCCAAGAAGAAGTTAAAAGTCAGCCCTGTTAACTTGGAAACGTTTTGTGAATTAGACTCGTTTTTATATAGTGATCCTATTATAATCTCAATTACATGTGGTCCTGGTTGGCAACTGAATGTACATGTGTCACGTCTATGTATTTTCTGAGTGGATCCAGCACTAAGGTGAACACAGCATTTTCACATGCAGCATGTAAACAGATGATGCAAGACACGAACATTTAATTTTTCTGGAAAGTTGCTCTTAGGCAGACTTTATGAACAAGCTCTAAACATGCAATCGGTCTCGCCTTTAATTAAGTTAAAGCCAATTGCTTTAGCAAAGCAAATGGCTTTAACTTAATAAAAGGCGAGACCTATTGCATTTTTAATACTTGTTTCTAAAAGGTAGGCGATTTGGCCTAACGGCGAGAGCTACCTACTTTGGAACTTAGTTCATGTCCTCACGTCAGCTCAACTTTCTGTGAATCTGGGCAAATCACTTAATCGCCCAGTGCCTAAAAAAACTAAAACTATAATACATTATTCTGGCCTTGTGTTTGTGAAATGTATATGGTGCTTATGTAAAGCGTTCCAATGCCCTTGGGCGAGTCCGCCCTACATAAAACGAAGAGAAAAAGGGATGGATAACCTCTTTTAAGATTGGAGTGATGGCCAGGCATAGTCGGTAAGTTGTGAAAGAGGCAGAGGAGATAGACTGCTACTTAGGGGCTCAGCTGTCATTAGTGGAGTAGGTGCAGTTGCATTGGGGCCCAGGAATGTGAGGGGCTCACAATAACCAAATTATGGAGAGTAAGGTTTTTAGTCAATTTCTGTTATTGTATGATGATTTTGCCCCATGTATGTTTAACATTTATTGTGGATTATAAGCTACAAAAAAAGTATCCATGATATGATCTCAATAGCTCTGCTTCCGTGCTCAGCCCTGCCTCTCCAACTTCCCGATTCTACCCATAAAGTTTTGCAGGGGGAGCCCTGACTCAAAACATTTTGCTTTGTGGGGGCTCCGAGCAAAACAGTTTGAAGACCTCTGCCATATGGGATGAAACGGAAATGTTTTTTCTTGCACTAATAGGACTTTTGTGTAAAGTTAAGTTGAAAGGTTATTGAATGGTTTCAACACAATCCCCTACTTGAGTACTCCACCAAACAGGGAAATTCTACTGTTCAATTATACCAAGTGACGGTGTTAACATTAACCCTCACAAATATAAAATCAATAACTTTAGATAGTAGATCTAACAGGCAGTTGATACTTTCACCACAGATAAAAATGAATGAACCACACAGTACGGGGGATGGAGGCACGGGGCGCAGGCAATTTCAAGTCAACTGCCTTTTGGAATCAACAGTTGTCACTCAGGGTTGGTAAGTATTTACGTACTTATCAAACTTTTTACAACGCGCAAACTTGCCTAAAAGACAAGTATAGTATTGTACAATATGAAAGTGTGGTAGCGGAATCCTCTATTATAATTAGGGCTGGGCGGAATTTGCGTAATGCCTCTTCGCAGAATTTTGAAAGAAATTGTGGAAAACGAGCGCACAAACTGAGGGACCGTGTGCCCGGGACTGGGGTCCCTCGTGCTTGGGCAGGCTCCCCGATCTCCCCGGCCTGGCTGCGTTGAGAAGCAGGGACCGGCCCCGGGCCTCCTGATTTTCGGTCAGGGCCTGGGAGCCCACGTCCTGCGGCCTGCCAAGTGTCCATCTGTCCGGGACAAGAGTCCCTGGTGCCGAGCCCCGGAGCCCTGCAAGGGCAGGCGGGAGCCCTACCGCTATGGCTCGGTGTGGGCAGCTGGGAGTCCTTTCGGTCCCGGCCATCTGGTCGCACCTTTCCCTCGGCCATCTGGTCGCACGGAATGCTTTCCAATGGGGCGACCAGATGGCCGGGCTGCCCTGGAAGTCCCAATGGGGGCTCATTCGCCTCCCCGATCCCAGGCAGGGCTCCAGGAGGTCGGGTGAGTCCAGGCCTAGGGTCCCCTCCGTCACTCGGTGCGCACGGTTTACCAGAAAGGGGGGTAGCCTTCCTCCGGATTACTAGGGTCAGGGTATGCTGGGACGCCCCTCCTGGTGATGGCGGTTCTCAGGTGGGGACCAGATGGGCTAAGCCCGGACGACACTTCCCTGGGGCGTCCAGTGCTCCCTCTTCCAGCCCGCGGCGGGGCAAAGTGCCCGGGACGGGATCCATGGGTCCCCTGGGCGTCCGGGCCCCAGGAGCTCCTGCGGGCCTCCCATGCCTGCGGCCCAGCGTGGGGTCTACGAGGCCCCCGAGCCCTGCAGCCCTGAAGCCCTGCAGCCCTGGAGCCCTCCAGCCCCGGAGCCCTGCAGCCCCGGAGCCCTGCAGCCCTGGAGCCCTGCAGCCCTGCAGGCCCGGAGCCCTACAGCTCCCGAGCCCTGCAGCCCCCGGAGCCCTGCAAGCCCCGTGCCCTGCAGCCCCCAAGCCCTGCGTGGGCAGGCGGGAACCCTAGCGTGAAGGCTCAGGGTTGGACAGATGGGAGTCCTTTCGGTCCGGGCCATCTGGTCGCACCTCTCCCCTAGGCCATCTGGTCGCGCGCAATGCTTTCCAATGGGGTGACCAGATGGCCGGGCCGGCCTGGAAGTCCCGATGAGGGCTCATTTGCCTCTCGGATCCCAGCCAGGGCTCCAGGAGGTCGGGTGCGTCCGGGCCTGGGGTCCCCTCCGTCACTCGGTGCACACGGTTTACCAGAAAGGGGGGTAGCCTTCCTCCGGATTACTAGGGGCAGGGTATGCCGGGACACCCCTCCTGGGGATGGCGGTTCTCAGGCGGGGACCAGATGGGCTAAGCCCGGACGACACTTCCCCGGGGCGAGGCAAGTGCCCGGGACAGGCTCCATGGGTCCCCCGGGTGTCCGGGCACTAAAAGCTCCGCCGGGCCACCCATGCCTGAGGCCCAGCGTGGGGTCGACGAGCCCCCCAAGCCCTGCAGCCCCGAAGCCCTGCAGCCCTGGAGCCCTCCAGCCCCAGAGCCCTGGAGCCCTGCAGGCCCGGAGCCCTGCAGCCCTGGAGCCCTGCAGCCACGGAGCCCTGCAGGCCCTGTGCCCTGCAGTCCCCAAGCCCTGCGTGGGCAGGCGGGAACCCTAGCGCGAAGGCTCGGGGTTGGACAGATGGGAGTCCTTTCAGTCCCGGCCATCTGGTTGCATCTAGTTTCCCCTCCATCACTCGGTGCGCGCTCGTTACAAGAAAGGGGGGGTAGCCTTCCTCTGGATTAGTAGGAGCAGGATGTGCCGGAAGACCCCTCCGGGGCTGGCGGTTCTTTGCCGGGGACCAGATGGGCTACGACCGGGCAACATCCTCCCAGACGTCCGGGGCTTCCCTCCTCCGGCCTGCGGCATGGCAAAGTGCCCAGGGACGGGCTCCACGGGTCCTGGGCAGTCCTCCCCCCGGGCGCCCGGGCCCGAGAGCTCCGTCGGTCTTCCCCGTGCCTGATGCCCAGTCGGTGTCCCCGAGCCCCCCTGGGAAGCAGAGCCCCCCGAGCCCTTGGTTCAGGCGGGAGCCCTACCGCTATGGCTCGGCTCTGGGCGGGCAGACGGGAGTCCTTTCAGTTGCCGGCCATCTGGTCGTTCCTTTCCCCTCGACCATCTGGTCGCACGCAATGCTTTCCAATGGGGCGACCAGATGGCCGGGCCGGCTTGGAAGTCCCGATGAGGGTCCATTTGCCTCCCGTATCCCAACCAGGGCTCCAGGAGGCCGGGCGTGTCCGCGCCTAGTTTCCCTTCCGTCACTCGGAGCGTGCAGGTTTCAAGAAAGGGGGGTAGCCTTCCTCTGGATTATTAGGGACAGGGTACTCTGGGACCCCTCTCGGTCCTCAGCCGGCAGCTGGACGGGCCCGGATGCTGCCCCAGCCCTGGTTCTGTCCTGGGGCCTGCCGTGTGGTAGGGTGCCCGGGGCAAGGGGTCCTGAGGGCCCGGGGAGGCTTCCCCTGTGCCTGCGGTCTTGGGAGCCCCGGCTGGGTCCAGGGGCCCGGCTGGGCCCCGGGTCGGGGGCTCCGTCCCCTGGCCTGCGGCACTCCCAAAGGCCTGGGACAGGGTTCAGTTGTGGCCGGGTAGCCTCACCTCGCTCCGCTGGGTTCAGGAGCTCCGGCCCGGGCCCCTGAGGGCCCTGGGGAAGGCAGGCTTCCCACCCCGGGCTCCGTCCTGGGTCCTGCCGCGTGGCAGGGTGCCCGGGACGGGGTCCGGAGGGCCCGGGGAGGCTTCCCCTGCGGTCCTGGGAGCCCTGGCTGGGTCCAGGGGCCCGGCCGGGCCCCGGGTCGGGGGCTTCAGCCCCGGGCCCCGTCCTGCATTCTGCCGTGTGGCAGGGTGCCTGGGATGGGGTCCGGAGGGCCCGGGGAGGCTTCCCCTGCGCCTGCGGTCCTGGGAGACCCGGCTGGGTCCAGGGGCCCGGCTGGGCCCCGGGTTGGGGTCTCCAGCCCCTTCCCCGGGCCTGCGGCACTGCCAAAGGCCCGGGACGGGGTTCCGTTGTGCCCGGGGAGCCTCCCCTCGCTCGGCTGGGTTCAGGAGCTCCTGCCGGGCCCCTGAGGGCCCCGGGGAGGGTGGCCTCCCCACCCCGGGCTCCGTCCTGGGTCCTGCCGTGTGGCAGGGTGCCCGGGACGGGGTCCGGAGGGCCCGGGGAGGCTACCCCAGCACTTGCGGTCCTGGGAGCCCTGGCTGGGTTCAGGGCCCGGCTGGGCCCCGGGTCGGGGGCTGCAGCCCCGGGCCCCGTCCTGCATCCTGCCGCGTGGCAGGGTGCCTGGGACGGGGTCCGGAGGGCCCGGGGAGGCTTCCCCTGCGCCTGCGGTCCTGGGAGCCCCAGCTGGGTCCAGGGGACCGACTGGGCCCCGGGTTGGGGTCTCCAGCCCCGTCCCCCGGCCTGCGGCACTGCCAAAGGCCCGGGACGGGGTTCCGTTGTGCCCGGGGTGCCTCCCCTCGCTCGGCTGGGTTCAGGAGCTCCGGCCGGGCCCCTGAGGGCCCCGGGGAGAGCGGCCTCCCCACCCCAGGCTCTGTCCTGGGTCCTGCCGCGTGGCAGGGTGCCCGGGACGGGGTCGGGAGGGCCCGGGGAGGCTTCCCCAGCACCTGCGGTCCTGGGAGCCCCGGCTGGGTCCAGGGGCCCGGCCGGGCCCCGGGTCGGGGTCTCCGGCACCGTGCCCCGTCCCCCGGCCTGCGGCACTGCGAAAGGCCCGGGACGTGGTTCCGTTGTGCCCGGGGAGCCTCCTCTCGCTCGGCTGGGTGCAGGAGCTCCGGACGGGCCCCTAAGGGCCCCGAGGAGGGCGGCCTCCCCACTCCGGGCTCCGTCCTGGGACTGCCGCGTGGCTGGGTGCCCGGGACGGGGTCCGGAGGGCCCGGGGAGGCATCCCCTGCGCCTGCGGTCCTGGGACCCCCGGCTGGGTCCAGGGGCCCAGCCGGGCCCCGGGTTGGGGTCTCCAGCCCTGTGCCCCGTCCCCCGGTCTGCGGCACTGCCAAAGGCCCGGGACAGGGTTCCGTTGTGCCCGGGGAGCCTCCCCTCGCTCGGCTGGGTTCAGGAGCTCCGGCCGGGCCCCTGAGGGCCCCGGGGAGGGTGTCCTCCCCACCCCGGGCTCCGTCCTGGGTCCTGACGTGTGGCAGGGTGCCCGGGACGGGGTCCGGAGGGCCTGAGGAGGCTTCCCCTGCGGTCCTGGGAGCCCCGGCTGGGTCCAGGGGCCCGGTTGGGCCCCGGGTCGGGGCTCCGTCCCCGGGCCCTGTCCCCGGGCCTGCGGCACTGCCAAAGGCCCAGGACGGGGTTCCATTGTGGCTGGGGAGCCTCCCCTCGCACGTCTGGGTTCAGGAGCCCGGGCCGGGCCCCTGGGGACCCCGGGGAGAGCGGCCACCCCACCCTGGGCTCCGTCCTGGGTCTTGCTGCGTGGCAGGGTGCCCGGGACGAGGTCCAGAAGGCCCGGGAACCCCGGCTGGGTCCAGGGGCCCGGTTTGGCCCCAGGTCAGGGTCTCTGGCCCCGTGCCCCGTCCCCCGGCCTGCGGCACTGCCAAAGGCCCAGGACGGAGTTCCGTTGTGGCCGGGGAGCCTCCCCTCACTCGTCTGGTTCAGGAGCTCCGGCCGGGCCCCTGGGGGCCCCGGGGAGGGCGGCCTCCCCGCCCCGGGCTCCGTCCTAGGTGCTGCCGCGTGGCAGGGTGCCCGGGGTGGGGTCCGGAGGGCCCGGGGAGGCTTCCCCTACGCCTCCGGGCCTTCGAGCCCCGGCTGGGTCCAGGGGCCTGGTCGGACCCTGGGTCGGGGTCTCCGGCCCCGTCCCCCGGCCTGCGGCACTGCCAAAGGCCCGGGACGGGGTTCCGTTGTGGCCGGGGAGCCTCCCCTCGCTCGTCTGGTTCAGGAGCTCCGGCCGGGCCCCTGGGGGCCCCGGGGAGGGTGGCCTCCCCGCCCCGGGCTCCGTCCTGCGTCCTGCCGCGTGGCAGGGTCCCCGGGACGGGGTCCGGAGGGCCCGGGGAGGCCTCCCTTGTGCCTGCAGTCCTGGGAGCCCCGGCTGGGTCCAGGGGCCCGGCCGCCGTGCCGGGTGCTGTGGCCCTGGGCCCCGTCCCCCAGCCTGCCGCTCTGCCAAGGGCCCGAGACTGGGGTCTGTCGGTCCCGGGCAGGCCTCCCCTGCTTGTCAAGGTTTTCTGCGGGCCCCGGGTCGGAGGGCCCGTCGGGTCCCCCATGCAGCCTCCATGGCTGGGGCCCAGCTGGGGCACTGGGCCTCCGGTCCCCCATGCCCCGGCACCCGCTCATTCATTCGTTGGGGCACAGAGCGACCAGATGGCTTCCCTTTCGAGCCCGGCCATCTGGTCGCGCCTTTCCCCTCGGCCATCTGGTCGCGCCTGTCCCCTCGGCCATCTGGTCATGCACGTCCCTTCGGCCATCTGGTCGCGCGCAATGCTTTCCAATGGGGTGACCAGATGGCCGGGCTTGCCTGGAAGTCTCGATGAGGGTCCATTTGCTTCCCGGATCCCAGCGAGGGCTCCAGGAGGTCGTGTACATTCGCACCTCGGGTCCCCTCTGTCACCTTGTGCGCATGGATTACAAGAAAGGGGGGTAATTTTCCTCCGGATTACTAGGAAGAGGGTCAGTCAGACCTCCGTGAGGTCTGGCGATTCTGAAACAGGGGAAGGCAGACCCGGGGCCCGCCCGCTGGGGCCCCCAGGGGCCCGGGTACGCTCCTGCCTCTCAGCCCCTTCCCCATGGTCCTTTCTCTCCGAGTTTTCTCGGTCAGAGCCCCGTGAGGT